>NC_091013.1:102876240-103182950 GCF_041296385.1 Aphelocoma coerulescens | reverse complement strand
CTATGTTATCATGGTGGACTCAAGCATATCATCCTGCTTCCAAATCTCCAAGCCTTGCCCAAAGTGCCCACATAAAAGTCACCCATAGACATGAGGGTTACAGTGTGACAGAAGGAACTAATCCCCTCTCCTCAAATATTTAGCCAATTGCATTCCATACTTGTGTTTCTCTTTGCACAGTCTATCATGAAAGCAGAGGCAACGGGATGACTTAGAAACAATTAAATGGTAAGGTATCTCGTTTGAGAGATTTGCTACCCTATTTCTTCTCCCAAAGAGATATTTGTGAATCTTCTTATAAAGAGATAGAGAAATTGGCTCATTCAAAAAGGGAATTATCAGCATGGGTTCACTACAAAGGAGTACTATCAGAAGAGTATGAGAGTGAATTGATGAGGACATCAGGACAGAAGCCAGTCTGAAGTAATATAACCTATAATCCAGACAGTGTTTTGAAAGCATTCTTTATGCAAAGTTAAGCAGAACAGGCCTAGTTTCTGGACTAAAAGTCAGAGCAATAATCTGTGTATAAAGCTGACTGCTGAACTGAAAGGCATTTGTAAATAGTGGTAAATCTCATTTTTAATGGGGAGATGTGATCTCTACCAAAACGGAGTAGTAGATCTGGTTGTACTCAACAGTTTTAGTATATTAGCTGTCTGAGTAGAGGAACAGGTTTATATTCTGCTTCTATGCAAAAGGAACATCATCAACCTTATTCAATTATGTAAGTAATTGTACCATAAACCAAAAAAGTTACCTGCTAAAGGTTAAAAGCATTAGATAGATTGACAAGGTTCCTCTCTTCGCTTCTCAGACTAGTGTAATAAGTTTTACCCTTTCAAAGACAGAGACCTGATTGCAGCTGTGGCTGCCTAGCACCTTCAGGATTTGAGCTTCTGAGCTCCTGAAACTTGTGACAAGGAACATCTGAGGAATAGGGTCTTAGTTTAAATCTTTTAAAATTAAAACAAGTTATTTAAAGTCCTTCTGGTTTCCAAATTCTTATATATATAAAGGTTTGCTCTCTGATAATTGTTAGACAGGTTGCAAGTAAATCTTCCAGGTTATAAAGATGATTATTAAAGAGAGCCAGACAATGCACTCTGTTATAGTACTGATGTTTCAAGAAGTGCCATAACACAGAGGTGTCTCTGTGAGCTGGTTGTTTGCTCCCAGTGGGTCTTCTGAATAGAATTGTAAGTAATTTGTTACCCATGTGAACCCCTCCTCTATCCATGCTAAGTCCATATGCTCTGTGTCACTGGAGATGGACCACTCTTCCCATGAGCTCAGGATGCCGCATTGAGCAAGCCTGACAATCTCCATTGTGCTGTTTCTTTCTAGAGAGGGAAGATCCATAGAGGTCATACTACTGGGAATAGCCTTAAAAGAAGGGAAGAAGGATAGAAACTGCTTCACTTTCCTCTTCTCCCCTTTCTGCAGCCACTGTTTTGTTGGCTCTGCTTTGAAGGGATTGGGAGAGTTGCAGTGAGGAGAAGAGGTCAGACAGGAGCCACCCATGTAGGCAAAAGGGCCATGACAACAAGAAAAGAAAACCAAAAATTGTTGCACTCAGGCAATTCCAGGATAACTAAAGATTGTTAGCAAGTCCAAATGGGTGCAGAGAAATTAGTAAAATACCTGGTTATATTCATTACTTATTCTGAATCCATGCATTCAAAAACGTAGAAGTTAATCAGAATTTTTTTTTCAGAAGGGTGCCAAATTTGTGTAGCATTAGAGCAACAAACAGGATATTAACAAACAGAATAAAAATAATTTTATAAATGAATATAGTGGACATTTTATTGTACTATTTTTGCAGCTTCAGATGCTATACAACTAACAGCTTAGATGATCCCGACTCCTCAAAGCTGACTGAAATTTTGTTCAAGAGGAGTAGCCAAAATTGAGATGGTTGACTTTGACATAAACTCAGTGGTCACAGTCAAGTTTTAAGTGAAGAGTTGCCCATGGCCCAGAAAATCACCGTCCCCAGGAAAATACTGGATATCACATGAGGGCACCCAAGGCCTATCTGGAGTTGAAGACTCCAATTCTCTCTGGTGACAGATGCAAATCATTCAAGTTTTTAAAATAGGAATAGGATGCTCTGTGAGAATGAAAAATGTGATTGGTGAGGAAGGATGGAATGATGAAGGGTAATTGTTGTCTAGGTAATCAAGGACAGAGTTCTGCCAGCCGAGCCGCTGAAAGTGAAGTGACAACACAATATTTCACTAATTTAAAGTCTGATTCAATTGTGGAGCAATTAGTTTCTCAGTTCACAAACAAAAGGTTGGCACTCAGATCCCAGCAGAGAAGGGAGCACAGTTTAATCTTGCCTTGCAAAATTCTTCTCACCGGTTCAACCAAGGGAATTTGTTTCTTGGCAGACATGCAACCATCATTAGTTTTTAATTATCAGTATAAATGGCAAACAAGCATAGATGGTGCCTGGGATAGACCATTTCCCTGTTGGATTTGCAGGGCTGCTTTAATCTCATCTATTATTACATATTGGTGCACAACACCGAGTTTACAGAGTGGATTTCCAAAGCATGGATCCTGAGGATGTAGGATGCAAGGATACTTGGGTGGTATTGAGCACTGGCCTAACTGACCATGGACCAGCATCCTGCAAGAGGGTAGTGACAGGGAGACTTAGCATAAAAGAGAAAATCATTGTCCTTGTAAATGGGCAGCTGATGCTGACAGGACAAGGCAAACCAGGGAGAGCAATAAGGTGGCCTGTTGAGCCATCTGTTCCCAGGTGTTAGGAATGTGGCTAATAAAACAGGAAGAATTTGAAATCATAGTAGGTGGATGAAACTCTCAGTACTACAGGAACAATGGGCTAATCTGTAGGACTGGCAGGTTAGTACTGAGCATGAGCAGGAATGACAGACAAGGAAAACAGGGAGAAAGGGCTTCAAAGCATATGTAGAAATGGTTGCTCTAAGTTCACATGGGAAAGAGGAGTCAGAGTTGCAAGAAGGTATGAAAGAGGAAAAAAAATGAAAGGGAGGGGTATTTCCCAGCAGCAGCCTATTACAGATTTTTAGCTGAAAGCAGAGAATTAATTCAGCCATTTTTGGGAACAGATTAAAACATACAAAGCACGGCATTGATAAGAACAGGTAACCAGAAGTTAGCACATTATATATTCTAGGATGGTATTGTAAAGCAAGAACAATCCATAACTGTTGGGATGTGTGTTTATATACACATACCTGTATCCCCAAGTAGTCAATTTTCTTCTCTGCCAATCAAAAGAGCATTTAGTGCCACCCACCTCTGCAAAAGCCATCTGCAGTTCATCAAACAGGTTCTGCACTCGAGGATGCCCTGGTTCCCAAATCACCTAACAGTGGAGTGCACAGCAGTGCTTCACACAGAAGGGCAGCAGCAACCCTGGTGCCTCTGCCCTACCCTCAGTGTAGGGTAGAAGCTTTTCGACACATTTCCCTGCTGCAAGACTGAACATATACACAATTGCCAAAAAGAACACTTGTGCCAAATTAGCTTAACCATAAGGGCAAAATGGCTTTTGGGATCACCTCAAGCTCAAAGTTAAATGGAAACAAAACACTGTGGGGCAACATAGTACTAGGAGAAATAGCTATTTATTTCTCCCCTCATTAATACTTGGGAGGACTAGCTGGAAAGCCTGAACATTTGTAAAGTATCACAAAAGACAAGTGCTAAGTAAAGGACAGCAAGAAACAAGCAAAGTAAGGATCAATGGAATTCAACAAAAATAAGTTCAAAAATTGTTGGGAACATTCTTGTCAGGAATATAATCCAAAGGATAAAGGTTTATTGTTGAGAATTGGCAGTACTGAGAGAGACTTTATTAAAGACACAGTGATGAAGGATCCCAATACAGATGAACGATAAGAAGCACTGTAAGAGAATATTACAGCTGCATCAGAAGATCATTACAGATCTGAATATCAAAAAGGCACTACAAAAAAAGCAGAAATGAGATACATAGCTGCATTTGACTATAAAGGAACAGCACAAGCATGAAAATATACAATTAAAAATAAAACAAAAGAGCACTGCAAAACAGAAAGCTAGCAAAAGACAGAACAAAATAAGCAAAACATGTGAGAAGCACAAGGAGGCAAAGGAGAATACAAACCCCATGCCTGATGGGAAAAGAAGCAACCAACAGGTGCTGTGAAGAAGACTGGGTTGATATTGTCTTTTTTTCCATCTTCAGGTAAAAGGGTAAGAACATTTAGAAGAATTAGATATACTTACATAAGTGATGCATGATGAAATCTTCGATATTTAAAGAATAGTCTTAAAGAAGTCAGTCTCAAAAAGTGATGACGGGCAGAGAGATCCTGAGGGACTGAATGAGGAAAGCCAGAACTTAGGAGAACCTAAGAAAATTATAAAATAATCAGATTTTTTTTTTTAAGAAGAATTCTGAAACAAAGGGCAAAATACTTGTTTCGAAGTCTGAATTTTGTAAAGCGCTGAGAAACATTCCAGTAGAGTGGTCCATAGCAAACTTTGTGAAACCCTTGTTTTTCCTGTTTTTTAGTTCATTTTATTTTATTTTACTGGAACATCTGACCAAAATGTTAGGAAAAAACTGTGACATATGAATCCTGTTGTCAGTAGGACTTCTGACACTGTCTTGTATGCCATTACTATGAACATATGAGGAATGCATGATGCTAGTATGGATGGGTTATATTGAGAAAAAAAACCAACCACAACAAAACCCAACCCTCAGAAGAACTGTTCTCTTAACATTGTATAAGACTAGGAGTGACCTTTTTAGGGTGATTCTTGCAACTAATATCATAAATTTGGCCCTATGCATTATTCTCATAGAATAAAGAGCAGTATTTGTGGAAGGGATCACAGGACTGGAATGCAAAGGGGTTTTTGTACAGTGGATAAATATCTGAAATCAACAAGACACCTTAGAGACAAGAAGAGAGTACTGTATTTAGGAAAGAGGAACCAAATGCTTGAATAAAAGCTGGGAATAACTTGACAATGCTGCTAAAAAAGAGCTTCAGTGTTATGACCACAAAGCAAATACGTGATTCTGTTGCAAAAAACCAATCAATCAATAAAATTATGCATTTCATATTGACACATTTGAGATATATAAAACAGAGAGCTCTTTGTAATGCTGATGTGAACTTCATAAGTGGCTGTCTATATTAAAATATCAGAACAATGTGGTTTAGCTTTCACCAGAAAAGAGCTAAGGGAGACGTAATGGGGAACAAACACCCAGAAGGTAAGTGACAGGCAGGAACTGGTTATCAGAAGAGGATGCAAAATGATTTTTACTGAATGCTTTTGATAAATCAACAAGACAAACATCTTGTAAGAGAAGGTCATGGCATAACAGGGTCCTGACTCTCTGTGGAAGCATGGAGAAGATTATTTCTGAGGGGCCTTTCAAGACTTCTACATCTGTGATTCCAGATTCATGTGAGAACAGGGTCCTTACCAGAATTTCTTTGAAAGACAAGATGTCTGAATTTTGAAAAAATGAATTTTAAAAGTGCTTTATGTAGGCCTTGGCTAAAGAGTTGTCTGAGAAATAGTTTGGGAGTTTTATCTTTCAGCAGGTCAGGATTTCAGCCAAAGGCATCTGTGCTGCCTTTGTCTGTTTGAACTCAGGAGTCAATAACCCAGAACTGTGTGCAGAGTGAAAGAAGGAATGGGCCCACAATTCTGGGTTTGACTGTTTTTGGAAAAGCAATAATATCTGCTGTGATCCAGGGGATGGTCCAGGTGAGCAGAAGTAAAGCCATACAGATGCTCTTGAGAAAAGGACATTGCAACATTCAACAGGTCTCACTCAGGAAATGCTTGCTCAGAAATATAGTGTTTCTTTTTGCTGGCACCCACCTATTGGCTTCGTTTTCTGCCACCTATCTTTATTAATCTAGCCGATAAAAATTGATTCTGATCATCCTTTCCTCAGTTTAAAACTGGGTCTATTTTGAGGTGATGGTCCTTAGCATCTTCCATTCTCAGTCCTCTGTGGTTCCAGCTCTTGGCAGAAGTGCCAAAGTATGATGAGAAGATACATTATCATTAATATAGATACATTATCATTAGTATTTCATTCTTCTGAAGGATGTTTTCAATTGTTGTTAGTATCATATAAATTAGAACTTCAATGCCATGCAAGACTAATAGTGCCATAAAAAAATTATTCTAGTACTCTTTAAAAATATTGATTTAAAAGAACAATATAAACTGATTTTTGTCTGCTGCTTCAAAGTATCATTTGGTTCATTCTAAATATCAAGCAGCATAAAGTTAAAAATCCTCATGTAATTAATGAAGCAAAAGATACAAAGACACTGTCACAAAACATTGCATCATGGAGAGCAATAATCACTGTCCAAGACTCAGAGAAGAATATTGATTCACTGATCAGTAAACTTTGGTGGGGGTTTTCTTGGTTTGGTTTTTTCTTTTTCATTTTAAACACTTGAAAAAGCACCTAATTCCAAAACCAAATTTCTAGAATGACAGTGGAAACAAGGCTTTTTGTGGAAGGCCTTATGCTTATATAAGACTATAACCTAGGCAGTACATGCAGCTTTAGGACATCCTGTACCACCCCAGAAATGCTTTTTGGCTATAACACTGATCTGTCAAGAAATGAAGTTGCCTACTCACATTTCTTTAAGAAATTGCTCTGATAGGTTCATTTTACACCAACAAGGTCTATAACAGTTCAAGTATCACCTGTTGTCCTCACCTGCTTAACTTTATTCAAATTAGGCATCGTCAGTCCTTCCACAGCCAGCACAAAGCTGGCATAAAGCTTAAAGCCCACATAAGCTCTAGCTAATTTGGCAGCAATGTGACAGAAATTCAACACTGAATCTGGATCAAAAATTGTACTGCTGAGCGATCCATTCATGCACACACCTGGCATTAACAATCAGAGCCATGGCTTAAGAAGAAGGCCAGCAGTGTGTGAACTAAAGTCAAAAGGAAAAGAGATGTAAGCAGTTTCATACCCAAAAGGTGGTAGTACTGGAAAACAGGATGAGATGAAAGATCATGCAGAAGCTAATGGGAAGAGGCATATGACACATGCTGTCAATCAGCAACAACCTATAGAGGTGTGTCCTTGTGTAGAGCACTACAGAAATCAACAGTGGTTTGGACAGAGAAAGAGGTGTTGCCCAAGAAACCACATGAGAATTTCCTTAGAGGGTTGAATATAGTTTAGCAGAAACTTCCCATGGATTCTTGGCTCTGCATAGGCACCACTGGATATCCAAGGTAAGGACTTTTCAAACAACAACAGGCTGCTCTTGGGCAGAACAATTGGAAAAGTGATGGATTATGCAGCAGTTCATCTCCTGCATTCAGGGGTGCTGAGACGTGTCATAAAAAGACTCTTACTGTGCTCATTTTGCAAACCCTGAGAGCTTCACTGACCCGAACACACCAAACAGGGTTGTTCTAGGCCACAAGGGACTTATCAAAACCTTGCTAAAATGAGTACATTAAGGCAGATAAAGATGTATCCCTCTTTCCTGTAGGATTTGAGCCCTGATATCTAACATTTATCCTCACAGCGCTCCCAGAGTATAGCACCTGAGGCAGAGATGGCTAGAAGTTATATGTTCAAAGGTACTTCAGAAACTACTTAGCTCTTCAGGCTGGTAGTTTTTGAAGTCCTATACCTATAATTTAGAGGCCACAGTCAGTCTAAAAACTTTCTTTAGGCAACTAGAGCTTCAGGTTAGACGACACAGTCTCAGGTCTTCCCTCCAGCTACTTCTTTTAAGCCTTGTAATACTTTAAAAGTTGTCCAAGTTTTTACAAGTTGACACATACAAACTGACAAGATACTGAAGACACAACATACCTAATCATGTGCTGTTTGGAGGTCTATCAAGGAAGATTTCCAAATGAGGCTTTTTTCCATCTGAGATTTCTAAAGGTAGGTGTGTTCCTTTTTTGCAGACTGGGACTTCAGAGATCCATGAAACTGAGGCTGAAGGGATTAATGGTGAAGTCTTTTACATTCCAGCTTCAAACCTGTATGTTGTCTCTTCCAACCCTATCCATTATGTGATTCTGTGATTACTGAACTAAGAATCATAGAATGATTTATGCTGGAAAGGACCTTTAAAGATCACCTAGTCCAAGAAGTCAGATTAAACCTAACATTTTCAAGTATCTACTTGAAGACTCTTGAAGAGAAGAAGTAACAGGCAGCAACATGGTGATGTCGGAACTCTCAGACTGAACAGTTAAAAGCGTCTGTGCTAAATCAAGTAGAGCTGAATTCTGAAGAGGTCTCATTTGAATTTCAGGTAAGTGCTGAGCTTCAGGCAAATTAACCTGTGTTGAGCCTTGCATTGCCATGACCAAATAGCTTTCCTTTTTAAAAGACAGCTCCATGCTTTTCTGAAGAACCTTATCAGCACTAGCATCAGCTTAACAGCATTAGCATCAGCTGCCTTGGCCTGCCTGCGAGCTCAGTGTGATGCTGCTCAGAAATGCTACTTTGAGTGTCCAAAGCTAGAGAGCCTCACTAAGACAGTCTTGCATCCAGGATACCAAGCCCTGCTTCACTGCAGGGTAATGCTGGGGCCCATTTGATCTGAAGGCACTAATAGTAATTCCTCCTTGTGTTCAGCAGTGTGCACACACTGCAGTGCAAATATGCCACCACGGGCTGGATAAATTACACAGGAATCAGCATCAGAAAAGAACCTTAAGCTTCCTTAGTTCCAAGCTTTGCCACTCTGCTACACTACTCTCCAGCATGGGCAGGGGGAATGGACAGGCTTTAAATACAAACCTTCACACTCCTCTTTGCAGGCACGTGGGGAGAACTTAGAAATGAACATTGAAGCATGGCATGATCACAAGGGCAAGAGGAGTAGCAGCAAGGTAAGGCCCTTTCAGTAGCCCCATTCCTCCCTTGCTGCAGTACCCAGATCCCAGCAGTGACTAAGGCCTGAACATGGCAGTGCAAAAAGAACATATTTCTACAGAGGAAATAGTAAAGTAAAGCAACACCCTGATACTTCATAAACCCAGTGCTCATGTATTTTACTGAATTTAAATAATTTTTATAGGCAGGGGCGGTTATTCCTTGACACTAGTTCATATGTGAAGCTCTCAGCTTCTGTTCTTTGTGATTTACTGTGCATGCATAACCTCTCTAAACTTGACAGTAAATACTCAGTTTGTTTATTTTCTTGAATAAAAGGGAAGGACCAAGCCCAAGGCTGCAAAGTCAGTATAAGAGAGTCAAATTTATTCAGAGAACAAGCACAAGGATGTAGTAGATAAAACCAACACTTTAGGCTGAGGGCATATAAACACTGCAGAGAGGAAATGTTTTTATTTGCTTATATTCAGTCAGTTTTCCTGCTAGAACCCAGCTAGTCACTGTCCCAGTCTTGCTCAGATGCTGTTCACATATGCAATCGCTGGCAATCCCAATCCTAAGCATTTCCATGAAAATACAGACAGATGCTTTAAGCATTTGCCAACCTGCTAACCTACTGGCAAAATAAGCCCAGAAGTGTGTAATATGATACCTTACAGATTTTCAGGAGCCTTTACCTTCATTTCTTAAGACTTTGGCAAACAGAATGATACAGGAGGAACACTATCCTGCCCTGTTTGGGATGGAAGATGAGGTGAGGTTGCATTGCTGTGAAAAGCAGCTGAGTTTATGTGGAACCACTACACTTCTCCCGGCTGAGAAGCACTAGGTGGCACTGGTGGTATTCACACACGTTTTCATCTGCCTTTCGATTTCCAAAAGGAATCCGTTGGTACTTTTAGACTTTCAGCGAGCAAGAATGCAGTGGAAAACAACTCAAGTATTTCTCTCAGTGGTTTGTGAGCCAAAGATTTACAAAAAAACCCCCGTTTTTTCATAGTAATTGAGGCTGAAGAAGGACTGAATGACACATTCTCTCTCAGCCCTGGGTCTTTAGCTTGTTAACCTCACTTACATGGTATTTAAAGATTACAAGCTAACTGGTAGAAATACTATGTTGCACATAATGGTGCATTTATAATCATTGACTACGCTGCTGTATTACATGTGAGAAGTGCCGAAGGGATTCTGTGATGGCAAGCTATCAGTGCTGATTCATGGCATCAATACCCTTACCTTAAAATGTAGTTAGACTTATCTGAAAGTGCTAACACAGCATCACAAATGATCCTTCTCTAAACTGACCCTAGAAATGCCCTGAAGGTTGCTTGTCAGTGTGTTTACTTGCTTACACATCCAAGCAAGCAAACACAGAATGAAGTAGCAATAAAAGCCCAAGGAAATGTTTTTTCCTGGAGATCATGCATTAAAACAAATTGAGGCGCAGCTCAAAAACTGTACAAGAGAAATCGCTTGGGTGTGACCAAGACAATCAAAACACCAGCAAGGAACTACCATCAAGTTAGCAAGATTTTTAATGGAGGTCAGAACTCAACCACCTTGGTTTTATATTAACTTCTTCTGAGTTCTGGGGGAAAAAAACCCCAGAGCACAAACCAAGGCAATTTGAAGAAAGAAGGGAGTTTTCCTAATCTAAACAACATAAAGTAATTGAGCCCTTTTCCTTATAAATGTAGCAAAAGTCGCTCTTTCCAGTCAAAGCACTCACACAGCAGTACTGGTTTCATCCTGTGAAACCTTTCTTGGCCATGGCAATTTGGGCACAGGGTTTATCTCTGCACAACACACAACTACCCATCCCTTTGGCGTTTTGCTTCTACCTAGTAGAAACCACAGAGCCCTAGCACAGTCCCTGCTCCTGCTGCTGAGACCCTGGTGCTAGAAATTCCTAACCTCGTTTTTGAGGGATGTGCAGGTAGAAGAGGTGCAGGGCAGAAAAACAACTTGAAGTACCTTTTTTAAATCCCTACTGGAGTATTTAATTTCTGTTAACATGAAAGCTGAATGAAAGTGTCAGTTTAGTGAGACATCTAAAGGCTCACCTCTGCCTTCTCCTGATGTGATCAAGCTGGAATGTTCCCTGAGATACTGGCCCCCTAAGCGTGCAAGTGCGCAGTTGAATGTAATATCCAACCTTTAAGTTGTTTTTTTCTTCTTTTGCAGATTTCTGCAAAATTACAAACCACCCAGTGCTTGATGAGTTCAGACACTCAATTCTTCATTTAGAGAAAATATAAAAAAATCCCTGAGTCGGAGACTCTAATCTTCCAAAATCTGTTCTGAGTCAAAATAAACAGAAAATAGACATAAAACACAGATTTATACTTACTTCCCTAGAACATCTGCAAACCAAGATTCTTCATGTGAAAGATCATCTTAATACCATGTCTTTCCAAGCTCTCTGTCTGCCAACACACAATAACTCTGAAAATACAGCTAGCAGGTTTGAAAATTTTACTCTTTGTGATTTCTACGTTCACTATCACCTCTTTTCAAGTCTTTTCCCTGCCCTGTCTTCAAGTTTCTGTCTTCTGCTTAACAAGAGAGTGTACAGGAAATGGAGCCAGACTTTTATTGGAGGTGTGTAGTGAAAAGAACAGGTTGGGACATGTGAAGCTCTAGTTTTTTACCATAAGGTAGGTCAAACACTAGGACTGATGCCTAGAGAAGTTTGGGAAGCTCCAAATTTGGAGATGCTTAAAACTCAATTGGTCAAGGTATTGAACCAAGATCCTGTTCTAGCTGAGCCCAGTTTGAGTTGGCGGCTGGACTAAATGACCTCCAGAGGTCTTTAAGAGTCAAAAATTGTCCATGATTCTAAATTTGTGTCACACTTGTTAATGCAAATTATATCATATTCTGCAGAAATATTTTAAATTTGTAATTCTTTTGTATCTGTGCATAGACACATTTGTCTGCCACATTCTCTTGTACTTAAATAAGGATTATTTAGGAGATCAGTAAAAAAATTGGCTGACTTGATCTATTCTCTTCCTACTTCTTTCAGTAATAGCTAAAAAAAAATTATATCCATGCTACCTAAGGGTATGCTCAGTTATAGCACCAGAATTGATCAATAGTTGAACTGAAAACTGCTGGGAAACTGCCTCAGGGTTAGATGCAGCATTTATGCTTTTCCTTCAGCAACAAGTCTGCAGTGCCAAAGACCAGCTCTTGAAACTGGAGAAGGGGCACCAAGAATATTGCTTATGTCTGTCTTATTACCAGAGAGTACCTCAAAACTTCTTTGAGTGCAAATGATTTAATTGCTTTAATAATTTATTGATGTCCTGGCCAAAATTAAACACAGTTGTTCTTGCAGGTACTTCCCATCCTATCCTTTCATTCTGTTGGGTTTCAGCTAGCCAGAGCCTTCCTCCCCACAGTGGAAAGAACTTAGATTTTTCTCTTTAGACCTTGTATCTGAACGGGAAAAAACCCAACCCAAACCAAAAAAAAAGCCCCAAAACAATCAGGGAATCCCTCTGCATGGTTCTTTTACAGGTGGCATTCCTATGCAAGTCCTCTGACAGAGGCAATGATCTGAAGGACAGCGAACTCCTGGCTGCACCTCAGTTGTTACCTATTCCCACCTCACCTTCTCCTGTCCCTTGTTTCTTTGACTGTGGGGAAAGCACTGCTGTGTACATCTTGTGCAATGCACTGAAGTGACTCAGGTGAGCTGCCAGTCCTAAAGCAGCTTGTGGCAACCTAGAAGGCCTGAAAAGGCCTGAGAACAACAATGCTTCAATCTTTTAATGAAAAGCAGGTAAACCATTATAAAGATGCACTGCAGTACAGCTGAGAAGCTTTGTTCTTCAGGAAAGTGATGCAAAAAATCTTTCTCCTTTTAGCCCTGCTCTTTCAAACTCTTCTTTGCCCAGCATCGTGATTTATTTTGCTTCATCTTATATAACATGACAGAAGTGGAGATGACAGCCCAGCCCTAGAAACTGAAATTAGTTTCCTGAAAAACATGCCTCAACTGACTTACTATGATTATAAATCATGGAAATTCACTGATTACTGCAAATGAGGAAAATACAGTAAGCTCCCACTGAAGGGATACAGTAGCTATAAACAGGCCAGCACAAGCAAATAAATGCACCCTGAGATAAGCGTTTTAAAGGCAATGGAGCAAGGAAGATATGAGAGGGACTAATCATTCACAGACAACAAACTATTTTATTTGGTCCATAATGAGGCATTTGAGGGTGTTTTAAAGTTTCAGATTGTCACTGAGTGAACTATTCTCCTATTAATCTGCTAGAGAATTGGTAAACAGCCACAAAAGGAGCAGCACATGCCTGCGGCATTAGAGGGAAAATTGCCTACAGATTACAGTAAAACTATTTTCCAAAGGCTGGAAGAACACCCGAGAATACTACCTGTGCTGATAACACTATCTCTGCAAAGGAGAAAATGCTTAACAATTATCTACAACACCAAGAATGGCCACATTTTTCTGAGTGCCTCTATAAAAGCAGCCAGGGACCATGTTTATGAGATACAAAACAGCCAGGTAGAGAATTGCCAAAAGAAAAAAAACCAAAGTATTAATTTTACCTGAGGAATGTTTGGGAAAGGGAAAGAAATGGAAGCTTTCTACATTTTATGCAGGATTTTGTTTCTTTTTTATTTGGAACCTCAGCCCTCCTACTTACCTTTCTCCATGCCCAGGCACTTTTAGGGGTGTGCCCCTTCAGGGAGGAGGCAGATTGCCACTGTTATGTGGGTCAGTATGTCACACTACATCAGACAGACTGGATTATCCACAAGGCATTTTAATGAGTCTGTATTTTGTTCTCTTTTCCTTGCACCATGTTGCAGGTCTCGGCAAGCAAAAAACCTGGGGGGGCAGGGAAAGAGTTCTGAAAAGCACCCCAAAAATATTGCCTCTGACACACCAAGACTCACACAAGTGTTACAAACACACTGCATAGGGACTGCTCGAGGCCCAAGTAATGAAACTGGATTGTTGGAAGGGAACTCTTTCCGGACATATTACACTGGGAAGAGGGGAAATAGCAGGTTGTTTTTCCACAAAAAAAAAAAAAATTGGTGTCTGTGGACTTTGAGCAACCATTACTAAGACACTGTTTACCCAAAATATATTTTGGCTCATACCTTGTGCCTGAACTATTTCAAAACAAGGAAGAATAAATTTTTGATGACAACAAAGACGTTAGAGTTAATATAGATTATATTTTAAGATTGGAACAAACAACAGAAAACACAGAGATGGCAAAAACCTGATGTGCAGTTTAAAAGTCTCTGGATAGAAACACAAATTTAAAGAAATAACCCAGTTTTCCTCTAAGTGACTGAAGAAAGAATGCAGACAGATCCCCATGACTTACGGGTCAGTATATCTCCATCTGCACAGGAAGGAAGTATACAAAGATGTATGGGAATTGTAAATGGGGGGGTGGAAGAGTCTATATCTATACTGGGTGCTGAAACTGCTAATGCAAAAAAAAAAAAAGGTAATGTGAAGGAGTAGGAAAATATCAAAGAGTGTATACAGGCATACTCAAAAGAGCCAGAGAGAATGTTGAAGAAATGTCTTTAATTGAGCTATCAGGCACTACTTGTACTTTAAGGTGTATTAGTCATGGCAGTCAAGTCAAATGCATTCAGGACCTTATCTATAAGTGATAAGAGTGAGTAGAAAAAGAGTTTCCATTTGCATCTGGAGGCATGAAAATTCTTAAATGCTTTGATATATAAGAGAAGTATAGACAACACAGATCACAAAATTTTAGTGACATTTGTAAAAAAAGAATAAGTAGACACACCTTTCTAATACTTGTGAACTACTTTTTCCAGGTGCTCTTCAATGGTTTAGTACTACAAAACAGACTTGGAAAACACGTGATGATACCCAATACTTTGTCTTTAGCTTTCAAATAGAGTCAAGCTTCAACAAAAACAATAGTCTGATACTGTGTCAGAAAATATCCAAAGACACATCCAAAGTTTGAATATATCCCTTTGCTTGTGGAAAAAACCAAAACAGACCACAAAATATTTTGGATTCTTGATGATAGTATGTTCTTTCAGGTACAAAGAAAGGCAACTGAAACAATGGAGGAGTCAGAGAATCTGCTTTATGAGGGAAGACTGGAGAGACAGAAACTCTTCAATCTGAATTAAAAATTACAACTGGGGGAATAAAATCAAAGCTGATCAAATAATTCAGGTGGTGGATCCTGCAATACTAGGAATAGGGAAGACTCAGGCAAGACAGAGATTGGCTTAAAACAGATGGAAAAATACAACCTTATGTGGCAGGGAATGCTTGCTGTCAAACCTGCAGGAGCAGGTTCAGAGAAGGCTTAGACAACAATAGACCAGAGATCCAGAAACAGATGGGTAAAAGGGCCTAGGCAGGGATGTACCCTCTAACACACAGAACAGTCCTGAAGGCTGGAGCAATACCAAGGCCAGGGGCCGACTGCACAGAGTGACCAGTGTCCTGATCTTCCCCAAAATTGCCGCTGTATTGCCACTGTTGGAAGTAGAGCCAGGGCAGGATGGGCCATAGGTCTGCCTGAGTGGGGCGTCTCCTGTGGTGTTAAACTGGTTCTACTAACAACAGATAAATGCAATTAGGAAAACAACCAACACCTTTTATGTTTCTGTCTCTTTTTCTTCTCTTATTCTTTCCTCTGCTGTTTGTTGAAGTATCAGTTTTAGTATTAAAGAGTTATCATTATAAGCACTCCCAATGATTTCTTATCATAATTATCAAATAATCTTTGGAGTTATTAATATGTATCAGATCCACTTCTTGCTCCCATTTTCCCCTGTGTGTGTCCCATCGTTCAAAACCACATCCTCTCACATGACAAAAGTGAGAAGAAGAGACACTAGACTGGAATAGCTTCCCATTATTTTTTTTCCTCTTTACCCAGAGACTTTCACTTCCAGAGAGATATTAGAGTGCAACTTCTCTCAGTCCTGAAGTGTAGCCAGCTCAGAGGCAGACTGCTGCAAGTGTTTAGTAGTTCCCAACTAATCGGTAGATATGGACAGGAGGTTAAGAAGGAACCTTATTGCAACTATGTTGCAATAAATGAACAAACCCATTTCAAAGGTCTTGTACTTCTTCAAAGTAGTTGTGGAGAAGACAAGAAAATAGATGGACATATATAAAACACAAACACTGGAGAAGGGAATCAGAAAGGGTACTGGATGTGGGATAGAATTACAGAGAGGAAAGAGGAATGAATCATTTGGCCGCCAACTTCTGCTGGAAATAGGGAAACTTGGGGCTCTGGAGCCCTTTAACCTGTGCCACATCTGGCAGCAGTTTGGTTTAAGGAAGATTTTCTTCATAATTTACCAATTAATCCTGGCAAGGCAGATAGCTTTTTAAGCCGTGGTATAGAAAAAGTTGTTCTGCAGTAAGAGCAACAATCCGTGAAGCTATTACACATTTCCCAACCCACCCTATGTTATTTTTTAGCAAGACTGCTTTTCTGTGTAATTCTTACTTTTATCTTGCGACTCTTCTCCTCTTTTTTTTTTTCCTCCAGCAAACTAATTGTTTCAGTAAGACAAAAATCAGAATACGAGTTTCAAAACACTTCAGTTCTCAAGGCAAGGAATTAGAGAACGTGTGTTCCTGGGAAAATCAGGAAAAAAAGACTGGATTGTGGATTCTGTGGAAAAAAAATATCAGTACAAACTGGTGTTTAAAAGGCGCAAATCCTTATTTCCTTAATGCAGACATATGCCATAAATACCAATCACTAAGATACCAATCTCTCCTCTGGTCCAAGCCAGATGTACCTTTAACGTGCAAAAAGGATGTTCCTTGCTCCTTATCTTTCTCCTTTAGCTGTTATGGCCATGTACACATCTTACTTTCCAGTGAAAACTGCAGCCAGTAGGACTTCACAGCTTTCTACTTTGAAGATGTCAGTAGAGGAATTCAGGGAGATTTCAATTAAAAAATAATTGAAAAGATTAATCATATTTGAATACCACAAGTCGTAATGATCCCTGAAAACAGAGACTAGACAAGAATAAGGGAATAAAGGTAGGTATTTATTTGAAGGGCCTTCAAAGGTACACCCTGGGGAGCCAGAGGCTACTGCCAAGATGAACCCCAAGATGGACAACAGGTCATGAGTTCTTCACGCTTTTATAAGTTTGGTTCATTTGCATATCAGGGGTAATTCTCCAATTAAAGCTTCAATTAATGATGTAGTTTCCCCAAGCTCGCCATCCCCTTTAGAGGTTTTTGATTTATACTTTTTGGGCCCAGGACAGTCTGAGTGTCCTTGAAAAGCAGGTCCAGAGAGGCTTTGTTATGTCTACCTAGCACAAGAGAGCAGAAATTAACAGGTTACAAGAAACTTCAGAGTTACACACTAAGCAGTACAGGATTTGAAAGATATGAAAGTTAAAACCTAAGGCATCAATAAATGCAAAACTTTTTATTTCATTGGAAAGGCTGCTATTTTATAGTGTTGTAGCGTTTATTGTTAGCTTTTTGTGAGAAATTTGAGAGGCCTGGACTTATATAAAAGAACATGTCAGGACAGTTAGACATTGTGCTCAGCATCACTCTCATGAAGTCCAATGGCTGTTAGTCATATTTACTTTCTTTGACCAGGATGTAAAAATAATTAGTAATGCCTGATAGGCAGAACAATTATACCTGGAGCCAGTTCATGTTACATGAGCCATGGCGGAGTTTAGGATTTCTGAAACATTCCCTATATGGACTTTCCTGGTTAGCTGAAAGAATGTTCAAACAAAATATAACCATTTAATGAATTTTA
Organism: Aphelocoma coerulescens; assembly: GCF_041296385.1. Lineage (NCBI taxonomy): Eukaryota > Metazoa > Chordata > Aves > Passeriformes > Corvidae > Aphelocoma > Aphelocoma coerulescens. The sequence goes on along the minus strand of NC_091013.1, from coordinate 103,165,211 downwards.
GAAGAAATAAAAACATAGTGTCCTCTGATCATTGATCAAGGAGAGTTTTTAATTAGTCCAGTGGATAAGGCAAGCTGTCCCAGTATTCATACTGAGCAAATTAACTCCTGAAACTGGAAAATACAGCAAGCTCTGTTGAGGAGTTGGGATAATCTTGGCATGTTGCTGTGCTAACCCAGCTGTGTTGGTCCTGTATCCCACCAGCAATCTCTGCCCTGCTTTGCCCAGCATGCAGATACCAGCTTGCTCAGGCTGAGCTCAAGATCCCTTCATCATGCTCCATTAGACAGCTGGAAAGATGCCTCACACCTCTCCCATGTACAAAGAAGTTATGCTGTGCCACTGGCCTTGTCAGAAGCTGAGAAAAAGCCATCTTCCTCATCATTTCCAGGCCTTTTAGAGCCCTGATAATCAGTCCACTGGGAGTTTCAACAACCTTGGCAGCTTATGGGCTAGAATGGATGAGTTGCTACTGAACTGCTTAAATCTCTGAAGGACCAGGGAGCAGCATACAAAGATTTGTGTCCTGTGTCTCTCTAGTAAGGGACACATCTATGCCTTTATATCTCTCTGTAACCCTCTCTAGGGGTTACGAGGAAGTCAGATGAATACACGCAAGCTCAAGTGTCACTCAGGTCTGATCTCTTCTCTTTGTCAGAGAGCCAGAAGTCAGATAGTATGTGGGACAGACTCCAGCACTGGCAGCTGGTCACCTCCCAGCTTTTCCTTTCAATCCACAGACACATCAGAGGCAATCAAACACATGAAGAGCAATTTCCTCCATTAAGAAATATGCAACACATTGATTTGTTTCCACGCTGGAACAATCCCTAGGATCCAGCCTAAGGTTAATGTACATAGATTCCTTAAAGATCTTCATTTATACTTTCTCCCTCACACATTCCTGTTTCTGCCTGGCCCTGTGCAAGCCATGAAGACATGCAATGTGCAAGGTGAAACAGGGGCCAGAGTAGGGCAGTGACAATCAGAGCTGCACTTCCTGTCACAGCAAGTTATGAGATATGCAGATGGAACCTGTCAGACTCTGAAAGGTTGCAATCACAACAGAAATACTTTCTTTAAAGAAAAGGCATGAAAAATATTATACACTTTCAGTTAAAACCAGGTCAAGTTAAATGCATTGGAGGGTTCTGCTTAGAATCTGTGTTTCTCTGGACTTCTGCTTTCTGATCCCCAGCTTGATTTGATCAGTCTTCAGATTCACCATTCAGATTACAGAAATGCTCAGTCAGGACTGCACCAGAAACAGAAGATTCCAGGGGATTATAGAATACAATTTATATTATACCATAATGCCATTTTATAATGTCTTTATCATTCAGTGCATTTAGAGAAGTTTGGAAGACTGACAGGCTTCAGGTTTCTTTTCTACTTGCTATTGAACAGAAAGTGGTACCAAGAACATAATTTTAATTGCAACTATCCTTCTCTTGCAATTCAAAGAAAAAACTTCAGAAACCCAAAGTTCATTACTAAGTTTCCTCAGCAAAATTAGAAAACATGATTCCTATGAGTTAACATATATCATGCATAAATATTAATGGTAATTCACTTTTAGTATTCAGCTGCTTTATCTGTTTAGCCTTTGCTAAAATAATTTCTGTTCTTGGTCATCCAGAAAGAGTTTTCACTACGGGCATACAGGCATTTTCATAGCTTTTGGGATTCGGGGGTTGTGTTTGCCCTGAGGCTTTGGACATTTTCTATAGTTGCTGTGAGTGACTGCTGAAATTATGTGTTTGAGTAATTTCTTTGTGGAGTAACAAATTTATAATCCCCCTAAAAAGCTCCTTGCTTGTGATGCTTATACTCATTTGGGCTGACAGACTATTAAAGAAGAAGAGTTACTGATCTCAGATGAAATTTTTTCCTGTGAACTGTGCACTTCATTTTACCTTTTCCTCTCCATCAGCCACTGCACCCCAGAACAGTAGTTTGTCACCTTTATGTGGTTCATATGGGAATTGTTCTTTGGGGAGAAAGCAAAGCAAGGGGAAAGATAAAGAAGAATTAACCCCAGATCAATCACACTCATTTCTAAGGGGTTTGACATATGAGCCACAAACATTCTGTCTGATGGGCTCCATGCTGATCCAGTTCCTCGTGTCAGAGCAAGCTTCAAGCTTGCTGAGCTGGCTGCAGCTTGAGGCTCCCAGAACAAGCACAGGAGGGCTGTGGGGGTTTGCCACAAATACCTTTCCTGTGCCAGTGGGAGTCACACAAGACTTTTGTGGACAGCTTATACTGCACTCAGGGAAACCAGGAACAGCATATCAAAAGAAATAACACCAAATTCCTCTTATGCTATTTCTTTCCTCTCGAGGAAGGATATTTTTGAAGGGATTATTACTTTCCTCCTGTCTCTCCTGCAGACTCTATGTCTGCTTGACACATCTCCAGTAAAGGAGTTGCTTTGTGTTTTGAGGAGGCTTTTGCTTAGAGACTTCTGCAATTATTTTCAGTTTAGTTGAGATAGTACCTGCTAGTCTAAAAGATCAATTAAAATACAATTGTGAAAAAAATATCTCAGCATCCTAGAATGAGGTATGTTAGACTGTGGAATAGCCTCCTGGGGATGTGGTGGAAATGACTGCTTGCATCTGATAGAACTGCTGGAAACTAGAAACTATAAAGAGCTACTTAGGATTTTTTTCCAGGGACTAAGTTTGGATTTAGCAGATGTGGTAGGTCAATGCAGATAGTTTTGATTATTTTTTTTTCTTCCCGCCTCTAACTGTGTGTAAACAAGGAAGAAACAATTTTATTTACTAAAAAATAAAAAGGTAAACTAAAAATCAAAAAACAAAACTCCACAGAAAATCACTTATTTTAGGGAATACATTTTTCCATTATTTAATTGAAACTACTGTTCACTGCATTTTTGCAACATGTTCAAAGTCACCATATACTACCTCTGTTGTGAATTAAGCCTTATTTGCTTTAAGGAAATATCTTCTTTGAAGTGAATATTCTCCAGACTTTAAGTAACATAACTTGCTTCACATTTCTGTAATTTCCCAAAATTGTGTTAAAGCACACATTCTCCTTCTGGTAAGCATTAGCTCCTCCTATTACTCATCACCGTTTCTGCATCCACAAACTACATTAGATTTATTTTCCACAAGAAAAACCCATACTGCAAATTAATGCAACCCCATGGAACATGCCACAGCATCTGTCCATCTAAATTCACTCTGAGAATGCTGTGTCCTTCTACCTCTTCATATAAATCACAATGAAACAAGAATTATGGAATATACCTGTAAACATGGATACTCCTGTTAACTTGAAGGAAGTCACTTTTATGCTACTTTAAGTGTGGAAGTAATATTAAATATCTATGGTACATGAAGAAAAGGCAGGCTTTAAGAGTCTCTTTCATTTGCTGGGGTAAAATATAAATAAATATAAAATAAATCATATATTCATAATTTGAAAGTAAAGCCAGAGTAAAATTCTATTTAAATTCAAGTGGATACTTACAGAAGTTATTTCATTCCTCTCCCTCTCATCTACACTGTTTGGTATATAAGAGAGAAAAATCAAAATGTGTCTTGGGAGGGACAAGTCCTTCCCTGTCATTTTTTTTGTACCATTGCAAATATACTACAGTCTGAGCACTGTGGGACTGCCACAGCTGCAGTGTCTGGCATTTATCTGTGAAAAAATGGAAGTATTAGATGAATAAAGACATAGATGCATGCCTATACAGAACTTGTGTCTGTAACACAGTGAACTAAACCAAGATTTTTCAAATACAGATGACAACGGCTAGCTGTGTAAAAAGATTTACATCTGATTTTATAGCTGATTTCAGACTGTGCTTGTCTTTAATCTCAGGTGGAAGGGTATTGGAGCTTCTGGGAAATAAAACAAATAAATATGAGAGAGAGCAGATATTTAAGTGCTTAGCTCTGGGCCTGTAAATATAACTGGAACGGAACAGCTGGGATACCTGAATTTGTTCTTTTAAGAGTTGGCTGAAAAGGAGATCTCTTTGCTTTTCCCATTGATTCAATTTCAAGAACATATCATTGCATGAATTTATTTCTAGGATAATCAGTGACTGTCATGAATATGTGTAATGAACTTACACATCCTTGGGATGAATTTAAGGAGACCTGGATCATTCCCAACAGTGCAACATTTAATAACTGATCCCCTGTACATCTGGGACTGAAAAACCTGCATGAGTGGTAGGTCAAATTCCCCATTCCCTATTTAAGGATAATTTTAAGGTTTTTAATCACTCTTTTTAAGCCTGAGCTTCACATTTGTTTTGCTTTCAAGCTCCCAACTGTATCTGGTCTCCCTGTGGGCTTTTGGTTTTTATTTTCATTTGGTTTCAACAGATGTTATTTACTGCTATTTCACTCTGCTTTGGAGAGGATTTATCATTGAGATGTATTTTCATTTTAGTGCACAAATACATTAAATCCAGGCATGAAGCCTGACCAAAACAGCTGGAAATTGACACTGAAATTAAGGCTACAGTCCTGCTTCTCTAATCTGCTGAGCAGTTTATATAAATGCAGTTTAAATAAAATGAGTCTGCAAACAGAAAAGCTTAAAGGGTATTAAGTCCTGGCTTTATAAATTATGGTCAAGCTAGCAGGTACCACCCCATAGCGTGTAATCTTTCTCTTTCATGTAACAAGGTTACCTCACAAGGTTTTTGGAGTAAACTTGATTAGAGCCAGAGAAGAGAAAATGCAAAAGGGGAAGGGTAACAGATTTCATTTCAGAAATCAAGTATATTTAAGTCTATCTACCTATCTATGGGCTAGAGGTATGTCTCTCTAATCTTAGTGGGAGAAAGCTGCTTTTTTTTTTTTTTCCCTAGGATATTTACACTCACACACACAATCATGGTGAGCAGAGAGAAGAAGGTGGGGATGAGTGGACACTTCTCTTTTCCTGGGAGAGAAGAGTTCACTGAATAATAAAGGTTTTTGAAAGGACAGAATATGCCACACATGTTGGCAATGAGTTTTGTCAGTGTTCCTAACATTTCTATACAGCTGTAATCCATGCATTTAATAAAATATTGATATCTACTTCCACAGTTCTATTGTGCATCAAAAATCTTAATGTGATCTAAATTAAACACTTCTGCAATGGATTGGAGACTGCATGTCATTTCTTGCCATGGTGGAAAAGCTTTGTGCCATCTGCTGTTCCAAATGCCAAACTTCAGAAATATCACTAAATGGGAGGTCTGTTGTAGAGAAGTACTTGCAATTTTATTTGAGATTCTGTTTAGCCTAGTAAAACATCCCCCTATCTGTTTGTATCACTGAGCTGTTGCTGAGCTACAGGCCCAAGTCTAATCTCAGATTGATGAAATGCATCCAACATGACATTTGACTGAAACTGCTCATAAATAATAATAATACTACTTTACATTTATATAACCCTTTTCAGCAAGAGCTTTTCCAAAAGCCTTTTTGACCTCCAATTTATCTATTGTGACTCTCAGTGAATTAGAGACAAGTGTGATGCTCTCTACTCCACCACCACATACAACGTGGCAATAGCTGTGAGACAAATTACATTTGTGATGAGAATTGAGTCGTCTTAGCTACGTGATGCTCAATAATCCATCCCAGCAGAGATCACCTGTACCATTATCAGTGTCTCAGTGGTTCAGACAGCTGTCAACTGTATGAAAAGCTCCCTGCCCGATAAGTATTGGCCCTTTCTTCCAAATCTGGCATCTCTAACCCTCACAGACTTTAGCTTGACAATATTTACTCCAGAAAAAAAAAAGATACTTTTAAGTGCAGGATTTTACAATTCACTGTTTAGTAAAATCAAAAGTTTAATGAATTCTAAAAAAATAGGTTCCTGGAATTATTCTGAATTTAATGTGCTTGTGCCTCAATCCTAACCAAAAAAATATGGAAACATTAAAGTTTACCACCATGACACTGTCACATCAAAAAGGTTGTGTAGGTCATATCAAAACAGGGCTTTTTTCTGCTTGTAGTAAGGATTTTTTTCCACTTTGCCTTATGAGAATGTGTTTTCAAAGGCATCTAGGCATCAAACAACGGAGATAGGGATTTTCAGATTCATGTGCTGTGTCTATTGCAGCTTGAAGCCTAAATCCCATGAATAAAATTGCCTTGGATAAATCATGAGGGCTGGCTTTAGCAATTTGCCAAAGCACAGCACCTATCTACATATCTAAGAAACTCACTGTAAGATGTTTTCTACCTGTTCCTGCTGAGAGCAGAGGTACAGCTCCTATTGCCTTCCAAAGGCACTTTTCTTCAGTGTAAAACTTCCTTTTTTGATTATTAGAGAGTATGTTTTGTATATAATTTTCAATTACTTAAGTTACTTCAAAATATCTTTATGGCTCAAAGACTTTGCCAAAGACAGCTGATGACAAATGTTACAATAACAATGGAATACATGGTAATAGAAAGAGAATACACCAACTTGGAATTTGAAACTCTTAGCTGCTATACAAGAGATCCAACCATAAATTCCTGTTCTCACCTCACAGTGGGAGAGCTCAGAGATTTAGCTATTTTGGCGTGATTTTTTTTTATCATTTGGTTGTATTTTAAAGTTTTAAAGATGCTTCTTGTTAATCCATTATAGCTCTATTCCCAAGATAATTCCCATAAATGCATTATATATCACCTTGTTCTTGCAAAAAGGCCAATGTGATCAGCAATTATCAAAAGTAAACCGGATGTTGATTTTATCATACATTATACATTGAATCAATAGTGCGAGAAAAAAGTCTAATGAGCCAGTAATTTTCTCTGCATACTGTAGGCTGTTCTGTTCTTTTTTGCTTTTCTCACCTGCTGATACCCTTGTCCCCAAACCCAAAACATTTCCCATTTCTTTTTGGTGTCTGCATATCACCCCTGGAAAACTCAGACATGCTCTACAAGGACAGCCGTTTTCAAATCTGTATTTAAACTAAAGCCTCAGGTAGAATTAAAAACCTTACAGTGTTCCAGCACTAACAGCAGACATCCCATAAACTCACAGTCAAGTTAAATGCATTCTATATACAATCTGGTATCTGATAACCCTTTGGTTTCAGTTTGATAAGTCAATGACTGACCATGTAAGCTAAGTGTGAGCTACTCATTTCTACCTTCCTTACTTATGAAGTAATCATGGAAAAACGTGATTGAGAGCAGCCCTGAGGAGAAGGACTTGGGGGTGCTGGCGGATGAGGAGCTCAACATGAGCCAGCAATGTGCGCTCACAACCCAGAAAGCCAAACGTATCCTGGGCTGCATCCAAAGCCGGGGACAGCAGGACAAGGGAGCATATTCTGTCCCTCTGCTCTGCTCTTGAAACCCCACCAGGAGAAACGCCTCCAGCTCTGGGGTCCAGACCCAAGAAAGTCATGGATCTGCTGGAGTGGGTGTAGAGGAGACCACAAAGATGATCATAGGGCTGGAGCAGCTCTCCTATGAAGACAGGCTGAGAGAGCTGGGGTTGTTCAGGCTGGAGAAAAGAAGATTAAGGAGACCTCAGAGCCCCTTCTGGTACCTGAAGGGGACCTACAAGAGAGCTGGAGAGGGACTTTTTTTTTACAAGGGCATGTAGTGACAGGACAAGACAGAATGGCTTCAAACTGAAAGAGAATAAATTTAGATTAGGTATTAGAAAGAAATTCTTTAGTATGCAAGTGGGGAGACACTGTAACAGGTTGCTCAGAGAAGCTGTGGATGCCCCATCCCTGGAAATGTTCAAGTCCAGGTTGGATGGGGCTTGGTCTAGTGTAAGCTGTCCCTGCCCATGGCAAGTGATTTGGAAACTAGATGATCTTTAAGGTCCTTTCCAACATAAACCATTCTATGATTCTATGAGGAAAAAAGCACTTTCTAATAAAAAATTGTTCAGACCTCTGTTCAAGCCAGAAGGAATTTTGATAGTTCTGATTTTATGGACTGTAGACTAAGGTAGCAGAATTATGTTGATTTTCTTACAGAGGATAGAAATAAAGAGAAGTGAAAGCAGATGGATCTGCCCTAGCAGTGAACCATTGGATACAATACTTTGCTTCAGTGAGTATCCAAATGATTTTCAGGTAGTTTGGCGCATAGGTAATTTATGTGCTTCATTCTCTGCCTACTATTTAGAAGCTGTTTCTCAAGAAGGGATTGCTCTCTGAACTGTTCACCTTTGCATGCACTATTTCGTTCTTAACTCTTCTAATATTCTTCTTAAGGTTAACTTAGTGAAGTGAATTCAATATACTTTTTTGTTGCACTCAGAGGCTCTGCATGCGGCTGGGTCAAACCCAAAACCTGCAAGGGTGCTCCTAGGTGACTGCTTGCTTAATGACTGCATGTATCACGCCACAGAGGCTGTCCCAGTCATGAGATGTTTGCCATCACTAAACAGAAGCAACACGGTCCCTGAAAAGGGCAGTGCTGCCAAGTACCTTGTATTTTGACCAAATAAAAAGATTCTTCTTTAGGCACCTCAAATACAAAAACTGGCTCTTGTATATAGCACATTTAATTTAATATTTTGGAGTATAAAACAGAAGTCTGAAGCAAAAATTGCCATCTCAGGTAAGCTGTATGTAAAAACTCAGTGCTAAAACATACAGCTCAGGTACCCTATTTTCCTGACCCCACAAACAGATTGATAAGCAGCACTTGTTTCTACAAAGATTCTTCTACAAAGTCCTCATTGAGACATTGAAAAACCTGTCAACACATTTAACAGTTCTCCCTTTCCTTGGTGAGGATGCTTAGGATAGAGAAGCAATACTATTCTTGTTGACAGATACAAAAACTTGGAGGAGGAACTTGGAAAAACAAAGACTCTACATCCACAACAGTACCTTGGTACCCAGAAATCATAATGCTGAACTAAATATCCAGTATCTCAAACAATTCAGAAAAGTGTAAAATACACATGCTTCAGTGCCTACAACAATCCAAAGAAAAAAAAAAACCAAACAAAAAAAACCCCACCCTCAAATAGTTAAGCAATCCAAATGTGTGTAAAAATGGAATTATTATAAGGAATTTCCAGGTATCACCAGCATATCTATCTGGGTTAAGCTACAAATATACACAAACTCATATCTTTGGAGAGCCCCAAATCTTTTAGAGTCAGCTGAATGGCTACACAAGAGCTGACACAAGTAGATTTACAGAAGAGGATAAATCTTGGCAAAACACTGCATAGTAGTTCAATTATCTGGCTTCAGGGAAATCTAATTTAATTGCTGGAATGCAATCACTTCCGATAAGTTTTGATACGAGCATCATTTATTGTCGGGAAATATATCTTCACCAGATGTTCTTCTACAACAGCTAAATAAAATCGATAGTCACCCACTTCAAATAGCAAACTATTTGTTGCTACTACAATTTGGAAGCCATCTAGCCAGAGGTCAGCAACTTATTTTATCATGAAAAATAAAGATTATAGCTTCTTTTAAAAAACCCCCATCCCCTAGTATTTATTATTACAGAGTTCATTATCTGTATGCACAGTTTTTCCTTGCTCAGTACTTCATTACTCTGCGGCCCACTTCCTACAGACTACTCTGCTGTGCCATTTCCTGGAGGATGAAATGAAGCCCAGCATCTCATCTCATCGATGTTTGAATGAACTGTTCCAAAATTTGATGTTTAAGGATATTGGGAAACTGCTATATCGGGTTGACCCTGATTGAATGCCAGGTACCCACCAAAGCTGCTCTGTCACTCCCCCCTGCAAATGGACAGGGGAGAGAAAATGTAACAAACAGATCATGAATGGAGATAAGGATCGGGAGAGATCACTCACCAAATACTGTTGTGGGCAAAGCAGACTTAAATTAGAGATATTAATTGAATTTATTAATAACAAAATCAGAGCAGGATAATGAGAAGAAAACCAGACCTTAAAACCGCCTTCTCTCCACCCTCCCTCCTACCTCTACCTCCTACCCCTAACAACTCAGAGAGATGGGAATGGGGGTTATGGTCAGTTCATCACCTGTGGCTTCTCCCACTGGTCAGGCAGAGGAGTCCTTCCCTAGCTCTAAAGTGGGGTCCCTCCCATGGGAGACCATTCTCCATGAACTTCTCCAACATGATTACATCCCATGGGCAACAGTCTTCCCCAAGCTGCTGCAATGTGGGTCACTCTTCCATGGGGCGCAGTCCTTCAGGCACAGCCTGCTCCAGGTTGGGTCCCCCACACGGTCACAAATCCTACCAGGAAACCTGCTCTGCTGTGGGTTCCTCTCTTCACAGGCCTGCAGGTCCCTGCCAGGACCCTGTTCTGGCCTGGGGCTCCCACGCGGTCACAGCCTTCTCTAGGCACGCACCTGCTCTGGCCTGGGTCTCCTCCATGGGCTGCAGGTGGATCTCTGCATCCCTGTGGATCTCTGTGGGCACAGCTGCCTCACCATGGTCTGCACCACAGGCTGCAGGAGAATCCCAGCTCTGGTACCTGGAGCCCCTCCTGTCCCTCCTTCTCCACCGACCTTGGGGTCTGCAGAGTTGTTCCTCTCACATATTCTCATTTTGCTCTTTCCTGGTCACGTTACTTCTGTGCAACAACTTTCTTTTCTTCCTTTGCAATCTGTTATCACAGAGGTGTTGCCACCACTTCTAATTGGCCCAGCCTTGGCCAGTGGCAAGTCTGTCTCAGCCAGCAGGGACTGGCTCTGCTGGACATGCAAGAAGCTTCTGGCAGCTTGTCACAGAAGCCACCCCTGTAGCCCCACCACTACCAAAACCCAGGCCATGCAAACCCAATACACTCTAACATTTGAACAGTTCTATAAATGCAGCTGAACACATTTTTTCCATTGATCTAGTTGTGCAAACACACCTCGAAGACGAACAATGTACAGCTCCTGAAGTCTTCTAACTCTGCAGGCTTGTGAGATGAGGTATAACTAGAACTCATGCAGACACCCCATGGTGGATGCCAGACGAGGCAGGTAGGACAACCATTCTTATGCACTTGCATGTTTTAATATTCTCTGTTATTTAAGCAAATAAGTACTTAGGGGTTCTGACTTGCATGGTGACATTTGGCGTATACAAGGGCAAGAAATGCAATACAGTCCCAATACTGGAGTCATTTCTACTCTACAATTCATTGACAAATTCTATCACAAGTAATTTGTACTTATGAAATTCCATAATAGACCCAAGTGGTTTTTTAAGATATTAAAGCTATCTAGTGCAATCACGCTGTAGTGAATGTATCTATTGTTAGCATTAGCACTGACAATTTAAAACTGGAATAAATTTTTGTTACCTAGGGAAATTTACATATGCAAATTTAAGCAGCAAAAATTCCCAACCTATCAATATTGAAGCTTTCTTGTTTTTTATGGTAAAACACCCTTAAAATAATTAACCTTTTGTAGGGGCAGGGTTTAGCAGATGTGCTATTTTGGAAATAGACCTTGAACCTTTGTAAACCTGTAAAATTTGCAAATAGATGAGAACAAACCCTAGGTAATTGAGATGAGGTAATAAAGTACGTACTCTTTAACTAATTGTAGACATAACACCTAAAGACCATGTGAAATAACTTCTGTTATGCCAGGTATTAACATAAATTAGCTCAGCTGTGAGAATGGTCTCTTCTTAAAAGCTGAATAGATTTGCCATGACACTGCTTTAAAAACCTTTGGAGTTGCTCTGTGGATAATGATGAATATTGAATTAATTTGCACAGCATTAAACTACATGAAAACATTTGACTCCTAGTTGTATTCCCTGTTTTATTGCCACCAAACTTCATACATAACTCATGTATCTTCAGCTGACATATCAGAGCACACACCGTAACCATCCTTTTCCTGAATAGTCCCTGGTTTATCAGGAGAGAAGGACTGGACTTTGCAAGTGAAATTTTCCAAAATTTTATTTAATAAACCCAAGAGAATCTCTGTGAATATGACACCCATTCTTTGTCCAAGGATTCATAAAAACCTATTACCTCCAAACAAGAATGTGCTGTTGGGAGTGGAAGCAAGGAAGTCTAGAACTGGTGGATTTCCACATCTCCAGTTCTGATGCACAGTGATGACTATTAGAAAGTAGACACCTTTCAATGCTTTCTACAAATCTATTCTCATCACAGTTTAAAAAAAAGCCTCGGCTATCTTGCATATAACTGTGCAGAAGCACCTGACACTCTTGACTACGATACAATCTTCTCTTAGACAGAAGAAAATTTCATTTGTCTCCCAAAGGGTTTTCTGATCACAGCCATCAACACCATTTGATCTGACAGCAGACAAAAACTCTCTTCAGAACAAAATGCTTTACCTACAGACAGCTATTCCTGAGCCACAGATACATGAGCTCACTTATGGTCTCTAGAGAAATGGAGAGTTGCACGCAGAGAACCATGGTAAGCACAATACTTCTACACAAATACAGGAGAATATAGGGCAATTCCAACCCTGTGCTTCTGTGGCTTACAATAATCTTACTCCCGTTCCTATTTCCCTTTAGAGGAGGGAGCATCCAGATGAAACTAAGGAGGTGTGGGAAAGTAGGGCAGATACAGGGTGCAAGGCTGTGAATCCCACCTACAAGAAATCCCACAAAGCAAGATGGGAACAGGAAATAATAAATCCACTTCTCAAAAAGGGTGCTGGCTGCTGTTGCCTGTAATTCTCCAAGCTGGTGGAGAGATTAATGAGCTCCAGTGAGACCCACTACCTGCACAAGCCAATTTATCTCTGGCTGCAGTTCAACCCAACTTTAAAAGCTCCCAGGCCCTCAATAACACTATGTCCTGAACTGGAGCTTCTCAAGTGCTTTATTCTATCCCACATTGTAGAAGATTTCTCCTTAAGAATATTTCCAGGACAAATCCTGCTTTTCTTTATCATGTCTGAACCTGTAGCAGCAAAAATAACAAATATGGATCAGGGAAGCTCTGTAAAAGCATCTCTCAAGTTGTTTGGGGTTTGTCATCACCAGAATGAAACTAAGACAGGTTGCTGACAAAAATTTCTCTTTCAGGAAACCTATTACCTTACCCTGTGTTAACAGAAACAATTAGATTAGCAGGGAGCATTAATCAACCCCCACTAGTACTACAAATGCAATTCCCTGAAAGGCAAGATGTAGCTTCTGGATAAGATTTTGCTCAGCTAGCATAGAGTGCAGTGAAAGAGACAGGTACAAAAACATGTAAGGATTTTGTCCGACTGCAAAATGAGCCTTACCTCAGCTACTTTGACTGGATATCAGTTAACAAGAACATCCTTTCCCTTTAGATTTTCACCCAAGGACATGTTTGGTTTTGTGGCTTTTATAATGGACTTGAGATAGTTGCCTACTTTGTAGTTTTTATACCTTTAAAATCCTAATTATTTTTTGCAGCATCAATAGCCAAAATACAAAGGATTCACTGAAAACTGCCACAAGAGCCCATGGAGGGGCCACAGTGAACAATGATTTGGCAAACTTCTCCTCTACCAATTTCCTCAAGATAAGTCACTGGGATTTTACCCAACTGCCTAAGACACTCAAAGGCTCTTCAGACCAGTCTTTTACCAGACGGCATCCAAAATAAGTTACATAAATTTTCTGCTTGGTGCTAGATCTAACCTGAAAGCAAAATTTGTTTCCAATTTCTGATTGCTGAAAATAGCTACAATTAAAAGACAAACAATCAGAGGAATAAGAATAGGGTTAGTGTGGCAGGGTATATCACCCCTCTCCCACCACAGGTGGCTGGCGCAGATAGGAGAGATAACTCAGGTGGGCAAGGCCCAGCAGGTATCATCTCCTGATGCCAAAAGGTCTGCAAGCTTAACAGATGTGGGAAGAGATAAAAAAACATAGGTGGCCTAGAGGCCTGTTCTACACTATAAAAGTACTACAGTTTATCACAGAGGCAGAAGTCTCTTACACACTCCTTGGAAATGTGTGAGACGATTTCTCCCTGGAACTTGGACGCAAGTTCCGGTCACTTTCCTGGGAACTGAGAGAGAGGAATTTTTGATGTGTACTCCATCAAGATTGGATGGTAAGAAACATTGGATCCTAAGTAATACTATTAGCTAGCTGTAAATTTAATGGTACCTTTACCTTTAATTTCACGTGTAATAGTAGTAATTCCTTTTTTGTCTTATTCCTGTGTAGTAATAGTCTGGTTTAAGTCTTATGTCTGTTATTTTTGTGTCTATTAAATAAATAATTCATTCTATAACAGACTGAATCAGCCATTATTAAAGAACGTATGAATAAGAGTGGATGTTGGGGTGCTGAACACCTCAACAACGCGACTGCCTGCTGCCAGAGGCCTGGGCAAAAGGCAAGAGCTGATTTAAACCTACACCATCCATTCATAACAGCTAGTTTTGGTTTGTTAGAATCTGTGCGGGACGAGGAGCCCAGATCCCAGCGGGGGGAGAGAGAGAAAGAATCCAAACCAATATGGTTGATAAATGAACTCCGTTTATTAGCAGTCCAAAGGCACTTATATAGTATACCAGCTTGTTAGCTCCTAAGTGGCTTAACTTATCAAGACACATTTCTATTTCTACATAATTGGACTTACATTGGCAAGCCTCCACAGTCTTGTTATGATCAAAAGAATTTTGTGCTGATCTCCCTCGTTTCACTCCTGGATAGCACAGCTGCAAGTTTTTCACTCCCTCTTTTTTCTCAGGCTGTTTGTTTTCCTTCACACAGGGACTTCCCCATGGAAAGTGTCTCTCACACACACAAGCCTAAAAACTTCCAGCCCTATTGCTTGCACAGTTCTTTTATTGATCCCAATAATTCTATTTCCCAACATTGGTTGACTGATTTTGTTTTGTTTTTTAAACAGAAAGACAAAACTCTGAATAGTCTTCACAAGTAATCCAGTAAAACTGAGAATGCCTATGAATACGATGACACTTGAAAATTGTTTTCTTAGTACATCTTTATAGGAGTCATTTAGAATATCAACTCATTCAAGATTACCACATATTATTTTCTTTTTTAATTGCTAACACCTAAGTCTTTAGAAATGATGATTTCTTTAACATTTGTAGGCATAAGCCTATTAAGAATGATCTTTAAACTATTGTGTTGACCACATTGTCATTTGGCCTCCTGATTTTCAATTATGCTCTCAACATATCAGGAAAACCTCTTACAGCACAGAACTGGTTCCAGCAAGTACTGGAACCCATCTTTAACAGAATGAGTTTTCACCATTACTCCTGTCAATGATAAACAAACAAACACTATCTGGGGTCAACGGGCAGACCTGTAAACCAGAGGATCTTGGCTTGTCATGCACAAACTACCCTCTACTTGCAAAACAGCAGAAAGTATTTAAAAGGGCTGAGAAGAAGGCAGAGAGCACAGTGGAAGAAGAAATATTCCTACCCATTAAATGAGGGAAAGAATTTAAAAGGAGAGAAAATACAAGTACTGGATGACTGCTTAAAATTTGGCCTCTAATTTTTATCTGACTGAATGTAAGTGTGCCAAGCCATGTACACCACAGTCTACAGTAAGAACAGTTAATTATTCAATCTTACGTGAGTGCAAGTGGAACCTTGACCTTGTGAGGTTTTTCTGCAGGACTTATCTATTCAGGCAGCATAATCTTTATTATTGCTGAAGGCTTTAATATTTTCACATTGCTTTGATAACCAGTGGAGTGTGAAAACACAGGTATTCCATGAAGCTCTTTGTAGAGTCCCTTTTCAAAACAGAATAATTCTAAGTTACCTTGGAAAGCTGTGTTTTGTAATTTAAGACATCATCACAAAAATCTAAATGCACATTGGCCCCCACACACAAAAAAACCCAACTAAGACTGGTGTTTGCTTTTAGCCTAGTTTGATCAGTTGTGAGTATGTGTGTATTTTTATCTGCCTCTCTCATCCAACTGAGTAACTCTTAAGCCAATTTCAGCAACATTGAAGAGAGAGTAAAGGTCTTTGAAGTAGGTCTCAATATTCTGGATGTCATATTTTCTGCAAAATCACTGGAAACAGGTAGCTAGGTAGAGATGAAAGGCCATCCCTTGCCTGAACTGAGTTACACTGTGACCTCAATTCATACTGAGCCTCAGGGTATTTACAGAGGCTAGAGAACTGCTGAGTGTCCCAACATGAGAAAAGTTTCCCTCTGCAGACATATTTTTATTAACTGTGACACAAGAATGCTACCCCGGGACTCCAAACCACTGAGAACCAGACCTTGGTACTGCCACTGCCCAAGAAAATGCTTTTCCAGTTCTCTTCAGAAGTGTTAGCCACCTCCATGAGTGATAAAACCTCCCTAGAGAAGAGCCCTTTCTCTGCCATAGAAAACCACTGTCTTATCACAGTACAAGCACTGTTTTGTTCCTGAATCCAAAGTCTGAGAACTTAAGTAGGATGTCACGCCTCATACAAGGAGGCTGAAAACCGTGGATACTGGTGTTCATGTTCATGCATTGCACTTTCAGCTGCTTGGTGCTTGTGGAAAGGAGCTAAGATAAATTTAACAGCTTTTCTTATTTTTCTTTGTTCTCTCTAGCTTTTTATTATAAAGACAGCTAAGGAACACTTTAAGCCCAGTACAGATTAGAGCTGCTCAAACTCATACCCAACTGCCAGTAGTACCAGCTGCAATACAGACATATAACCCTCCTCCCAGGAATGCCCTCCACACCAAGAGTTAAACATGAATAACTTATTGACTTTAAGAAACCTAGCTAATTCAAAGTCTTTAGGCTATTTCTTATTCTTACAGAAACAGAAGACAAAAGTGCCTTGATTTTTTAACAAGTGCAGGTTTTGATTTTTTTTTGGTACTTCCTAACCTTCCTGGCTAGTTAAGCAAAATACAGCACAAAATAGAGCTTGTAAAAAGACAGGGGACATATGATGTTCTCAGAGAGGGGAGTTGCTGCAGAGCTGCTTGCAGAGAATATTGGATGTTTGAAAAGAGAAAAGGATTTTAGTAGAGGATTTTATTAACTATTGTGTTTTCCTTATCTCTGACTATACTTGCACTGTTTTTAGAACTTGCTCTGCCTTCTGTGCTACAGCTCAGATGCTGACATGAGTAGGGAAACTATGCAGAGCTAAATCAG
This sequence comes from Aphelocoma coerulescens, assembly GCF_041296385.1. Taxonomy (NCBI): domain Eukaryota; kingdom Metazoa; phylum Chordata; class Aves; order Passeriformes; family Corvidae; genus Aphelocoma; species Aphelocoma coerulescens. Next base: position 103,148,135 of record NC_091013.1, on the reverse strand, counting down.
TCATTTGTTGTCTAACATTCCTTGGGATATAGAGGTCCCCTTCCTTTTTTCAGAATATAAGAGCTACCACTTGAATGAGCTATCTCAACAATTTTTCCAATCTTTTTTATTTTTATCAGTAATTTTCAAGTCTTCTGGAATATACTGCTTCATTTAATACCTTGTCAATAATCTGGATGAGGAGACTGAGTGCACTCTCAGGCATTTTGTGGTCAACACCAAGTTGGGTAGGATTTTTTATCTGATTTGAGGGTAGGAAGTCTCCCTAAAGGGATTTGGACAGGCTGTGTCAATGAGCTGAGGTATGAGGTTCACAAAGTTTAAGTGCTGGGTCCTCCACTTGGGTCACAGCACTCCCCGGCAATTCTACAGATTTTGGAAAGAACAGAAAGCAGCCCAATGGAAAAGGACCTGAGAGTCCTGGCTGACAGTGGATGAACGTGAGCCAGCATGTGCCCAGCTGGGCAAGAAGTCCAATGGCATCCTGGCCTGTGTCAGAATGTGCCCAGCAGGACCAGGGAAAAATGTGGTGAGGCCACATCTTGAACCCTGTGTCCAGCTCGGGGCCCCTCTCTACAAGAAAGACATTGAGGTGCTGGAGCAAGTCCAGAGAAGGGCAATGGAGCTGGGGAAGGGTCTGGAGCACAAGTCCTGTGAGGAGGGGCTGAGGGAGCTGGGGGTGTCTAGCCTGGAGAAAAGGAGGCTGAAGGGGGACCTTATCCCTCTCTATAACTGCCTGAAAGGAGGGTGTAGCCAAATGGGGGTTGGTCTCCTCTCAAGTAAGAAGCAATAGGACAAGAGGAAAGACATGCCTCAAGTTGTGCCACAAGGATTGGAATGGATACTGGAAAAAGTCAAGCATTCAAACAGGCTGCCCAGGGAAGTGGTTGAATCACCATCCCCAGAGGTATTCAGAAGATGGGTAGTCATGGTGCTTTGGGGCAGGGTTTAGTGGTGAATTTCGCAGTGCTGGCTTAACAGTTGGGCTTTATGATCTTAAGGGTCTTTTCCAACCAAAATATTTTTATGATTACCAGCCAAAGAACCAGCCACAAATGCCTTGCTATACACGTGTAACATAAGAGCACCTTGAGTTTTTCTCAAGGTACAAAATTGCAAAATTGGTCCTGCACCCTACTACGATCCTTTGACCCACAGTCCATCCCGTTTCCCCCTATAGTCTTAGCATAAAAATCTACAAGGGAGCTACAGGTCTAACTGCAGCTGTGCCCTGTGTAACAGAAGTAGCAATCCCATTATGAAACTGTTATCACTGGCAGCAGTGAGTGCCATTTGTCACTTCCATGACACCAAAGGAGGTAAAAAAATCTGAAGAAAGAATATTTCCATACTATCAAAAAGCACGTGATCTACTCTGCTGTCTGCACTTTGCCTTCCTTCCCTGGGGACATTATGTATAAGCAATCATAGATTTTAACTACCACTGAACAAGGGTGTTACGCATTAGTCTCTGAACATCCTACCTGTGCTGGTTGCTGGCAAAAGTTTGTACTTTCTCATCACTCTTATGCTGCCAGTGTTTAATAAAGTTCAGTGAAATCCAGAGATACCAGTCAGCAGTGCTCAACTGCACTGAGCATAATGAGTGATTAACTCAGGGCACTGATCTTTTGGTAATGGAAGCTGTGTGAAAACTTAGGTAATTTGTTTATGGAAACATGTTGACTTGGCAGTATGTGATTACAGCACTTGTTAGTGCTCAACAACAAAGAACCTCTGCCCACAAGTAACATCGGAGAAGTACTTAAAAGAAAGAAAACAACTGATTCATTTTGGTCAAAATGGAGCTTTTGGGATATTACTGCAATAAGAATCAGGGAGCCAAACAATCAATAGCGCTAATAAAATATTTTCAAAAGCTTCTGAGTAAGACAGTTTTAACCCCTTCTGACTGGGCATCACTCTTGGGAAATTTAACTAGCTCTGGACAGCTGCCTAATGTTTACATGACGTTTAACCCTGCTGGCTTCAATCAGAATTTCTATCAGTACTCCTTATTTAGGCTGTTTTTTTTTTAATTTTGACTCACAAATTACAGCCTTTCCCTAATTACGATTCTTTTTCCTACTGCAAATTTTCCCTCCAAAGCCAATTCCCTTTGAGCATCTAGTTCTTCCTTCAGCTCTGTGGGAGGAGCAAGGGTAAGAAGCACAGACTCAGTTTACTAAAGAAGGAATAGATTATTCTTCCATTCCCACCTCAAATTCCTCATGCTTCCCTTGATATAGGAGGAGGAAAAAGTAAGGATGAAGGGTAACATTTGGAAGCTGGTAATTAACAAGGAATTTATGATGCATTATAAAGTAATGTGTCATATGGCTACCTATCACTTTTAAAAACTTGCCTACAAACTGAAAGAACAATGATAAAAAACTGTCATTAGTGTTAAATGCTTATATTCTGCACACTGGGAGAGAAGGATTTCATCACACTAGAATTAAAAAATAAGCTGTAGAATTCAGCAGTTAGATTTGATAATTTTGAAAGGTACTATCGCAAAGTGGGGAAGTAAAAAAATCTAGTTGAGGGTTGAAGTTTTGCCCTCTATTTAACAAATGACCAAGATACCTCACATCAGCTTGCAAACCTATTTGGAACTAAGTGAAGGATGTACTCCAGTTTCGCTGTGGGACTCACCATGACTTGGGAGGAGGCCAGAAGGAGGTTCTCCAGGAAAGTGTGGGTCTTGAGTACACATTCATCCTAAAACAAGTCAGGCAAACAATAACATCATCATTTTTTTCACATCTTTTATATGCTTCATAATGAAAGATTCTCTAAGAATCTAAAAAGCTAAATTAGAACATTTCTTAAAAAATGTTTTAATTTAAATAATTACATAGGAAAAACTGAAGTCTCAACTCAAGGATAAGGCTGGTCATGATGTGAACTGCCCTTTGCCAATCTGTTGAAGCTTTACCCCTACAGACAGAGGCAGAAAAGCCATCATATCACTCCACATCCCTTGTTGGATTATTACCAGAGCAGACTGAGTCTGGGACAGAAGTATAGGAGCAAGTTACCTGACTGCAGAGATACACAGAGAAAGAAGGGAGCAACAGAGCTTCAGGCTTTTCAGATAAAAGGACCATAATGAGAGAGACAAACTTATGAAGGCTTATCTGAATTTCTAATTTGGAACTGGTGGCTTTATTTGGTTGTTGAGGCTGGGGAATCTGTGAGTTCAGGACAGAAAATTCTCTACATCTGTGCCCTGCTTCTGGATTGGGAAACTGATTAGTGGGCTTGAAAGACAGCTAAGGCTATCACAGAGGCAGAATAAAAATAAAGTAAGCTACTTAGGAGTTTTTATCTTCCAAAAAGGCAGGACAAATAACAGAGCTTCACCACACAACAGAAGGCCTTTCACAGTGAAATATTGTCAGCTCACTTCTGTGGCAGCGTGAACACAAACTGCGGGGTGTGGAACAAGTTGCAGTAAGCTGGTGAAAAAGGCAATTAGCAGGAGCAGAAAACTCCAGGCTATTTCCCTTCTTCCCACACATTATTTTAAGAAAGCACCACTGCATGACACATAACTCCCCTTGCTACCTACTTTAATCTATACTCAAGGAACATTAAGCAGGTAAGGCAGGGTAATGCTGATCACCCACCAGAAACTAAGTAAAGATGAACAGGGAAGATCCATTCATTCTCTCTTTCAAAAAAGAGCTAGAGGATGTCAAAGCAAACTAGCAGGTGTCAAGTTCAAAACAGGTATTGTTTGTCATGTAATGCCCAGGGAATTTTCCTGGCATGGAATGTTACTGATTAAAAAAAAGAAAAAAGATAAAAAATTGCCTGTGTTCACAAAGTAATTTGGCCAAAAAAAGAAGAGGGAAAATAGTAGGATCCCTCATTTTTATCACATTAATGACACTTAGAAAACTCAGTTTTGTAGAGCTGAACTAAATTATTATAAATTACTATCTAAGCCAAAAAACATAGAAAAAACATTGCAGAAATAATGTTGGCAAACCTGCAGAAAAAATATTAGATGCCTGTAAAACGAGAAGATGGTTTTGTTCACTAATATGTGAAATGCAGTACTGCATACTGACTTGTCTTTTGTGTTATTTAGGCTTTGTGATTAAACTCCTGAGAGTTTACAGTTAGTCCTATATTTAGCAAATGTAGCAAATTAGCTGAAGAGGTCAGTAAGTAGACAGCAAAAGGAGTCAATCATATATCCAAGGATAAATTCTTAATTATATATAAAACAACATTCAGTGAGATCTTTTCATCTGGCTGAAATACAGTAACTACTCTGCTAATCCCATCAAATTCCATTTTATGTACTTCACTGCAAAACACTTGGCCTCAGACACAGTCTAAAAATCTGTTGGAGAAGCAGTGTCTCCCAAAGGCCATGCTCACATACCACATGTGCTCTCCTTCTCTAAAGACATTTGCCACAATCACTTGGATAGTCTGGCTACAGAAACCTATCTGGGACCTGCTTATGTTTTGTTTTCACTTTGTTGTTGATGCTGTGTTTCTGTTCAGTCAAGATACGGGGAAAGAGTTGGTGTGATTTCCCACAGAAGCACTCAGTGTTACACCCTGGCAGAGTGTGTGCCTTGGCATGTAACACCAAAATCATAGAAAAAGGAAGAGGGCTTAAAGATGTTCAGTTCCCACAGATTTCTTACAAGAAAGGAAGAAGGAGACTGGGATTAGAATTTTTGGACGTTCACTCCCCCTTTTTTATCTTTTCCGGCAATTCTACTGCCAAACATGAGTTTGTCAATACTCTGCAGAGGAGATCTAACAGGGAAAACAGAGGAAAATGTTATTGGTCTTTACAGAGACAGCAGAATACCTTTGCATATTTCAGTCAAAAACTCCACATTTAACCAAGACACATAATTTAGAAGATTCTTTCATCCTATTGCTTAGAGAATTTCTTGGGTTTTTCCACAGAAAATGAGTGCCATGCTCTGTTTCTTCTGCTCCTTTTTTCTCTTTTTTTTCTCTACAGTTAACAATCTTAGCCAGCTCCTTCCTTTGCTTTTCCATTGGACAGTGAAGAGTTTGGCTTGCATGTGTATTTTGTATTCTGCTGAATGCTTTCTTCTCCACTGGGAAAGCATCCTAAACCTCTTATTCAAACTTTGCCACCTTTTCTTCTGAGGTGAAGCACCACTGCATCAGATGAAGAACTTGATATACTTTAAAATCAGTAAAGGATACTTTCCCCCCTGGTATTATTACAAATTGTATCTTTGCAGTAGGCTATTTCCTCATACATTTACTTCACTCACTCTTTTAACAGCAATAAGATCACAACTACAAACCTGAATTTCATCCACTTGTCTTACCTGGGCTCTTCTTTCCTTGCAACTATCATGGTCTCTGACAAAACACTGGCTTGTACACCTGTGTACAGCTTAAAACTAGTAAATGTTCAATTTACTTTCTGGGTAAGAGCTCATTTATCTTCTACTGAAATCTTGCCCATTGCTCTTGTGAAGGTTTGCCTTTCACAAATGCTGCTGGTGATGTCCTCTTACCCAAGTTGTTCATGGTCAGCCAGTATTAGCAAACTTGTGGAAGTCAAGGTAACACAGCAGAATGTTTGGATGACTTCCAGAGTGTGACTTTTTGTTCCTTGTCCCAATCCAGGCAGCTCTGCATGTTGTTTTTGTGAAGTCAAGACTTTAACCTTTACTTCTTTTTTTCCCCAAATCTCCTTTCTGGGCTTTTGCAGGGACCCCGATGTCAGAACATTGTTCTCCTCTCAGTTCTGCCCTTGTGATCACCTTTCCCTGTCAAAACCCCATGCTTTCTTGAAGGTTAATTCTGGTTCTCCGGAAGTCTCTCTTTTGACATTTTCCCTTATATCCCATCATAAGAACTGGTCAGGATCTCGTGCAGTCCCTTGCAAATTGACAAATCATCTCTTTAGCCTCAGAAGAGAAATGCACTTTTCTATGTTATCCTTTTCTATATCTACTCTGTTTAAAAACTGTCTCTCATATGTTTCACTTTACCTCGAGTGCAGAACTCACTCCTCAAATTTCTGTGATGTGGAATATCAATTAGTCATCTCTGTCTGAGCGAACAATAAGATATTATAAATATGAGTTATCTGTTGTCATAAAAATGAGGCTATATTCTATTTATTTTCCTTGTCACTGGCTCCCACAACTCTTAGTACTATTTGAGCACATTTTATCAGCATCCACATTTCGAGAGTGTTTCAGAGAGGTAAATTGCTACCAGTGGTTCCTTAGTTCAGTACTATCAGTGCTCAACAACTGAGAGCCAAGTAATTTATCAGAGAGCCATTTATTTCAGGGTGCTAGCTCTGACCTCTTAATTACACACATCTTTACCCCACACAACTGCTTCTTTACCACCAAAACATCTTATAGGTATGATTATTACAGACATGGGAAAAACAAGGCAGCCCATGAAAGATTTGTGAGGAGAAAGAGGATTCATAAGGGACTACTTGAAAGAGAAAACATGAAAACAAAGTTAGGTGCAGAAGGGAGCAATAACCTGACAAAGAAGAGGAAAAAGTGTAAACAAGAGGATCACTTAGTTTTGCTTCATAGCCCCCAATATACCATGGACCATTCAAGAAAAATGTAATGAAAAAGCCTAAGTATTGCTGCTGCAACATGCACCAGTCTTATGAGAAAAGAGGATTCTTTTTTCCTTTATAACCCAAGGAGTATGAAGAGGCTCTTCACATCCCCTGGTCACCAGCATGAATTCCAGCTGATAAACTTAATTTGACCTAATGATGAGAAATAAAAGTAATACTTTCTGTTACAGCCCTTATAACTGCCAAAAATTAAGTCACTTGAGTTATGTTCCCTACACTAGCTAATACCAGTGCATTATTGAAAGAAAATTACTGAGACCAGCAAAAATAGGAGGATTTTAATCCTCCTAAAGAAAGGACCTGTGTGATATTATGGACAGAGATTGAACTTTTTTCTTGCATTGAACTTTTGGTCTGGCTTTTGGATGTTATTTCTTGCTTTACCTCCTGTGTGTCTGATGGAGCATTGCCAGCTGTCCCAGATTTGCATAGCCAAGTGATTTGAGCCCCTGGGGTAGGAACTATTCAGCTTCCTGACAACATTAAGGTTTTTGCTTTTCCTTGGTAGCCCCCATATGATGATTAATTTTATGTTCCCTGTTATTTCTCCAATAAACACAGCAATTAATTACATATATTTTAGTCTTAGGACTAAGCTTACTCTCTCTCCTTCCAGAATCATTCTACATTCAGTAGTCTGTGATAATTTTCCTACTCAGTTTGGCACCTGTATTTAACAAACAATAAGCACAGGATGAGATGACCTTAAAGCATGATTGAACTCAGCAGGCATCCCATAAGAAGTATGGGTGCATGTGTGTACTGAGGGATTTCAAAAGCCTTGAAGTGGTTTGTTTAGATGCTGGCAGCATAAAGTCCTTGTTTTGAAAATACTTTTTTTCATTACTATTATCAATTCCAAGGAGCTCTTTGGTTTTCCACTTTTCAGTTGGAAGCCTATTCATATTCACATTAATTTGATTTAAAGTTGACATAAAATGAAGGAAAAAGCTTGAACAGAACTCATATTCCCTTTATCTATGCACCAAAAATAAGAAGGATGAGGTTGAACAAAATATTTCCTTTTGGACCAAAATAATTTCTATTTTGCTTCTCTCCAGCTGCCCTTCTTCTCAGCTTCATGTATTAGCTCCAGGGGTTTTGAGCAGTAGGACACCCAATCAATGCCTCAATTATTCATCCAGCATTACCTGGGTGTGCCCCTACCTTGGTGCTTCCCAGTTTCCTTTGCCAGCCTGCCAGGATGGACTGGTGGATCTTGTCCTGGGGAGCCCACTCTCCCTTCCCAGGCCAGCTGCAGGGTTCCTCTTGGACCAGATTTTGTGTGGTGAAGGGGAACAGGAGGGGACAGGGAAGGAACAGGACCCATTTTTTTCCCAGCAGAATGGAAGTAGATCTGCTGGTAGCTGCTCACTTGCGCCTCCATTTATCTGCCCATGTAAACCCTCTGATTCTGAGAGGACAGAGATGAACCTTCTGCTTGCTTCTTGCAGGAGTCCTTCATCGTGCTTGTCCTCTCCAGGACACAGGGAGCGAGGGGAGATTGCATGGGGTGATACGAGCCCCCCCCCCGGCTGAGTTTTCTGGCTAGGGAGCAGTCAGCTCACAAACTGAAACTTTCAGTACTGCACTTGGAGGAGACAAAACAAGGGTTTTGACTTGCCAGTCATACCTCACTCATCCAACTGCTCTGTAGACCAGCACAACCAGCCACCTAACAGAGAAACCCTGCAAAGGTCAAGCAAAATTTCAGTGGAAGATTTGGGGTTGCTGATGACATAGTTTACTGAAGGGTGAACTGTCATGGGTACAGAATTCACCATATATGCTAAAAAAAGCAATTTTTTAAATGGACCTTTCATCCAGAAAGGGAATTCCTTCAACCTGAGTTTAGAGATGACTTACACCCAAAGAGTTATGCTGCAAAACTGCTCAAATCCTTCTGCACCAAAAATGTACCCATTTTCCAAACTGATTCATTGAGACAACAGCTAATTCCTTTGGATTATCCAATTCAAATTTTCACCAACTGGAGCTATTTAGCCATACTCTCTATGTTTTAAAACTAGCATGTGGAAAAGCATATTAAAAACTAACTTCTCCCAAAGTCACCATTATTGTCCAAAATATGTTTTGTTTAGGAAATTTAATCAGGCTTTTTTCACAACACATGGGAATGAATTTGCTCTTTCTGCAGTGCTGAGAGCTCCTTCTGCATAAAGTACAAAGAAGGAAGAATTGCACATCAATTGCAACTAGAGAAGGCATTTCTTGTGATGAGAAAAGTAAAGGAATTTGGTGGATCATTGGATTTTAACATCACTACTTTTATGGAAAATGGCACGTGGGGCTTTCATAACCATGAGCATTCAGTGCTCATTTGAGCAATCACACCTCTCACAGCATGCTTGTTCCCTGACATTTAGGCTGGTAGCTGTCTCTCAGCAGCCCCCTCATTACAAATCTCTAATGCCACTTCTTGTGTAATTTAATTTTCCTGTGAAGGTCTTCTACTCACAGCCTTACCACACAGTTTTGCTCACAGTTCCTGATGAAACTGCAGCCAAGATAACATCAAATACAGTACAAAATGGAGAAGGGGGAAAGCATTTAAGTCCTTCAAAATTTACTGAAATTTGCTGACCCAGAGATGGACATTTTGATAAAGTACATCCTCAGAAAAAAATACTTCTCCTCAAGTGAGTTGAGGAGTCATACTAAGACAAATAAAAACCTTGAAATTGTATCTTAGAACAAACATTACGGTAATTACCATTTCACGATACAGTGGTTGAAAATATTCTGTACATGAATACCAATCCCTGTTAATACTTGACCCTTGGAGAGATCATTAACTGGCCGTCTCTGAATGAAACCAGGAGGCTGTAAGCAGTTTCTTGGCACAGTTGACAGAAAGGACAACTTTCAGCTGTTGGCTACTCTTTTTCCCCTTTCCCCAACTGATACTGTAATTGCAAGAAATTTTTTTTGAGAATGTGGGACTAATCAAAAGAGGGAAACCATGAGGAGAATGGAAATGAGGAAGAACAATTTAACAGCAAGAAATAGAAATCTCAGAGGGAATGCAAACAGATGGACTTCAGGGGAAAAAAATTAAATTATATTTTAGGAATATTACTGATGCCTGATGAGGAAAAGGGTTAATTAGGAGATAAGGGAAGAATTTTGCAAAACTGCTTTGGCTGAAGAATAGAAGACTTCAGCAGAAGCAAATGAGAGATAAACAGACCACATCCCCCTCGAAAGGTGAAACAGCAAAGCCTCCAGAGATGTCAGCCACTGAGAGGCTCTTACTGTAGAGCTGATACCAACAAACTGTCAGCCTGGGCAGCACAGCTTCTCTGCATGAAAAAGCAGCTTCTGTAAGAGCTGCCTGAGGGATACAGAGAACAGAGCTGCTGCTGTAACAAACTCAGCATGTTGTTTGCATTTTCTGGTAAAATCCATTAGCAAACTTTAAAAGTCAGAAGCAAAGAGCTCTCCATCTTCCCTAATTATATATGGCTGGTCTATCAGTCGGTCAGTTTTGTTGGCAAGGTGATACACCAGACAAATCTGTTCACTGACAAGGGGTGTCCCCATCCCAAAACGCCTTGGTGATAATCCATGGGTCACGCGGGTATTTGTGCTGGGGGCAACCGGGGGATAGGACCAGAAAGTGAGAGGGATGCCACAGAACAACCTCTTGTGAGCCATTGTGTCCCTTCAGCCACTTTCCGTGTGAAATCCCTACAACATTCACCTTTACCTGCCCTGTAGGACTGAACAATCTCGAAGGAAAAAGAACATATTGAAAACGAGCAAAACCCGCCGTGTCCTCGCTTTCCTCCCCGAACCTGCAGATGCTCGACAGAGCAATTCCCGAGGCGGTGCACACAGGTTTTCGCCAGGGCCCGGGACAGCAGCCCTTAGCAGCGTGAGCAGCAGCAGCGCAGGAGATCCCGGGGGATGCCGGCTCCTGCCCGGCGGCGGCGGGAGCGGCCGGCGGGGGGCGCTCCGAGCACGCAGCAGCATCCCCCCTCCGCCTCCAGCGCCTGGCAGGTCTGCTGGTCCTGCAGCGGAAATCATCGGCTCCCCGATGAAACTGGCCGGCAGGACCTAAACCTAGGAAAAATGCAGGAAGGAAAACTAGAAAATCTGGCATCTAAATATTGCAGGGATTTTTTTTTTTTTTTTTTTTTTTTAATAATAGCAAAGAAATACCACAATATAGTTTCATTAGCAACTGGAGATCAGAGGCGTCCCGGCTTGTTTCCAAGTGCTGCTTGACTGCAGAAATGAATCATTTACAGAATTTATTAGCCTACTATAAAGTCTTCAATTCTGCAACAAACCCTTATTCTCTCCACCCTCTCTCCAAAACCTGCCAAGAAATCCTTGTGTACACATCCAGTGAGGCCCCAGAAACAAGTCCTTCTATTTTCAGTAAGCTTAATTCTTTTTGCACAATGCGAGAGGTTGAACATACTGCTTGCCAGGTGTTGTAGGCTGTTTCTTGTTGTGTCTCTATAAACACCACACAGATTCTACTTAGGTGACTGCATCGCTTACTGTTTAACACCTTTCTTTTTCCTTTGTTGAACAGTATTTCCTGTTGCACAGTAATTCAAGTTCTCTCACAGATCTCATCACCTTAATCACTCAATACTGCATGAGCACACCATCTTTTCTCCTTCATCTTCTCCCTTGAAGAGTTCTCACCCTCCATGCCTCCTGTACTGCCTCTCACATCTCACAAAGCCAATTCTACCTTGGGCTCCTTCCATACAACAAAGCAGCATTTGCATCACTGCCCCTCTTCCTGCCACTGGCCCCTCTCCTGCTGCCTGACCTTTCCTGGCAGGCACAGCTGGTCACCCTGATTTATTATTCCCTCCCTAGATGTGCTCTCTGGGGCATATGGGGTCCCACTGCGGAGGGGAGGCTGTGATGTCAAACTTCAGCTGGAAAGACAACATTTAGCAGAGGCCCCGTGCCTCAAAGCACAGCACATCCTTCTGTTACCACCTGATACGTCCCTCTCTGGGCTCCTGGTTTGCTGATGCTTTCCTTCATGCAACCAGGTACAGCATTCTCATTTCTCTGAGACACCATTAGACACTTCCCTGTTCAAACTAATAGAGTAACTAGTTTGTGGATGACTAAGGGACTACAAACTCTTCTTAATTACTTCAGGAACCCTTTTTTGCTTCCTCAGGCATGCACTTTAAAAGGTTCCATTGAATGGAAGGAGATACTTAAAGGCTACAGAATGTCTGTTTGAATGCCTCATTGAACTGGAGATGTGAGCTCAAGCCTGTTCCTGTTGAGCAGGTGTACCACATCATAGCTGTGCTAATGGGCCCTTTTGGTAGCAGCAATGGAAAAATGCTGAGGCTGGCCTGGCCTGGATATACTTTAGGGGTCCAGCTGCAGCATTTTCGTGTGGTAAATGAAGACACCCAATTAAAAAGAAGTATCCTTTTAGGGTTCAGAGGCTAATTCTGACTAATTCTAAGACAATCTCTCCATTGTCTGTTCAGTATATTTTCCCACCTGATGAGAGTCGTCTGGAGAACAGAAAGCCAAACTCCAAACAAATTAGAAAAGGTTCAAAAGACAAGATCTGCAAATAAATATTTGATTAATTGGGTGGGTTTGATGTAGAGAAGAGAAAATTAAAAGAAACTTCCAACTGTGCACCTTCCTTGACAGGCTCAATATTTCTAAACAAAAATTCCTGAGGGCAACTCAGACCACCTCTCAGACAGGATTTAGACACAATGTTGATCATGCAGAGGACACCCTGATCCTCTACCTTATTCCCAAACTCCTTTCATCTTATGTACACATTAATACACAGAAACTTCAGACGTTCTACAGATGATTCACTATTTTTCTCTTTGTTGGCACTGTTACCATACTTTACTATCTGCTCTCTCACTTAGTTTTAAGCCTGTGTTCAGCTTGCCTCAAAGAACAAGAAAGTAACCTGTTCTCCATGTCCCTGGTGAATCAAAGAAGATCCAACTAAGTTGCAGTAAGGTGGATGTAGGATAGACGGTCTGAAAATCCTACTAATACTTATGGGTAGGAAAACAGGAAAATAGTTCACCCCGGCATACTATGGAGTCTCCTCCTCTGGTGTGTTTCAAAGCAGGCAACAAAAACATCTGTCAGGACTGAGAGTTTTTGCACGTTGCCTTAGGCTTGAGATCATGCCTAGGAAAATTCCAAGTGTGCTATGTCTGCTGAAAGGCAAGGCAAGGAAGAAAACATCTTTGGCAAAAAGAAAGGGAAGTACGTGTAAATGGTGCTATGGTCACACTAAAGAGAAGAATTCAATTTACAGCACTGTCATTCTACTTATCAGGAACACTGTGTTTGTTGAAACATACAATATCTAGCATAGTAATTGCCTAAATTTATAAATTGTTGAAATGCTATTGCTTTCACATCTGTGTCTGAAACTGATTTCCACCTTGACAGATATGACTAGAGCTCTATAGTAACTTTTCTTTCACCTTTGTTTGATTTTGTTATGATGTATTTTTAAAGAAAAGGAATATTATAGGCAATAACAAATGAAAGTAAAAGGAGAAAAAAAGGTTTTGTAAATCTGGATATCATGTCTCTTTTTAACCATAAGAGATGAAAAGAAGTTAAGTGAGAGTGTAACAAACATCAAAAAATGAAAACATGCAATAAAAATGAAAAAAGATCAATGAGACCTAAAATACATTTTTCAAAATCTGTACAGCACTGGTAATAATTTCAGTACTGACTTGACCTTTTGTTGCCATCTAATAAACACAAAATTCTGGATTGAGGTGTGATAGAATAAAATTGGGTGTATAAAGGAGAAGCAGCAGTGCATTTTACACCAAATAATGGTGAGTGCATCTCTACTAGGACCGAAGAATTATTGACCCTCTGTTTTGCCGCACCATGTGAAATTCAATCCTACCAGATGATCCCATCTGAACCTGGAACTAGTTTCTTCTATATGACTATCTGTGCAAGTATCCAAATACGCCTACAAAGTGCCTGGAGATAAAACACAAGTTGTGGGAGGTGACTCTAAATTGCTTGGACTGTGAGTGAGCCAGCTCTTCTTCCAAACTTATTTCCTGGATAGTTTTCAGACTTATTTTCAATTAAAAAAAAAAAAGAAAAAACTTGTTGTACTTGCTCTTCAGAGACTCCTCTTCTTCCTCAAACTGCAGCTCTCAGGCATGTGACTTCATTTAAAAAAATGAAACACTTCTAGGCCATCTGCGTTTTTCTGCATAGCAAGCAGCCTTATGTAATCCTGTTCTGCTGACCTCTCTGCTGCTGCAAGGCTGGTCTGCAGAGCCCTTGCGTTAGAAGGAAATGGCAAGAGGCCTTTTGGAATACTCTCTCCCCTAGCACAGTCATAAATCAGCCCAACTCCTACACTCCTGGGCACTGCATCCGGTGTTGTGTCTGACATAAGGCCACCCCCCCATGCCTTAAAGCACATGTTCTGATATTGCCTTCTCAGCAGAGGATTTGTGGGAGGGGATGAGAAATTCCAAAATATGAATTCCTTCGGAAATCAGCGTCATTCAGGATTGGTGATGTGTCCCCTTGGCTTATCGGATGAACAGCCCATTGCACGTCATCCTAAACTTTACCACAATTAGTCATGAAGCTAATCCAGAACTGGGAGAAGGGCAGTTGGCTGCATTGTTGGAAGGACAGCTAAATGAGAACATATGTGCTACTGAGGAACAGCTACAGCTACGTCCTGCAGTCCTAGCTACATTGTGAAACAAGGCTGACACAGCCTCAAAATTATTAATTTCCTGTCTTGACGACAAACTTCAGTACCCTGCTTAAGAATTCTGAGGCTAGAATGAATTTCTCCATGCCTTCTTGACCCTCTTACCAGTTTTCTCACGGAATCTTTTCTGGTTTGTTTAAGCTAAAATTGAGAATATATATGTGCACATATAAAAGTGCCTTCACATTGTGCTGTAACACAGTGTATATCCATCCTTGCTACAGCATTTCCTAGGATATTCTTCAACAATGTCTGTGATCTAAGCACACAGCAATTTAATTTGCATCAGCAAAGCCAGAAAAAAAGCAGGGCAAGTATTTCTGTTCCTTAGTTTACCTATCTTTGAGACAGGCCCATTAAAGGCCTTTTGCCTGAAATTCATTCTGACAATTGAAGACTGACCAGTGTTTGGTGCCGTTTGGGAAGGACATTAGTTCTCCACAGAGGTGGAGATCCTCATATGGAATTAGAGTTCCAACTACAGTCAGGCTTTTGCCAAAAAGGCAGATAATCCATTGCTGCTGTTTCTGATACATTTGTTCACTGACTTCTACCAGTGCACCACTTTTTATCCTATACACTAACACATACAAGTATTGAAAAGCAGTGTTCTGTTCTGTAACTTAACAAACTGTTTGCAGACTTGAACTACATCTATAACATTTGGATGGGAAGCAACACAATCTTGAAACACCAGCAGTGATGTATTATGCCATCTTGACTCTGGTCTTATTCCTACTATACTTATATGGATAGATAAATAAATAAATAAAGGAAAGTAACCTTTTTCTGTCAGTGGAAGCAGCTGATTTTAAGAAATAGCCTCTAGGACAACAGACAAAACAGAGAAAGCCAGTGCTCCTGGTACAGAATGACAGGCAGGCTCCCCACCAGAAATGGCTTCATTTTGGTGCTATTGCAAGGATTCTTAGGACTGCTCCAGCCAGGGCTTGAGGACAACTGGCATGCTGGTGGGCTAAAACAGGCTGTACACTATATGGCTTTATGGCAGAGCACCCTCAGGTTCTGGAGACAGTGAGGTTACTTTGTATCACCTTCTACCCTTTACAACCACACTATTTCTATGCACTGTCATCCCTTCACTTCCAGCAGTTTGAAATTGCCACCAACAGGCCAATATTTAAATACTTGGCTGTCTGACTATTCTTTGTTCCCAATATGACACTTCAAAGGGCAGTAGGAAATGTTTCCTTGCTGATTGATTACTCAGGAGGTAAAATGCCCTGTAGGAGGAGATTAGGAACAAATTCCCCTTCACATGGGAGAAGTTAGAAGATGAGGAGTGTAAGAGGTCTTAGCGAAAGAACCATAATAACTACCACAGATAGCCCACACAGGTCATATTTTACTCTTGCTTTACCTTCAGGCTTACCAAAAAGTAGCATTTTGAGAGTTTTGATGCACACTGAGGGGAAGATGGAGATTCAAATTCCCACAGGATAAAATTAATAGGAATTCTCAATATGCCATCTCAGTGTTTCCATTTGCTGTGAGTAAACCCAAATAGTAGCACTGTAGCTCTCCTCTCTTTCTGTTTGCTAATCTTTTCTAGTAGGAATACAAATAACAATTTTTGAAATAGAAGCTGAAGCTTTAACATAGCCGTGAAACACTAGAATCATGAGCCTATAAAGCAGGTTTTACACATTGTCTCGTAGGATGCACCTGCACAAGAAATACAAAGTACAGACTGCCGATCCAGCCTGTGTGCCTGGGATAGTTAAACTTTTCCCTGTTTCTTAGACCATTCCAAATGGCATTTGCTATTTTTCCATAGCAAATTGCACAGTTACATCCAAGATAGAGGATATTTAAGTACCACAATAACTTACATAGGAATATGGCCATTTCTCTTTGATGTGGAATCTTTAAATTGAATCTGGAGGTCTTTCTGATGATTTGCTGCTTCTCCAGTAGAAAATATGGGCTTTGTAAAAGAAACTTTGGAAAAGAGTCAGTATTTTGTAAGAAATCATGTTAGATAATAATAAAGATCATTTCTGAACATGAAATCTATTACTCTTCTTCAGTAGAATTATTGGGGATTGACAGCCTTATAATTGAGGCAGAATTTGATTTTACAACTCAAATACCCCATTATCAACCACACACAAGGAGAAACAACACTGAATTTTTAAGTTCACTCTAACCATCTCTATTTCTGACTTTTTTGAGTGCCTACCACCACATCACTAACAGGCGAAGCAGTAAGGGCATTAACAAAATTATCTGGCAAAATAATTTATTCTTTTGCCAGTACATATTACATAGTCTTTTTCCTCAGAAGGGGGTTTTGGACACATTCTAGCATCTGTGATCTTTTAGGCAGTCATAGGATGGAAGTGCTTATCTGAGAGATGAGGTTCATTTCTTTGTACTCTTCGGCAGCTGAAATGAATAATACCTTAATCCCTTGGCTACTTCATTTATAACTGCTCAGTAATTGTGAAAGGGTACATTCCTGCTAAAGGATTAATTTATTTCCTGCATGAGAATTCTCAGCACATACCACATATGCAGCAGCCCTTCTCAAAAGAAGGTGACTCAGTTTCATCTAACATATTAGGAATGTGCACCTTCTCTTCTTCTGATTCATTTCTGAGAACTGAGTACAAGCAAATAGCATTTCCACAGCCCTTGCTGATTCTAATAGCATCTCTCCTGAAACTGCAGGTGAAGGAATGTTCATTTTCAGACTACTGCCTATAATACCAAAGATGAATAAAATTTCATGTTTGCAAAAAATGCCAGAGATAAATAAAATTATATGTTTAGTTAGAATAGGCCGTCATTGCAGTTTTCCAGCCAAACCTCTCTGTGAAATCAGGTGAAAAATAGCTGGTTTCCCAACAATATTTTCATTGGCTTTTTTTTTCCTGACCACTCAAAATCTCTGAAGATATATATGAAAGAATAAAAGACTGTACAAATTGCTGGCCCCTTTCATTAGTCTGAAGGGAAGAGATACAGATAAACATTAGAAAAGGACATCAGAAGTCGCCATTTCCTAAGATGCCTGAGGCTAACAAATTCTGGAAAGTTGCAAGGTCATGTCACCAGGCAGAGTACTGAACCAATTAGAAAATGACTCACCAAAATTTAATGGCGTCATTCAAATCTGCACTGAAATTTAAATATATAGTGCAAAAGTCACATACTGCCATTCGTTGTGCAATGTTCTGTGCTTATAGAATCCTCCAGGGCTGGCATGTCTGAACCATAAGTAATATATTACTCCAGCTCTAGACTGTACAACATCAGGAGCTAAAGACAGACAAATGTAGCAGAGAGTTCTGCTGACAGGTGAAATAATTCTGTAAACCAAGTTTTTATCTGAGCTTCAGGTTGTAACACTCTAGTTTCTGTTTGTGCATCTGCCAGTGCTTGACTGGATCCTTGGAAATTTGATGCAGTATATATATTTATGAATGATAACATTTTGATGCCTTTTTGAACTTAGCACCTCCATTATGTAGCTTTCAGTTGCAAATGATAGTATAACAATTGACACTCTTATGATGTCAGCTAGTATTGCAACTTCCAAAAATACTTGTTTTCCAATACCAAGCTAATACACTCATGAAATGACTAAAAGAAACTTACTTATCTTAAACCTGTGATGGTCAGATACTTGAATTTGCTGTTGAATCATATTTTATTTGCATGGGCTGCACCAAAGGTTAATAATACTTTTTCATTTGAGTCGACGTATTGGAGGTTGGTGCCAATAGTTCAGAAGTAACTGATGTGTCTACTTGAAAATTCATGGATTTCATATAGATCTTGTCTGCTATAATGTGACTCATTCTTCTGCCTGTGATCATTTGTATGCAGTGACATTTGTGATTTAATTTTACAAATCAAACTTAAAGCAGCAGTGCAGTTTAGTTTCTTTGGCATGATAATTGGACAGTATATTATTGAACATTAGGGTCTGTTCCCATTCTTCTTCAGCCCAGTTCTCAGCAATGCAATCTATATGATGTTAAAAAGTTATTGATATAAACTGCCTCCATCTGTTGTACAATGATATGCTGAAGAGGCAAACAGACTCGTGGGTGATGCAGGGAGTGGAGCTCTTGAGACACAGATTTGGATCTCAGCTCTTTCCTGTTCTGTTTAAATGATTTATATCATCTGTGTTTCAGATAACTGCCCATAAAAGAATATTAACTCTGTTTCTCTTATGTATGAAGGCAGACATAGGGACCACTTATCTTGCTGATTACACATACTGTCGAACACAGCAGGTCTAGATCTTATTTGGGGCCTCCAAGCATGACTGGATATCAATACAGTGAAAGGCAATAGAGAATTCTGTATTGATTCACTCATTAAAACCTTTCAAATGTTTGTAACAAGAAGCCTGTTAACAGGGACTAGAAGTGTTATCCCAGACTCTCCCATATATTATTTTTGCAATGGTATTTGCATCCTGCTTCCTGTTTGATGACAGTCTATTCTCAAGAATTTCCTCTTCACAGCCCTGTTTTCTAAAAACAAGACTGCCCCATACCCTTGCTGTCCATTGTGTGACATGATACTAAATTCTGGGATCATCTTAGTGAGAGGGGCATTAAAGAAATTTCTCCTTAAAAATAATTTTTTAGATTGGTTTTTTCTTTCTTTTTTTTTTTGTTTGTTTGTTTGTTTGTTTGTTTGGTTTGGTTTGGTTTGGTTTGGTTTGTTTGGTTTGGTTTGGTTTGTTTGGTTTTGTTTATTTTTTACCTGAAATAATTTCCCTTTCTTGCTCATGTTAGGGTTTGTTTAGGGTTAGAAATGTGAGGGACAAAATTCATAAACATACTTTTTAGGCTAAATTTACAAGTGAAATGGATAAAATCATCACTGAGAATGCAAATTTAATTCAAGGCCGCAGAGGAATTTTTGAGTATATCAATGTAACTCAGGGGATGAGTACAAACTTTACACATTTCTGGACATTTCCTCCCCTCCGAAATTTGAAGAGTATGTTTTGTTACACTTCCCTTGAGGAATAAGGTTTCTTTTGATTTCTTTCAGTCTGTATTCCATATGGTGACACTAAATGCTTCATCCTGTCCTCAGCAGCTGCAAAGTTGATGGGTTTCGAAGGAAGTTGCCACCTTCAGTCCTTGCTCCTCACTGTGCCAAAAAGAGCCCCACACCTACTAGTTTTCAAGCCAGCAGAGGTGGCATGAGCTGGACTATCTGATAACATGTCTGGTCAGAGGCATTCTGGGTGTGAAGATGCTAAATGTCAGAAGATGCTAAATAATATCTGAAGGGAAAATTTAAAATTTTTCCAGTAACACCAAAGAAATGCTGGCATCCTGAACGTGACAATGTTTTTCTTCAAATAGCTAGCTCAAATATAGAGTCAAAAGTTTCATTTCCTCACTGGGAGACTCTTTGTGTTGGGTACATATATCTTGAATCACTAAAATCCCTCAGCCTGTAATTAATTAGCTCAAGTAGCTTTGATGTTTACAGAGAGAGAAGCAGTGGAGATTGCCTGCAAGGCTCACCACTCTCAGTAGCTTCCAGGCCTCTTCTGGCAGGCAGGGATTTTATAACACTACACACTGCAAAACAGCTCAGCCAGGGTTGTATTTCGATTATTGCTCGCCTGCTGTGGAAGGTGGAAGTTCTCTGAATGTGAGTGTTTGGGCATCCAGTCAACTTTTGTAAATGTGGGGATGAGACGGGGGACACTTGACATGGAGAACTTGCCCCTTGTTGGAGAGGGCTTGAGTCAGAATTCCCTGTGCTCGGGGGACTGCTTCCACTTTGGTGTGTGAATGTTCCAGGTACTGCAGATTACAAACAGTAGCTGCTGAGATGAAAAGAAAACTATTGATGCAAGCGAGAGCAAGAGCAGATGGAGGGCTCCTTCCTGAATAGAAGGAATTAAGAGAGGAAAAATAGGAAGTAGGGGTAAAGAAGGAAAAAAAAGAAGAAATTGACAGAGCAGTATATCACAAGTGCACCTCAGGAAAGGGATTCTGTGTACTCCAAGGTTAGCAATGTCTGACTCTGCACTTCAGATCAGTTTTACTCAAACCATGTGTCCTCTTCGTTGTGTGCTTTATGTGTGTTCAATTACAGGGGTTATCTGTTCTCCACAGGGGTTATCTATAGGGGTTATCCAATCCTTCAGGTTAATTCTTCACTTAGTCATCTACTGATACAGAGCAAATGCCAAATACTTTAAAGGAAATAACAATAGTAGGAATCAGCCTATATATTTTCTATTGTGCACTAGGATTGTTTTTTATAGTTGCTGCTGTGTAAATGTTTCCAAATTGGCTTGTGGCCCAGAGACAAGAGAAACACAAAACATTTTCTCTGGTATCTTTATCATGTTTATTTTCCTCCCATATTTAAATGGGGATGTTCTTTTTGCCCTAAGGTTACAAAGTAGCAGATGCTTTTCAAGTTATCCAAGACTATAAAAAAAATCATGCAACTTTTTAAAATAGAAAAGTGCTATAAAAGCGAAATATTTCTGGGGTTTACATAAGAAATCATAGTCTAAATCAGATAACTCAAGAATCAAAAAGATACCCTTGAAATACACGGTAAGGAAATGAGATTTATCAAGTAAATTTGAGAAAAAGTATCTGTTTCTCAGTATTCCACAAAATTAAGAAAACACTAAATTTGTTTATCTAGTAAATAACTTAGTAAAAACACTCACTTATCTCTTGTTATTGTACCCAATATATATTCAACTCAAGCTCGGGTTCTAGATGTGTTTCTCTTAATTATATTGTTTAGTTACATCTCCAGATGCTCAGTGACTGGATGTTTTTCCCAGTGGCTGCAACTACATCAGATGCCAACAACCAAGAGAATATTTTCCCTACAATGCTCACTGCCCTGAGGTTTGAACCCATATAATTAAAAATGGTGGGAATTTTGCCAATGATTCCAAGTGGTGCAGAAGGACATCTACTGTTAAAATCTGCATAAATTTTCCACCTCTAATCAAAATATTCAATAATCTCACACAGTTTTCTGTGGAATTTCCTGTAAACGTTTCTCTAAATTACAGTTTCTGGGGCTTTGTTGTAGCAAACTGAAAGGAAAAACATTAAACAAAAGCAGGACAGCTAGAAAAATGCACAAACCATAGCAATGTTTTTTGGCTCTGTTGAATTATGCACACAAATTTGCAGACATACATATACCAGTTAATCAATCACCTCCAGTCAAAAATGTCAGGGTATCATAAATGATATTGTACCATCAGCCCGTGTTCAGGCAATTTCTTTTCACTCTGTTATAACTTTTCATCTTGAGCCAATATTAAATTCCATTTGTCACAATAGGTGTCAGTAGCTATACCATTTTCAGTAGCATCCTCTAGATAAAACACCCCAATGTCTCTCTGCAGCACCATTAGCAGTATTGACTGCTCTATTTTCTCTCAATAGAAAGCTCCTCACAGATACCTTATCGTGGAAAAGGCATCCTCAGCAGGGCCAAACATTGTTTGAATGATGTTTGAAGGAGAAGAGATTAAATACTTAGTAAGAGTTATGAACAAGGCTCTATGCCATTTTCATTTAGGGACTTGGATCATTAAAGGGATGTGCTTTTCCTAGTTGGTGATGTTTTATTGTCATTTAAGTGGGCTCCTGCCATGCAAAGGGATGGAAAGTTATTAATACTTTGGCTAAAAACCCCTCCAACAATTCCTCATTCATCTAACAACAGAACAACTGACAGAAACAGTGAGATCAGAAGACGTAGGGAGAGGACAGCTGACTTTCTGTCAGTCATTTATCTTGTCTCCTTTTGAGACTGCATGCTGGGACACAGGGTGTCCAGTTTGTGCCCAAGGGATTGTCCAGATCATCACTTGGAGGTAATTAAGGAATGCTATTATTCTTCTACTGTAAATGTAAGAAACATTAGCAAGTGCCAAGGAGTACAGGCTGGCTGTTAGAGCAAAAGACAAGGGGCAGCTGCTCTTTGCTTTGTAGCTGCTTGTATTATTATCTCAGCTGAGTCATATTAAAGGAGGTAGGAGGGGAATGGTAGGCAGAGGTGGAGATCAGAACATCTATTTGTTCTTAATTAAGTATCCTCTTATTCTCCCTCCCAGTCTGCCAGTAACATTAAGGGAAAATAATGGCATTTGATATCTCACTGGAGAATTACCTGAGCATTTTTGCTCTTGGAAGTCACTGCATACTGCTATTAGTGGGTCTTTTTGGGTAAATTACTCAGCTCCTGAGTAGAATATGTGACAGAAAATTACTTTCTAGTACCTTCTGCTATGCTGATTTTAGTCATGAAAAGGTTCTGTTGCACGGAAAGAACATTTGTATTGCTGCAATCAGGGAGAGAAAGTGCATATGATATACCCTGACTTCAATGTCCAGGCAGCTCACAAGTGGAGCTTGCTTTCTGACCTCTGGGAGTAAATATTCCTTAACAGAAAAAATCCAAAACTGGTCTCAAAAAAGACAGTTACAGAAATTCAGGTGGCAAGGGGAAACTGAAGAAGTTTTTTAGCTATTATGAAGTCACCGTGCCTGTCTTGCACTGCCAAAACATGACTTTTTGGGACCGCACCTCTTCTAGTTCTGATAGATTTGTGGCCAAATACCTCACTCATGTTACTATGGCATTTTCACATCCAGATAAAACAGAGAAGTTTGGGCAAATAGAATATTCAATTTAAGTGTTTCAAATGCTTTTTTTACATTCAAAACTATATAGTATTCCTTCTTCATTAATACAGATTCATCTCTCTCTATTTAATAAATTACTAAACTACTATCCTCTCAGGTATGGCTAGTCTCTGAGTCAAGGGAATGCTTCCTCCCTGACGAGCAGGTACAGAACGTGGGAAGTAACAAAAATGTTACATAGGAGCAGGGGGGAGTAGACCCATCCACAGCCATGGAGAAGTGTCCTAAAAAGAAGCATGCTGGAAAAACAATCTTTGAAGGTCTTTTGTTAATGATCTTGAGTACTAAGTTGTTCTATTCATCAGACAGCTACATGCTACAAGCAGGTACAATGCAACAAGCATTTGACTCTTAGCAGATATTACTAATTTTCTAAAGTATTGAAATTTAGATATGAACATTAAATGAGTCCCACTGGCACTTGACATTAAAAGCAGAGTTCTGACAGAGTTTTCTTATTCTTCCCTGCCACTATTTCCAAATTTGAGTTATATTTCTTCTGACTTCATGGAAAATTGACTGCATTGGGTACAAGAAAAATTGCAAAACTATTCCCTAAGAATATGCAGAGATCATTTTTGCTCTGTCTATATGATGACCCATGTCCTTTTTGAATATTGTAGTTTAATAACTGCAGTGTGACTATAAGAGTTATCTCCAGCAGCTAGAGATGACATTTTTTTGTGACACATGTTTGATAGCTGCTTTATGGGCATATTTTCTTTCAGAGAGACAAATCTCCAGATCAGGCAGAACTGCATCAACTCACAGACTAATACAGGACAAACCTCCCTTTCTGTGCTTCACAGCCACCTGTAGAATTGCAGCACTGTGCAGTTAAGTTAAGGATATGTGTTCCTGCTGCTTGTGGAATTTTGTGTATGCTTAGACCTGAGTACGACATTTTAAGTGCTTGTTCACCATCTCTGCCAATGTGAGTTTGTATGTGAAATAACCTTAGAGATACCTGCAAAGCTTGTTGTCTCAGCAGCTAGTTTATAGGCCTTAGCTGAGCCTGAAAAGTCCTCATTTGTCCCAGCTTCACCTTCTGCCTCTCAAAAATAAATAGTAAGTAATGAAGGGCAAGAAAGACACACAGCATACGTCTCCTCCAGTGTTTGTTCTGGGTTTCCCTCCAAGTCCCCTCCTTCCTGTCTTCTCTCATCCTCTCCTCATGTTCTCTGAAACTACATGACTGGAAAGGTTAAATGCTATCTACTTCCTCATTTTGTTGGAGGCTGTTTAAAATGTTCCTTTCCAAAGCTCTGTAAAAATTCAGCCCCTTTCACCTTTTTCTTATTTCTTGTGAAACCGAGATGACACTCAGGAAGGGAAGAAAATACACTGACTGAATTTAAAAGTATGCTACTAATATTTCTTGCTCTGTGGAAAGGCAGTCTCCCTCAGCACACTGGAAAATGTCCAAACTAATAACTGTAATTAATAGCTAGAGTAATCACATCCCATGCAGCAGCAGCATGTGACCCCTCATAAGCATGAATATATTTTCCTTCTGGCACCTACCAAGAGAAAGAAATATTATTGTACTGGCACAGGAAGCTCAGAGAGACTGAGCCACTGGACTTCAGCCCCTGAGGACAACCACAGCAGCCCTAGGGATCTGCGACACTGACCTTGTGACACGCTGGGCTATGGTACCCCATGGTGGCCTCTCACCAACGCCAAAGCCCCGCTCTACTCATCTTGCAGCTTACTGAGCTTTTCTTATGCACACAGGTCAAGGGGTAATGGTTTTAAACTGAAGGAGGGTCAATTTAGACTAGATTAGATACAGGAAGTTTTTCTACAACAAAGGTGGTAAAACACTGGAACAGGTTGCCCTGAGAGGTGGAAGATGCCTCATCCTTGGAGATGTTCTTGATGAGGTTCTGAGCACCCTGGTCTAGTTGAAGATGTCCCCACTCATTGCAGGGGGATTGGACCAGAGGGCCTTTAAAGGTCCTTTTCAGCTCAAACTATTCTATGGTTCCATAAACAGTCCATGGTCTTCCTAAGTCCCTCTTCTTGCATCAGCAACACACAGCACTGTAGGGTCTGTCTGCCTCCATAAGTCGTAGTAATTGGGACCATATCCATGTGCAGTCCTTTCTCAGGGCATCTCCTGCCTTCAGGGGTATGAACTACAGTATAGCCATTGGTGTTAGACCAAGGATGTGGATCACGAGCACTCAAAGAGAGTGAAGATGAAAAGAAAATTATTTTTCTCCTTAAGAAACAGACACTTGACTGGTTCCTGACCAAACAGAGGGCATTTTCTGCACCAGTGCCTTAGTACAAGGGCACTTGTGCAAAACAGCTTCAGGTAGGGCCCCTGAAGGACAGGAGAAATTCAACAACAAAGCAGACTATTCATTTAAAACAGTTACAAAGGCTGTGAAATTATGCTTTATCTTTCTTAGACATTTCACTTAATTGAAAAACAGTCAGTCCAGACAAAGTTCAGCCATATAAACACAAGGACACACAGGGTTCAGCTGCGTAAACATAAGCAATCCAAGCTGCCAATTAAGTGACTTGAGGGGTGAGAAACCAAATGAACAGAGGAACCCACTCAGAAAGCAGAGCAGTAGCTGTTCCCAGTCTTGTGCTCAGTGCTCTCATTGTGCAAAACAAAATGCAGTTACATGGGATGTAATTAAATGAGACATCCTTTTGACCTGCTTTTTGTGAAGTTGAATGCATCAGCTCTACACTTGAAAAAAAGAATGGTGGTGTCATTTAGGTATCTTGTTGACCTTTATACATGATCTGTTTATGACATGTCTGTACTTTTCTATTCTTCCTTGTCTTTCCTTCTTCTATCACTGTGAAATGTTTTTGTTCATTTATTTGTTTGCTTTCATCCATTCATGGTATTTTTTTTTTCAGAAATAAGTACACTGAAAAATAAAAGCTAATAAAAAATTGTAGCTACAACCCTCTTTTGCAAAAAGTAGACTTCTTCAAGCCTTTGCTTCCATATGGACTTCTAGTTTTTTCTGAAGGTCCCTTTCCCATTTATTCATACCAGTAATCTATGAAGAAAGATTCATGGCCTGATTTCTATTTTTAAAACCATGCGTATTCTGGTCTAATACTAAAGATTAAATAGAGTGAGGACAGATCTCCATTGTTGATGTAATCTGTTGATCTACATCATGACAAATCACCTTGTAGATATTGGACTCTGAGGTGACATACATGTGTACGTGTGGAGTGTGGCAAGAATTTGCACTATTTTAATGAAATTCATGTTGGATTTACTACACGTTTTGCACCTTTCATTCCACGGGGCAAACATTTTTTTCTGATGTTTTATGTATTTTCCTGTGTGAAGTGTTTCCTATTTCTGGATGCAAGCTCAAGGTCATCAATAATCCACAGAGATAGCGACGGAGCAAAAAGCAAACATGAAGCCCTTTGCCATTCTTAAACCCACTTCTTTCTAGGTACAGGAAATACAAGTTTAACTGTTTACACTCCTAACTAATTTTAGGGCAACAGGCATTATCTCAGTGCTGCTTCTGACTATATACTGTGGAAAGATATTCAAGTACTGGGAAAAGATTTCTGGGAAGCTGCAGATTCAACTTTGCTATATCCTGATTTAAAAAAAAAAGCGTTTCTGATACAAGGGCTTGAGATAACTTCTTCATTTTCCAGTCTAGAATTTTTCCAGCTCTTCTGTATTGCATCCACACAAAACTAAACTGCTGGGACATTCTTGAGGTTGGATGGTTTCCTCTAAGAAAAATGGTATTTCAGTCTATGGCAACTTCAAATCTGCAGTCTGTAAGCCCCTTTAATTTACCAGAGCTACAAAACCTGCTCCTCTGGGATGTTTTGTACCCCTTCACTTGTGTCAAAAGAGAATAGGTTAATACTATTTCCTTCAAACTTAGCACTGACTCAGTTGAGAGTAATCTCTGAACAGAAATTGTGCTTGCAGACACTATCAGGTGGAAAAATCCAAATGAATAAAAACATATGAAATGAGAGGGTTTGAGAAAATCTATAACCAGAGGGACATTTCTAATAACCTGTTTTGGCTCCTAAGGTATCTCTGGAGAGTTGATTTAGACCAAGACCTTTGGAAATACAGGGAAACTATTTCCCACAGGAAAAATTAATGGAGAGAAATACAGTTGTTAGTCCATTCTTTAGCTCACAGAATAAAAACTTTCAGATAAACAGACATTTTCATATCCCCAAGGAAAGAAGAAGTCACAGATGCAGGCATGATGAGGTTTGTACTTGTAAAAGCAAAAACATTCAACTTGGTAACCTTCTGAGCAACAGGCTTCTGCAGTCATATGCTGGAACACATTAACATGCAGAGAGCATTGAAGAAAATATAAGCCTGTTTCCTCTGCTGATATATATACAAGTGTAAAAGGATGCCATGCACAATCTTCATAAGATACGTGCCCTGTTTCCCAGAGCTTAGCCAAGAACACAGATCAAGCGTAGCCTCAGAATGATAAATGGTGGCAAAAGGTGAATATAATTTTATTCCTTACAAATAAAATCCAGTGATTTACAGTGTTATGCTTTGGATATGGAGCTAAGACATCTCCTATCAATCATTCAGAATAAAACTATCACTTTGGAGTGGCTGGAGACAGACAGACCTGCTGGAAACATTGGCAAAGTTTCCTACAGGAGAAGTTAGAAATTCAGGAGCACTGAAAGCCCTGAGCCCCTACAATAAAATGAGTGGTAGTGAAACTGCCAGACAAACATTTGGCAGCCAGAGGTCAAAATTTTTGCCCAGTGTAGCAGAGGAGTGACACTGATTAGGCCCTCAGTTATTCATTAAAGTCCATTTTTTAAAATACAAAAACCATATGGTGTCTTTTTATGTTTGGTCATTTACTTTCCAACGTGACATTACAAAATTTTAAACAGTGTTGGAACAATATGGGTGAAAATGACTTACTAGACTAGCTCCAAGTTTATAAGCTCATAAATATGTTCCAAAAAATACATCAAATAAACCTAAATCACAGCATTTGACAAACTTGAATTTAATTACAGTTTGAAAAATTTGCTGACTTCTTCAGTTCCTACTTTCAATCCCTTGACTAGATCCTGTTTATTAGCACTCTGTGATGCAAACAGAGGTGTAGAGCTGTGACAAACTGAGCTTTTTTTAACCAAATACAAGGCAAATATTATATACTTGGAATGCATAAAAGAGTTACAGCAAGAAAAGCTAGTCTGATGAGATGCTGAGCTGAGCTGAGCTTGGGAAAGAAGTTGCACTGAGGGACATTCTTACTTAGTGAAAAATTCAAGGTATTTCAAGGCAGCTTACCCCTCACCAAAGGAGACATAAGCAGTGACAACAATCCTACAAGCTCTGATTCCTCTAAAGCTGCTCCACTTCAAGACAGCTTTCAGGAGAGGAAAAACCAGGGCTTAGAAGGCATTTAAGTTACTGTCCTTCCAGGGACCCACAACTCCATCAGCTTCCATGCTAGCCAAGGATAAGGCTTACTTGGGAGAACACAGTAAGCTGCACTAGCCACACCTTCCCTTTTGCCTCATAAAATGCAATAGGCTAGCCATAAATAGATGAGCTTTATTCAAACATGTGCACAGCTTTGAAGTGTAAACTGCATTTCATTTTGGGGAAGGGGGTAAGAGTAGCATCAAATATGTTACTTCACCAACTGTAAATTAAAACAAAAGAAAAAACCCCATCATTTGCACCCACGCGCCTTCCCCAGAACTGTGAGATTTAGTACACCAAGATTTAACATCTCAGTCAGAAAAAAGAGAAAGATACAGCAGAACATATGGCATGAAGAAGGTGTTAAACGGCAGAATTTGAAAATGGTTTGCAAGATGCTCCATAAATATTCCAACCCCAAACACAAGCTGTTTTGCAGCAGATTCTTGATGGAAGTTTATGAACACAATAAAATGATACTTTTCTTAGCTCACAAATGGCCTGTTCTGGTGACTTTGAATGGCATGATGCAGAGTTAACCTGCATGCAGGAGGAGCTCAGAATCAGGCAGGTGCTGGCTTCGTCAGGCAGTGTCATTGTTATTGCTCCCACTGGAAACAGTGGAGGATATTCAGTGGACAATATTCAGTGGACAACAATGACTCTCATTGCATCTGTCAGACCTAAGGATAACCTCTCAGGAAGAGCAAAATCAATGCATTTTACAACCTGTATTTCTCCAGCATCCAGATATATGTTCCTGTCCATAAAATTCTGGACATATTTCAGCAGAAGCCACAATACATATTTTCAAACGAAGTCAACAAGACACAGATGAAAATCAACCTCCAAGGCTTTTACTTAGGGTAGCAAATTGTGTGCAGCTACATTTAAGTTGACATCAGTTAACTGGAGTTTCTTACTAGGCATTTTAAAAATACATTCACAAAGACAAAAATAATAAGAAGGCAGAAATCCACTAAAATCTAGGACTATCCAAGCTCCTAGTGCTGATGCCACTGAGAAGATTTGTTGACATATGAAATACAGCAGAATGCTAACAAGAAAGGAAACTCAGAGTCCTTTGGGGCACACTGCTGATTTTCATGTTAGTTGCCACAAATGTACCTACTGTTCACACAAATGAGACATAAATTTTCCTCTATTGATCCAGACTCAATCTACTTTCTTTGAGTGAAGTGAAAACACAAGTGTGTGGTTGAAAACTTCAAAAACTGAAATCACATCACAAAACCAGATATTTTAGTCAAGCCAGGATTGTGATTCAAGAGAACATTTCCTCACTGAGTTCCCTCATTTGGATCTGCTTTTGGGTGGTACTCAACACACAGCTCATAAAATTCAGCACGGTAGGTAACATACTATTTTATTGTGAATGTTTTGTTTCACCTCCAAGGCATCTCTTAAATGCTAGTCTTTGAGGGACTCATTTGCTTTCATCTGCACAAGCTTCCAGCTGGTAGCCCTGCAGTAAAGCCACAACCTTCCTATTTCATGATTCTTACTTCAAATCCTTTTGTGTATTGGAGAGATGCTGGCAGAAAAAAAGAGTTGGACAAAGGTGTCTTGACACAGACTCAGACAACCAAGGCTGTGATGTGCCTCTGAACTGCTTCTCCTCAATGTCTCATTAAGCATGGATGCTTCTTCCATGGGAAAAATAACGCAATACGCTGGGATCATCTTTTTTAAGCTGATGGGACAACCTAGGTCTAAAATATATGACATAGACTCTTACTTATTTTAAAAGGAAAGGATGCCAATGCCTTTACATAGGACTATTCTGATTAGAAGCAATGGGCCATGTTTACTATTATTCACTTGCAATGTTTCAAAGGTAGTTGGAAGCTCTAGACAAAAGAAACCATTTGTGGAGACTGGGAGTAAAATGAACCAATGTGGATGGCAAAACAGGCAAAATGAAGGAAGAGGGAAATGGAGGGAAATTGTGGTCAAAGATGCAGTCAAAAATGACTTTCAAAAAAACAAATGCTGGTGCATAAATACTCATTCTGCAGAGGGCTGTTGGTGGAGAACTGCTGGCAAGAAACTGATCCCTAAGGATAGAAAATTCGTGAGTAAAAACCACTCAATCTCTCTCTTCTCACCTTGGTTTGGATATTCTCTCTGGACTATGGAAGAATCGTGGGAAATGTGGCTCTCTGAGTCACAGAAAGAAATGTATCTAGAAGTTAAAGGAATCCTTGAACAACAAAACAAGAAAGTGTTTGTTCTGGGAGATCTAGAACATTTTTTTAACTGGCTTTTCAAAAATTTCTTCTGTATTTCTCAAGACTTACTTTTTGATATTGATCCTCCTGGAACTAGTCTCGAGTGCTTTTGGTATGAGATCTGGGATAAGATAAGGGATCAAACAAAACATGGACTAGTGACAGAACCTCTCTGTGGATCAATTGTAATCAGCGAAGCTCTTGAGGAGCATTTGTATGGTCCCATTACCCCTAGAGCAGATGATGGCCGTAATCCCGTGGCTGAGACCAGGCGGCAGCCATCCCAGGAGTGCGTGACTGCAGCCGTGCCAGCGGAGGTGCCTGCGCTGGGTGCGCCTGGCCCCTCAGGAGCATGCGCCTTATCACGGACTCCATCCCTGCCTCGGGGTCCCTGGCTGCTCGACCACAAGTGAGGGAGTGATGCCACAGGTGTCGCGGGTGTCGCAGGTGCCGTGGGTGCCATGGGCCACGTGCAGCAGAGAGGCGGCCCCCACGAGCAGCCAGGAACCGGGGGTCAGCATGGAAGCCCTCTCTGAGCACACGGCTCGGAGAGCCCTGTGGGAGAAGGGGCGGTTTCCATAGTGACACAAGGAGCCACTCAGCGCAGCGCTGAGCCGAAATGGGGCCGCTCTCAAAGCAGCGTGGAGTTGGCGGAGCGGAACCACTCACAGGGCATGGGGCCGGCAGTGATGGCAACGCGGGGCCACGCAGAGCCCAGAGACGCGCCGGAGCAGCGCTGCTCGGAGGGCGCGGAGCAGCTGCAACGTGGGGGCCGGGCTGAGACGTCGGAGTCGGCGAGGCAGCAGCCACGTGGGACAAGCAGCCACGACAAACACGCAAGCACGGGATAGGAGGAGTTATAGCAATGAAAATCACAGGAACTGTGAAATGGTACAATGTGAAAAACAACTATGGATTTATAACACGAGATGATACAGGGGAAGATTTATTCATCCATAGAACTGCCATTAAAAGGAATAACCTTAAAAATTACCTGCAAAGTGTAGGAGATGGGAAAGTTGTACAATTTGATATAGTGCAAGGAAAGAAGGGTTTACAAGCAGCAAATGTTGCTGGGCCTGGAGGTATTCCCGTCAAAGGCAGCTGTTATGCACAAAATTATAAACAATATCCATCCCAGCAACTTCCCTACCCACAACCTACTTTCCCCTTTTACCCTATACCCAATATGAACCCCTTCCTAAGTTTATCCCATCCCCAGTTTATTCCTAATCCATTTTTCACCCCATGGCTTCCCTGTACAATTCCCTTTCCCTACAACTCCTCTCCGATGCCAAGGGGGGGATGAAAAGGGGGAGGGAAGAAATTAAACCCTCTCCTGCCTCAGTTTCCCCACAAAGCATGCCCGGAGAGTCATGTCTCCCTTCTGTCAGCCTTAAGATGTTCCAGAGAATCTGTTTGGACATTTAAAGATTCAGGAGGGTGGCTTGTTTTGTTTTGAAACTGTTCTTGTTATGTTTATCCAGTTGTTTTCAATGTTAAGTTTTAAATCTCCTTTTGTTAAAAATAAATGGGTGAAATGTTGGGGCCCTCCCCCCCTGCCATGTAGCCCTGGGAGAGGGGCCCTGGGGGGGGAGACACGGGGTTTCCCTGCCCCTGGTCAGCCTCATTCCCCATTGGTTGTTTTGTGTTCCCCTGCGCGGGCAAGGACCCTCGGGTCCTGTGATTGAGCAGTTCCTCGGCAGAGCCCGGCCATGAGGCTGGAGAAATAAACATCTTTGGAACATCTAGCAAGAATTGGTCCATAGATATTTCTTTTCCACGGGCCGCCTTGTTTGATACGCATGTTACAGTATCCCCACTGTAACAGGCTGTCTCTGCCAACTAAGATAACTCCTTACAGGAGCTGTGGTTGCTGCAGGACAAACCCAGAACCCACCAGGTCCTCCCCGCACAATCAGAATCATCCCTCTTGGTACAAAGGGCTCAACTGGTAGGTTGCATCAGGGCTGTGGACTGACGTGGAAGCACATTGTCCTGGGTTTTGGACTCCAATCTCTCTCTGTACTAGCATCACAACATAAAATCTTTCCATGAGCCACCCGAGACCTATCTGGAGACCAGGTGGATAGTTTACATCTGCCATTCCTATTGAAAGACTGTTTAAGGACTTGGTACTCTGATGGTTAGATAACTCCTCTTCACTTTTAACCTTAATGCAATTACACATGATTTATACATGCTTCTTCTCCCCCTCTTAGGTAGTACTGTCTTTACTTAAGGTAATCAATCTCCTCTCATCCTTCATTACATTAGCCAAGTCAATACTTATAGATTTCCATTCCCCATCTTATTCAGGTAGCTCCCAATTGGTCAAGGTTTATTTAATCTTATCCAGCTACTGCAGAGCACTGCACACAATATTCTAGATGAGGCCTCAGCTGAGTCTCACACAATTGAATATCTTTTTCCTCTCTGTTGACAGTATCTTGAAATTGTCCTGCTTTCAGCCTTTTTTCTGCTCCCTCATGCTTGTGCTACGTAGTCATCCTGTGATCGAGCAGGCCTGTTTATCTCTCATCATGCTGGTTTGAACTCAGCTGATGGCAATCCTGTTGACAGCTGAAGGTTTTGCTCTGAATCTAAATGTGTCTAACCTTACACATTACCCTGGACTGAGTATTCATCTTCATCCTATTTCTTTTTTTGTCCTTAAGGTCATTCAATTCTCAGAGTATAACACTCCAGTCCTACATTTCTTTGATGGCCCCTCCTCGGGCTGTGTCATCACTGCAGCCTATTTGTTCCTTCCTCATTTTGTGCCAGGTTTATTGGTGAAAATACTAAGCAGGATTGGTTTAGAAACCTCTCTATAAAAATCACTGCTAGTATCATCCTTCCAGCTTAAATGCTTCCCTTAATAAACTGTGTCATCTCCCCACTAGAACAGATCCTTTAGCACTGTACAGTTCTTACAAAAATCCTCCTCTTTCTCACCTGAATACTTAATTTCATGTTCAATAATCTGTGAAATCTGCTCTACAATGGGTTAAGCAATACTTGCTGAATTTCCTTTGCCTAAAATGCAGGTATGTTACTGGGAAAAAAAAAAAAAAAAGAACATATATGTGTTTGTCCTTCAATATATTTAGGTTCCATTTGAGCCTGTTTTCCTTTATCTGTATATACTCTATAATTCTTCCCTTCAAAATGAGTACAAAGACAATATGTACAAATGCACCTAGTTAGGTCTGCAGCTTTTTGGATTGCTTTTTTGCTTTTCAGTCAATGCCTAAATATTGGCAATACTTTTGCTGTTCTCTGTTCATAGAAGCCCACTATGGCTTCATTCCACAGTAGAACATCCTTGTGCTGGACATCCATTTCTCATATACCAGTCCTTCTAAGGTGAAAAGTCCTTGAGATCTGGAGGGAACTGAGAGCACAAAATTTATTTTTCATCTTATCTGGGGACATTTCCATTCCCTTCTTTCCATTAGCCATCTTCTCTATCATTCATTCTCTTTCCCCCACATTCAGCTTCAAAGAAAATGAAGAAAAATATTTAACATGGGAAATTATATCCTCTTTAATGCTATCCCCATTCTCCTTTCACAGTGCTTCCATTTTTTTCCTTGTTCTTTTTATTTGCACGGTTAAAAAAACTTTCACAATTTGTTTAAATTTCCTGTCTCAGCTTGACTTTTGGCAGTTATCATTTTACCCCTGCTCTTTCTGACATCTCAAATGCAGTTTTAGCACTAGTTCTGACATATGTTCTCACTATGCTCTTGCATATGGGTGATTTCTCTCTTCATCTAAAGTCCTTCCTTAATAAACACTAAAACTGATTGAATTTTAAAACTGCAGAGAAGTCATGAATATTTTCATAAATAAAACCACCACATTCAGATCATTACTATTTATGAAATCGTGGTATTTGATACTGAGAAACATATGCTGATCAATAAATAAGAATGTCAGCCTTTCTTAAAACATCAAGAAATACCAATTTTTTGAATGAAAAATTATATAAACCTCTTTCTTCCCTGAAAATTAAAACTCTATTTTCAGAAGTACAGTTACAATACCTTAAAGTAAAAAAAAAAACAACCAAACAACAAACCCACAGCTGCATCCAATAAAGATTTTCAATCATGCATTGCACAGTCAGTTTAAAAAAGCAAGGTTTCCTAATTTGAAGTCAGGAAATGGAGCGTATCTGATCTACTTACAAAATAGATAGTTGAATTAAACCCTTAAATGATAAAATGGGTGAGGAAAGAGTATAAATAAATAAATAAATAAATAAATAAATAAATATATTAGTGAGCATGCTGAGCAGATTAGGCAAAAGATTAATATGGTAACCCATGATATTTTCTATTATGTTTTCTTCAGAAAGTGGTACGGTGTCTGGTCTATGAAGACCTACTTTTTCTCATTGTCACCATCTGTGCTTCAAAAATAATCAGGGGAATGAACCCTGTCCAACCTAACCTTTTTTTCCTCTGCATGGCCACTGTACCTTCAGGTTGCTTTCCAATAAGTCGGTGGCAGTTGTTCCTGTCTGAGGCAGAGGTTCATGGTGTGAATTTGCTGATGAACTAGAACCAAGGCTGCAAATCACATAATCTCTGCCTCAGACCTGCACCTTGACTTCTCACTGAGCAACATGATTCAATAGTTAGATGGAAGCTGGAAAATAGATGTTGGCAAGAGGTTGTGCTTATCATGAAGCATGGTAAGAGTGAGTGGTGCAACAACAGCTTAGGGGATTAATTTGAAACAGAAGCTGCTCCCTTCAATGAGGAAATGATTTAGCATTAAACCAACAGTTGCCTTAGTAACTAATGTATTGCCCTTTCCCTCCCTTCATTTTGAACATAACTATCTCTGAACTCAGTTTTTCTTCACCTGTTATGTTTGCTTAACTGGTCTTCTTCAAGTGTCAGACAGCCAAATAGCTTGCAGTGAAATGTAAGTCTATTTCCTTTTTATGAACTACCTAAAATGCAAAATGGATTCCAGTATCTTTTCCTCAGTTTACCAGGCTTTGAGTGCTAAAGAAAGATATATCTAAGCAGACAAGTATATTTCGGATAGAAACAGGAATACCAGGTATCATGTATTCATCAGGCCTACATATCTTCAGTAGTCTTTCTGAACATCACTCCTTAAGAAATGCACCAACCCAGATGAATAAACTATGTAGTGTTTCTCTTCATGTTTACCTGTTTCTATGTAGAAGGTCAAACATACTGCAAATGAGAATCAAACAACTTTAAAAAAAGAAGAAAGAATGGACTCTTTGTAAATGTTTGAAGTCTGTATCGTCTTTCTAACTTCTGCAGCAGAGCTTGATGCACAGTTGAGGAAAATAGAGGAATTATGTTCCTGCCACTTAAATCTTGACAAAAGTTTTAGATGAAGCTAGAACAATGATGCTTACTCAGAGTCAGAAAGGATTCCTGTGTGTCCAATTTAGATATAACCAGAGAGAATAAATTTGCAGGCATGTCCAGAGTTAGTCCAGCCTCTTCTGGAGATGACATAA
Organism: Aphelocoma coerulescens; assembly: GCF_041296385.1. Classification (NCBI taxonomy): domain Eukaryota; kingdom Metazoa; phylum Chordata; class Aves; order Passeriformes; family Corvidae; genus Aphelocoma; species Aphelocoma coerulescens. The sequence goes on along the minus strand of NC_091013.1, from coordinate 103,111,800 downwards.
TAAAGCAAAAAAGCTATAAAGCTATAATTACATAAATAATGTATCTATTTACTTATAAATTCCAGGAGAAAATAATCAGAATATCCACACTTTTCCAAAACTACTTCATCTTCTGTAGGATGGATAGAATTTAGGTATACTCTATATGTCTTCTCAGGTCTTGGAAAAACATAAAATGTGGATACCACTGTTCTGAGCAACCATAAATCCCAACACACAATTTTTGTCTTGACTTTCATGAAGCAAGCTAAGAACTGCTACGCATTGGGCTTCTCTCCACATGATGGTCCATCACTACTGATGACCATGGGACTCCAGCTTCAGAGTCAGCCACACTAGAAATCCAGAACAGGCAAAACAATTCCTGGTATCCAGCCTGCGGTCCTTGCTCCTATTTCCCACAGCAATGAGTCTGTCTTTTTCTGTATGAGATTTAAGCCTGAATTTTCCTGGAATTATGCACTGAGGAATTCCATGAAATCTGTCTGTTCTCTCCCAATTACAAACTTGCAAATTTATACAGAGAGCAGGTGCACTTTTCCTGTGATCTATTAGGCTTTTCTGCAGCCTTGGCACATGGCTGTACCATCCCTAATACAAAGAGATACAGTGCGAAATCTCAACACAAACCCTTCTAATTCCATGATTTTAACTATTACTATTTTCAGTGAAATATGACCAGTGACATGGAGCAAAAAGATACAAAGCTGAAAAAAAGAAGTCATAATTTGAGAAAAGAAATTCTCCCCATGCCTAGATACAGGGCAGAGCTGATGCCTTGGGTTGGAGGGGAAGGAATGCAGGGTCAGGTCTCTGAGTCAGAAGCAGGGCACTGAAGTTACAGTCCAATGATCTTTTCCATGTGGAAAACCCAGTGCTGTTAAATTGATGTTCTATGGACAGAAATTGATTCATTAGATTTTTCTGATGTTTCAGTAAGACTATACTCATCAATCTTTAAAACCATTTATAACCCCAGGGATATACAGTCAAATTTATCATGTTCTGGCATAGAAGACATTCGTGTACAAGCTGCAATCTTTAAGAGAAGAAATTACCATTAAGAAGTTGCTCCATCTAAAACTGCCAATATTTCTACTATAACTAGTGGTGATAGATAAGCAGATCAAGCAGATCTGTGTCAGATACTGTAGAAGGAGCACGAGAGATTAAAAATTAACCTGCATCTGATTTTCTTACCTTTTTTTCTCAATGTGTTTGATGTACTTTGATGTTAGACCCTTATTTGGGAAAAAAAGAAAACAAACAGGAAATAAATCACACACTCTGACATGAGGCTAAAATGACACTGAACTTCACACACCCATTTTGGAGAGGTTAAGACTCAATTATTTAAGCAGAGAGCTTGTATAAAGACTCCACTACTGAAAAATGCCTTTTTACTTCTTACATTAATTGAGATTAGTTATAATGCCCAGCTGACAGAATATTAGAATGAGTTGAAAAAAAAACCCAGATTCATTTCTTATGTGTTGAAGCTATTAACTTAATATTGTCTTTAATGATTTTAGTCTGATGGTGAAAGCAGGGCTGCCATTTTTTAAATGGACTGTGTAAATTTGACCAGACAGTGTAAAGATGAGACCAGACTCTGAGAGGGTCAATCAAGGTAAGTTTCTCTGCTAGACAGTTACTCAGCCACTTTGGACAGCTTCATGCATGGAATTCCATTCCTCAATTATCTAAAATCCATTAGAGTTAAAACTGTGATCATGAGAAACAAAATCAGTAGGGTTGCAGCCTGACATAAAATCAGTACTGGAAAAGAAGACTGCTTCAATGCTAGTGAATGGGCTTGATAGCTTTCAACTAATGTGACTTGCAAAGAAGACTATGTAACAGCTCCACACACAATGAAAACTAATTTTCCTACATGACTGGTGGGTAAAGTCTCATATTACGAATCAGTGGCGTTTTACCCATTTGTTTGTACTTAATGAGATCATGACATCTTGGATCTCATGTGAGCCCACTGAAATTAAGGGAGTATAGCTTTAGCTAAACCTGCAGGATCAGGATTTATTAACATGAAGAGGTTGAGAGGGGATTTTTTCATGAAGGATTTTGATATTTTGCTACCTCACTGCTTCCAGGACAGGGATGAAGATCAAGTGTTTCAACATTCTCAAAGGAAAATGTTCAAGGACTGAAATATTCAGAGTCAATTGATTTCTATATTATTATACTGTAGTAGGATCCAGAAATAAAGTACAAATTTCAGAGTCACTTCTAGGGAAAATCTAAACAGAGTCCTTACTATGAGAACACTGCACTACAGTGATGTGTACATGACTCAGCAAATTCATTCATTTTCATTAGAAGTTGCATTTTTGATGAAATCATGTCCTGGTGGGTTTTCTGAGCCAACATCTGTTATCATATATTTACAGAAAGACAACAAACGAAGACTGAGTAGTTTTTGAGTGTCAAAATGCCAGTGATTTCGACAGATATGCAAGCACTGGAAGAGATATTTGGAACGGCTCTTAATATACGATTAACAACTAAAATTAACAGTTGAGCTAATACAAATGCATATTCACATGTATCTATTTTTATACATTCATAGCATGTATTTGTGCAAGAGACAGAACAACAGCAAGTTAAAGGTTAATTATATAAACAGACTATGAGCGAAGTAAGAGACACTGCAGAGTAACCCTCCCCCATCATGAGGAGGAGGAGGTTAAGAAGAAACAACTTTTATTCCCTGTCACTCATAATGATTAAAGCTTTTTTCTCTAAAGCAGGCAATGCTGGCTGCCCTCACACAGACTCCTGGAATGAGAACAGCTGCTGTGAATAAGACAGGGTAAGATTTTCAGACCCTCAGGGAGGCATGTGCTAGGAAGCAGCAGCAGTAACAGGGTGTATAATATAAATGAAAAAGATCTGGTAGGGTGGAGTTCTGCCAACAAGCTGGAGCAAGAAAGAGATTACTGACAGTGGGGTGAGACAGGAACCCAGGCTATCAGTAGAAATGGGAATGAGATATTAGAAGCCTGGAGAACTGGCTGGCATTTCTCCAGACCTACCCCAGCATGCTTCACTGTCCTTAACACCTTCTCTAGGTGCTGGGGCAGTAAACATGCCAGCTGGAAAGGTAGAGAGGATTGGAGTCAAACAGAGATATTGACTTAAAGGAGGTTTTATAGCCATTTTCTTGGACAGCTGCTGTTCAGCTACCTTCCTCTGTCATTTGAGAAAACCAGCAGAGTCAGTCCCTGAGACAGAGAACTGTGCTTCTCCTTTGGTTTGTGTTGAAAAAAAAACCAGCCCCATCATCTGCCTGCAACTTTTTGAAGACCAACAATTGTACACTTCCACAGCTCTTTAAAAGGGTGAGTCTTTCTGGTGTACTGTTATTGGTTTTTTTTAATTCATCAAATATATATGCAGCTCTCAGGGACCTCGTGTAAGGCTCGCATACAAAGTAATGTAAAGTGTAACCTACTACTATAACCACCACAACTCTTATTTGTGCAATTTCTGCTTAGAACAATCTAAGGAGGTGATAAAGAAAAGCAAGGCTTCACAAGAGTCATCATTTAACCAATGCTCCATCTCTTTATTTCTTCTTATCTCTTTCCAATTAAAAAGTGAAGCTCAGATGTTCTGTCTAAACGCAACAAAAAGAGGTTAGAATTCCTAATTATCAATAGTGATACACAATCTAAAGTAAGACCTGTAGCTCTGATGTGCACTGCAAGATTAACGCAGATAACTGAATAATAAAGTGGCGAGAGGGATAAAAAAGTCTAAGGAAAAAAAACCCCAAAAAACAAAAACAGTAGTGCCAGCATAACTTTACATTCAGTTACAAGTCAGGATCATGTAAGAAGCACTTATTTTCTCTACACTCAAAATCCTCATGTTGAAGATTACTTCAGTACAGGCTACATGGTATTTAAAAAAGAAAGGCTTGAAAGCCCACAGGGTATAAAAGCTTTTGTATGGTTTGAAGAGACATGACAAACATGCTCATCAGGATTATTTTCACAAAAAACTAATTTTTTAAGCATATATGATGTGCCAAGTAAAAGCCTCTAATATCTTCCACATTTCTAAGAAAATCTGGCTGATGTTCATGTCCTCTCTATATGCATTAATCCAGTGCTTTAGAACAGGAAGCAAAGGATATTGTAGCCATCTTCAAAGCTACAAGTCTGTGTAGTTTTAATGGATGGTAGAGTTAGAGCTCAGACCTGCTCAAACGTGATAAGCAGAACAACCAAAATACTGAACACAGCAAACAATTGTGCCTCTATTGACTGAGGACTATTGACTGTTTTTATAATTTTGTAAATTAGGCTTCTTAAACGTATAAATCTGGATAAAAATAAGTTTCATTACCAGCAAATATAAATATCACATCACATATACCAACATTTAAACACAAGTCCTTTGATCCTCAGGAAGGGTGTTTCTACAGCTCAAATTAAGCTTCAGACTGTAACTTACCCAACTCATACAGCCATGAGAGAGCAAACTGAAAGACACTATGCCAGATATAACAGAGCCTCTCTGTAGAGGGGCAATCATGAATTCTATCTCCTGGTATCAAAAACAAGGCAAAAGCTTGAGGCCAGACAAGATAGGCCAGGCTGAGCCATGCCAGGAGATACGTAGTGCCACTCAGTACAGCTGAACTTCCCTTGCCAGCAGCTGGCTCCTCAGACACGAGTTCCTGCTGTTTTCTTGAGAGCTTGGGCTTGCGCTACTCGGGTGGCCAGACAAAGTGCTCCAGCCCTTCACGGGCCTGGCAAGCATTAAGGAGGATTGTAAATATGCTAGAGGTATAACAGGTTCCCTAACACACCTCTCTGCTGTCACAGGGGACCAATGCCAGTACTCAAAGATACTTTTCCAGCAGAGGAACCCATATTGGACATTGAATACAGACATCCAATGCAGGGACAACCAACCTCCCCGTGGCCACACTGGTAAGCACTGACTTCCTGTCAGAAGTCTTACCCTGGCAGCCTTCCTGCTGCAGGGAAAAATTAATTTGCAGCTGGCTTGTGTGGACAAGGACTACTGAGGTACTGATTGTTATGATGTCATTTTCATAACATTCAGCACAACCAAGATAGATATTTTACAAAATCGTGAGGATGCATTTTATTGTGTTTCCAGTCTTTCTCTGCTACCACAAGGGCCAGAAACTGCTTGCAATTTCTAACAGCAAGCAGTATGAAATTTAGTACGTTTGCAGAAGTACCTGCTCACGTTTCCCTCTCCTGCATTTTGCCTTTTACAAGTAGTATATTACTTCAGTAGAAGACAAGACAAAAACAAACCAGACACCAATTCAACAACATGCAAGCAGTATGTTAAAGAACATTACTGCTGTCCCAGTAAGAAATCAATGAATGTCCTCAGTTATTTTTTTGAAAACTAGGCCAGAAAAACCATCACCAGAGTTGTTTTCCTTCTTTAAAACAAATGAAAGGTACTATTTTCTCCTGACTAACCTCCTGCCAGCTTCTTGGGCAGGAAAAAGTATCCTGTCCTGCAGACATTAGGCAGCCTTTCATGCTGTGAGACAGGGATAAGGTCTACGCTGAACGTGAACCAGCTTGTGTCTGTAATCACTTCGGGTCGTCTACTGGTCTGCTTATATGGTTTTGGATGATGAACTTGCTACTCAGCCCTATTCAGGCACTACTCTCCTGTGCAAGCTAAAGCCAGTCAATGCTGAGATAAAAACAGTCATGTGGATTTTGAACTGAAATTTATACAACAGAAAGAGCAAAACGAGTCCTCATACTGATGCAGCCACTCCTTGCATGGTCAGGTAAAAATCAGGAAACATGGTGAATGCACAAGGAAATAATGGAAAATAGCAGGTTCTGGAAAATCCCCTATCTGCCTTTTCAAGTGGTTCCAGCTTCTCATTCATATTAAACATAACTCTGAGCTGTGTTTCAACAGCATTGTTTAAACAAATTGCCTTAGGGAGTAGACATCCGCTTCCCAACCTCTCTTCAATGCCCTGCAGAGAATAAATAGTGCAATGCTACTGGCAGTTCAGAAGAATCAATGCCATAAAGGAAATAATGTACACTTAATCTCCCAAACATCCTATTTTTCTGCAGCTATTTAAAATTTTAATATAAACTGCAGAAAATGCCCTGTATGTGTGGCTTGCTTTCCTGTGATCTCACCAGGTCCCACTCATTGTAAACATGGAAAAAGTGGTTTAATTACATTCACTGAATTTCAGTTTCTTGGCCCCCACAGAGGATTCTGTGTTAATATGCAGGAGTAAAATGGCAAAGCACAGAATTCTATTTATCCAGAGGTGTTTGGCTGGAAGAAGGAGCTAGGTTTGATAATAAAATCCTGAACCTGGTCCTTTACCGGGTGCACTCTTCTACATGCCAGCCTCAATATATGACTAAAACTGTTTGAACTGGAAAATTCAGTTCATTTGCCCTCTGTATTGCAAACAGTGATGACTAACAATATCATTGAATGAAAAATGCAGTGCTGATGCAGTCACACCTGGAAAACTGTTCCCTGTGATGAGCACAGACTCAGGAGAAAGGGAAAAATTGTTAAAGAGATGGCACAATTGTCTTAGAAAGATGGAAACCTAAGTGGCACTTGGCTAGGCTAACATGGAAGAGGGGCAAGTTTACTGGAAGCCCTCACTTGAACTCTCCGCTCTAAAAGACTTTTGCTGGGAGGGTGTCTCAGGGCAGCAATGTTCCAGAGGTAGTTCTCAGCCAGAGTATGTGTGGATCTTACTTCACAGAGACACCAACAGATTTACCAGCAACAGTGTAAACTGATTTCTTCAGTAGTTCTGTGAGAGAGAAAATATACCTAAGGAAAATGCTGAGGGTCTGAAACTTAATCACATCCTTAAATTATCTAGGTCCAGTTGCTGAAATCTGCAAGAGCTCACTCAAACATTGAGACATTGTTTGCCAGTGTGACTGAAACCCTTACAGGAAAAAAAAAAATTCACTTTCATGGGTCTTCCGATGCCCAAATGCAAATGGTACTGGAGTTACTTAAAAATCTTCATGCTTTTAAAGAGACTTCTATTTGCTGTTTTGCACAGAAGGGCAGAAGGCAGAAGTCATCCAGTAAAAGTGCCATAGCCAAGTGTCCAAGTACTAGTGTATTTAGGGAAAAAAAGGGAACAATGTACAAATAACAAAGAGAATTTCAACATCAACTACCTTATGGTAACAAGCACAAAGCAGAAGATACCAATTCTGCATAGTAGAGAGTTTAATTTATGACAGTAATTAGGTCTGAGAACAAATACAATACACCTGAACTCCAAACAAAGGACCAGCCCTACACAAGGTACCTTCAGGTAAGGTTTCCCAGACTGCTGACCTGAGAAGGGACAGATTCCAGTCTGTCTCCAGAAGACCCAGCCTGGTTTTGATCACATCATTAAAGAAAGAACCAAACCAAAACCAAGTGTTCAGCCATTCTGGACAAACCTCTGAGCATCACCCAGTTTCTGAGGTGTAATAAAGCAGCGGGGTTGGCCAATACCTGAATTTAATAATAGCCTTTTTCTTTCAGCACCTAGTGACAAGCAGAAATGTCTAAAGGAATTCAGGAATAAACTCTCTCTTAACTAGGCAGTATTTATCCCTTCACTACCATCATTAAAAACAAAGTACATAACACCCAGAGGACAAAGTAGGCATAAAGAATCCCCAAAATAGTAAAAGATCATTGTGGGGAAGGGGCTTTACCCTGGGCTTTACACAATCCCTATCTTTCAGGCTGCATGATCTGATGCTGGTGGTATGTCTGCTACATAAATCAATATATATATATATATATATATATATATAATTCTGGAGAACATACTGTAAGGGCCAGCTGTCATTGTGGGGCAGGTACACTGGGACAACAGGACACATAGCAGGATTTGAGGCTGGGCTCGTGGCACTGTGCAAGAGACTGGCTGCTACACTCCCTTCAAAATCCGAGACAAAATGACTTTTCAAAGATTATGTGGTGGCAAGACAGCACTTGTGTTGGAGGACTCTCTCTCTGATCATCTTTGGATTTATTTCTCCCTCCTTCTATCTCTACCTTTACACAAGTTCTCCCACCTGATAGTTTTGCCAAGTGGAATAAATGAGACTTCCTTGCATCTCTGTTTTGTGTGCCACTCAACTCTGACTAGTAGATCTCTTTTTCCCTCCTTTTCTCCAACTTCACATCCTTCTTTCTCAATTATGGCATCTTTATACATAATGTCCTATTTGTAAGTTTTTACCCTCAATGTCTCGCTAGAAGACAAAGAAATTTCTCACTTAATTTCTTTTTTGACAGTTCTTTCCCATCTTTCACTACAAGATCTTCACCTTTATCACAGTTTTAATTCCTGTTTGCTTGCCACTGGACAGATTCCTGCATCCAGTCAGTTAATATTGACTGACATCTGCAAGGCAGATAATCTTTATTTTTGAAGCATGTATATATTATGCATAACTCATTCCACATAATTATACAGAGTGCTCTCATTTCTGGAAATGACTGCTCTTTGTGTTCTGTGTGGAAGTAATAAGATACATTTCAACAGGTTTCACTGGCTGCAGAAACAGCACTGTATACAATGCCCTGATAAACTTACAAGAAATCATTCTCAAATGATTTCTCATTTAGGTTACTGGGAAACAAGATGTGCAGACAGGACAGTCTTGTTTCAGCACAGTGCCCACGGATCTTGCTCCATTAAGAATGGAGGATTTTGCACTGTCTTGATCTCTCATCTCCTTTTTCCTACATTTCTTAACCTGCCTCTTCCAATTAATTGCCTGTCAGCACCAGCCTTGACCACTCACTCACCTGTATCTCTTAGTCTTATATACCATTTTCCCTGTTCTCATTATAAAGGAAACAGCCTCTACAACATGATCCATAAGAATATTCCCTAGTCTTTCTCCAGTAAAAAAGTCTCCCTGAAGAATTAGCTTAAAAATTATTCAGCTGGTAATTATTGTTTTGCTTTGATGTTTTAAAAAAATAAATAGCAGAATTAGTACCAGCTGTGACTTATGTCCTCCACATGCAGGCTGCCTGACAGAAGAAAGTTCAGCAGTAAGGTGTGGAGGCATCTTGTGGGCTCAGGGGTGTAGTGGGAGGCTGTGCAGGCGAACACCCAGCTGGGCACAGGCACAGCAGGAGCCAGGTGGCTGCAGGCGTGCTCATGCCATGCTGACATGCCCCCAGGCCATCTCATGTTGCTGGAGCAGCTCACAGCCCCGAGCCTCTGGCTGTTTGCAGGCCTGGCTCTCAGCTTGGACACTGTCTGCTAACAGCCTTGCCTTTCTCTTCCAGAGAAAAGTACTGGGATGCCTCAATTCCCCAAAAGTAATGCTGCCTTCCAGAGGTGACAGTGTTGACAATATGAAATTGTGGCAGCTTCATTCCCTCTCACTGCTAAAATGGTTTTGATCCTGCATCTATTTGGGACTCTAACTGACAGCGCACTCATATCACCATAACCCTGCCAGACATTTGCAGTCAAACAAGAAAGCAGTCCAGAACATTACTAATCAAATTCCACAAAACATGGAAATCCTTCCTTTCACCAGGTGGCAGAAGCTTTCTTCTGGGTGACCCTACCTTTGCACCAGGTAACCAAAGATTAGTTCACAGAGCCATCAAAATGATTTTTATCATCAATCTCTAATCTGATTTGGGACTACCACTGCTGTAAATCTCCAATCCTAATTCAGCAGTAAGAGCATGTTGTCACCCATTGCTTTTGTTCTCTTGCACCTTTGACCTGCAAATATGATATTATCTTTTCCTCTGATGCCACTGTCATCCCTAAAGAGCTCATGACTCCTCACTCTTTATTCATGCAGCCCAGGCAAATTTACAAACAAATCAAATACAAAAGTGCTTTGTTTGGAAAGCTGTGTTTGTCCTGCAAACCGTAGTTTTTCAAGCGAGCACACCACAGAGCTCAGCCTCTGACAGAATCAAGGCTCATAAGGCCTCAGCACAAAACACAACATCACTGCTGTTACAGCTCAATGCAATGCCTTATTCAGCCAAACAATCACATGAAAAAGTTTGAAAAAGGCTTTGCTGAAGACAACTCAGTTGCCATCCTTGTCTAAATGAAAAAAATACACCAAACTGCAGTCAAATGCATCTTCAATCTTTCTGCTCTCCTCAGTAATTCCACAATTTATTACCTATTAGATTTCACCCTAATCTCCCCTTAACCAGAACTCTGAGAGTAGATACCATATAATGTCATACGGGAAATAATGCACAAGGTGATATAAATACCACGTTTCATATACATTTTTACTTGAGCAAAACTTAGCCTCTCATCTCTGCATCAGTCTCCCTAGATGTGACCAACTTAAAAATAAAGCAAATGAATAACAGAGAACCCTCACACAGCGTTCTGCAGAGGAGGCAGGAAAGTGTCAAAAGAAAGACCAACACAGTTGCCTAGAACACCATTTAGGGAAGGACATACATTTGGATAGCAACTAATATCACACTCCATATAACTTCATCCTTACTATTCCCAGAAAATGAACAGATTTTCTGCAGTATTTGTACTGGTATAAAATAAACAATTTTTCATGTAGTACTCATGGATCTGAGAACAGTGTGAAGACAAAAATCTCCAAAAACTGACTTGTACCGGAAACCACCAGTATAAACTGTGAGAGTTACTAACCAAGCCTCTTGGTTAAGCAAGACTTCCCTTTCAAAGCATCTCCTAAGTGACACTTTCTCTGTTCTTACTCTGCATAGATACCACAGGTCCCTGAAAAGCAGCAGAAACAAATGAGAAATCTTTCAGGTCTTTTTTCTTTTCTTTAGAAAGGCCTCATGCCAGCCAGCTGTGTCCTCATCCGCAGAACAGCTCCTTTGCTCCCATTTCTCTCCAGAGACCCACATGGACTCAAGGCAAAGCACAGATCCTCGTGCTACCTCCTCCTCCCCACCACAGAGAAAGCTAATCGACCTTTTCAGCCTTGTTTCTCTTTCAGCTCTACTGCCTTACCAGAATGCATTGGCTATTAGCCCATTTCCCCTTATCCACAGCTTTATCTACTGAATCTGCTCTACTTGAATGCTTCAGGCATCCATTTACTGTGAGACCTTGGGAGAGCCCTTCAGTCCAGACTCCAACTTCTACATGCCATCTCCGAGTTAGGAGCAGCTAAAATGTGCAATTTGTAGCTCTAACCTGCAAAGGGCATCAGCATGAAGTGCAGTGCAAAATTGTAGCCCAAAAGAATATGGTGTCCAGTCACGGGTTTTGGGGCTAAATATCAGAGATTATGTCACTTTGACCACCTCCTTCAAAGTGTTGCATCTCTGCTAGATGCTATCAGAGAATGTGTCCATTCAAAGCAAGAAGGACTGGAAGCCCATCACTTTTTACATGGGAATCTCCACTCATTCAGCGAGAGGAGTGTTGGTTGGTCCAGAGGTTATGGTGCTGGCTGCCACTGCTGTAGGAAGCACCCTAAGAAACCCTACATAAGTCAGTGGTCTGCATGGGTCTGATATCCCTGCCTCTAAATGGGATAAGATGCCTGTCTCACAGCTGGGGCACGAATTGGAGCTGGGTTAATTCTCCTCAATTTACTAATCAAAAAGTGCAAGAAAGAGCATCTTAGTTGAGATCTATAAATATCCTGATCTTTACACTGGGTGCTCAGAAAGAACAGGAGTTTTCATATTCAAAAATTCACATGTATCCAGTACCAGAGGGAAGGAATTAATTCGTGTTCTGTGTTTACACAATGCTTAACACAACCGCCAAAAATCTAAATGCAAATAAATTAAATGGATGAATGAAAATTAATACTCTAGACAAATATACAAAACTTAAATTAACAGATAGTTTCAGAACACAGGAGACCACTGAGGACCTTTCCCTAACGACCTTCTTCCCAGAGATGATCATTCTGTTAATTTTTTTTTATAAAAAGAAAAAGAAAGAGAGGGAGAGAAGAAATCAAATCTAAACATAGCAGAACTCTTTGCGAGTCACACATTTATCTATTTCCTCCAATAAGAAGCATCTCAAGTTTCTCTTTAAATGGGTCAGGAATGTGTTGGCTGCACCTGAAAGTTTCAGCGACTATGAAAGCTTTAAAATCTGTTGTTAGTCCTTAAAGAGAATTCATGCAAAGTTAATTTGCACTCTTGAATCGTCATGTCTAAATTATTATTTAGTATTAAATATTTGAAGTGGAAGATTTTCAATGACTGTTGCAACTTTGGAGGAATATTAGGCTGAATTCTCTTTAAACCTTGTTGGGGACAAGTAATCTGCTTTCTGATTATGAACAAAGTATTCATTCTTTCTTTTTCTGTCAGCAGTTTTGTGTTTTGCTGTTATCTCCAGTTAGGCACACACAAATACCCACACACAGGACAATATTGAAATTAATGAAAGGAAGTTAACACAAGTGTGTCTGGCAAATCCAAATGATATAGTTAAGTGTACAAAAAAAGTAAGTATAAAATTAAGCCTTCTTTCTAAGTCTGAATGAGTGTAATTTAGTGAAATTTACAGGAAGACAAGAAAACAATGTTTTCCAAAGGTGCATGCAAAACCATAACAAAGCCAGTTTCAGATGAACACAACATTCCTTTTGGGCTCTACCAATAATCTGTTCTTCATATGAACCTTGTCTAAAGCTGAACAATTAAGGGCAAATACCTTTATCACTAAATCAAAGAAGAAACAAACTTCTTGGATCTATTATATTAAATACAGGAGAATGTGCTGAAAAGATTCTAACAGATATCCCTACTTTTTCTGAATTCTCCGTTTACTTAAAGCTATGGTATCTAAAAAGAATCTCTGTAGCATTTTACACTTATCACACATGAAGTTCTTCATTTCATGCAATAAAATATTTAGTCTAGAAGCCCTTTCAGAAGGGCCAGATGTGTGTAAAACAGAGGTAGCAGACAAGAATATAAAAGGTCTGATCATTCACAAGGAGTTTTTTTGTGACTTATAGTAGTTTAATGATTCAAAAAAATTGCATAGCTTTTTCAGGGCTAGGCTAATATATCAGCATAGAGCTAATGCTTAGCTCTAATGAGCCCACAGGAACAAAATATCATCAAAGCTACCTCTAGACACCAGGAACGTACAGAAATTTTAGAATTTCTTGAAATGTGGTTTACACAGAGTAAAATTCAACATCTGAAAATGTTATACTATCATAATGCAATATCTTATATCAATATCAATATCATATACTATCAATATGCAATATCTTAGTGAGATGTTAAACACAGTTGCTGTTCTCATTCTGGTAAACTTGAAATTCAGAGTTAATTGAAATCTGAAATGGTTCCTTGAAATAAAATATAAGGATGAAATTACAGAGATAGGTAGGAATGCAAGAAATTTATGTACATAATGAATCTCCTGAAGGAAAGATTATTTTCTTCTTATTTTTTTTCTCTCCCCAGCGCCACAGCACTAAAATGCAAAATTCTATTTGTAAAAGAAACTCTCCCTAGTTCAAATTTTAAGAGAATCTGGAGGGGTGGACGTCTAAGCAGAAAGCTAAAAGTTGTAGTTATTTCCCAATAACTCCCAATACTAATACTGTTCCACCATAGCTAGCAGCATGTAGACAGTCACTCATCTACAGCTGCTCCTGACTAGAGTCAGATAGACCACCCTGCCTTAATGTAATGGGCTTTGAATCAACAGACCACAAATACCTAGAAAACAAGTAAAAAAGAATTTGCCTAGAGGCACCTCTAGAGGAAGAATTCTTGAAGGGGTAGTATGAGCTTTCCCTTAAGTGCTGCACTGAAGTCAATGAAGGAGCACACCATCTTCTGTAAGGGATTTAAGTAACACTGCTAGCATTGAACAAAAGGTTTGGTTTTTCTCTGAGACCTGGGGATTACAAAGAGTTGAGGCATAATTTCAAGTTTACAGCTTGTTGTTTGTTATCTCCTGTGCCTTCTCTGTATCAGCTCATTTCCACTCAGGTAGCACACCAGAACATAGCCCTGTAATTTTGACAAAATATGCAAGGCAGGTACAGGAGAGGCTGTTACTGTCAGGGCAGATTACTAAGCAGCTCATTTCATCAGTGACACTGAACTTGTCTACAAGGCAATGCTGCTCCTCACCCACGGCATTACTGTAGGTGCCTGAGGTACAGTTGGTTAGGTGCCAGATCATTTTCCCTTGACATTCCTTGCCTCATCATCAGATAAAGGATCCTCCTTCTTTGACTGAGCCTTTCTTGAGTTCTGCTGCCTCAGGTTGACCCCACCTTCCTTCATTTGTGCTAGAAGTGACTGAGTTGCACTCAGGCAATTCCACATGCTTGGTGCAGAAGGTCAGCCCTTGGCCTGTGGTCTGCTTATGAAATTGGCTGTACAGAGATACAGAGAGCTGGCACTGCTTTTCTGCACAGTAGCTGAATTTCACTTGGGCAGAAGCCATTACCTCCCTTTGCAAAAGCCTATTTGAGAGCTTTAAGCTAATATTTCCATGCCTAGAGGTCGCAATAACTATGCTCTTCATTATTATGGAAAATGAGCTTTCTCTGTTGGAAAATCATGCTCTTTACTAAGGTCAAAACCCACCTGGACAGCAAAACATACAAGAAAAGGACATCATAAGCATTCATGAGAGAGCAGCAATAGCACCGTGGAAGCTGCTCTTTTATCCTAGGTGGTAATATTCAGAAGGCATTATTACCTCACGATAACTCTACTTTCATTGTGTATAATGATTAATGGTAATTGCTTTTGTACTTCAGTATTTTTCAGAGAACACTTTGGCTTCCAATGAATACATTAGTACCTCATTGCTGTAAACACCCTCCTCACAACTTGGCCTATAACACAGAATTAGATTACAAAGCAGTCAAGATGGATATTTTTTCCTTGTTTTGATTTTTCAGGGAGATAAGGTTTTTGCTCTGATGTGAAGGAGAAAATTGTTCAAGAGCTTCCACTTTAATCTAGCGATGAGTGGCGTTCTAAGTCTTCCTAATGCATCTACAATTCCAATTCTCTGTTAGATTGGTTTAGTGTTAGGACTATGATCAAAGAATACATTTCCTTCTGCATTCCTAGGCTTTCCCAATAATGTAAAATGCCAGTTTGTGGGATGGAAAAATAAGAAAGATGCCTTTTCTGGTTTTCACAGGAACCAGATTTTATCCCTAGATACTACATTTTCTCACTGTCCTCAAATATCCTTTATGTAACAATCCACATAAAAAAAATGTTGATTTTAAAAACTTCATTTGGAGGGGCTTATGACTGTCACCCTTGCTCTCTCTTTTGCTTCCTCAATTCTCCTTTATGTTTAAATACTCTCTTACCCCCACTGAAAACTCAGTGTAAGGATAGCAAATTACAACAAGAGATTGCTTAGGGAGGTGTTGGGGTCTCCCTCCTTAGGGTTCTTTGAAAACAGATTAGACAGTATCTGCCAGAAATAATTTATGTATTGCTTATCCTGCCTTAAGGCAGAAGGACACACTAGATGGTTTTCTTTGATGTTATGACCATCAATAGAATTTCTGTACCTACAACACCTAAGGATTTATGAAAAGAGCAATCTCATAGTTCTTTAAGTCAAAGAATTATGTTTGTGGTCTCTAAGACATTGCAGCAGTTCCCATTACCATGCTACAGATAACACTAATATCTTGCACAAATTAGTGAAGCAACTGTTTTGTAAGAATTGACTTTGATAGCAACAACTGCATAAGGTTGAAATGCTCACCTGCTCAAAGGAAGTGTTCAAACTTAATAAACTATCTTAGTCTTGTTTAAGACCATCTCAGGCCTTATTTAAGGTTCTGCTAAAGGGCTAAAATGGGATTATATGGGTCTCAAGGTCTTCCTCTGGTGATGTGATTTCCTTCTGTGTTAGCGGACGACCAAGCTGTATGCCTCCTTCAAAAGACTGCCATGGGACTGATGGCACATAACTGGTATGGTGATCATGTGCAAGGTAAGAATTGCATATGAAACATGTTGGAGAATAATTACTACCCTATAATATCAGGTTGATGCTATAGGATAGACACAATTTGTGTCAAATTAAATCTTTCCATAGCAACCATATTATCAGAACCAGTTCTTGCTATTAAAAAATATTGATGCCATGGTCCTTGATAAACAAAACTAGTCTTAAATTCAGGAGTGAAAAGCTGAGTTTCCATCTGCGAATTCCCTACTTGCTTCAAATCAAGACATTAACAGAGGGATGTGACTCAGTGAAGCTATTGGCTCATTGCACAGGAAATTACTTTTTGCTGCTGCTTTACCAAGAAAAGTCACACTGTAAAACTTGGTGCAAGGCAAGTAAATAGTCCTTGGTTTAGATAGCAAAATTCCTTACCTGAAATTTCTACTGAAGGCAGCAATAGACTCAGACATTAGTGATTTGCACACACATGCACTTTTACAGAAGAGATCTCCAGTTTTGGCCTCTAAGAACTACGTAAAAGGTCTGAGTTTTCCACAACCTTGTGGAAAGCTCCTGTGTAACTCTCTCTGCAGGTGGAAAACTATCCCCGTACACCAGAGAAACAAGGCCTTGACAATGGCATTTTCAATCATAATGCATAATCAAAGTTATTCAGAGACTGAGATCTTGAAATTCTCAATATTACGTGAATCTGGTAGTAATAATCTATGCATTTACTCATGATTAGTCAGATAATATTAATTTGCTGAAACAAAGACTCAGAATTAGGCACAAGCGATTTTCAACAACAATGTCTTCAAAACTTGTGTCTGGACTTTTAGTGGAGACTGAAGATTGAAACCATTTAAAGATTTGTGCTGCTTTCTCCAAGATGCACCTAACTGCTAGCCAATTTTTTCTGTACTAATCCATGTTTCCTAATCTTCAAATTTCGCATATTTCTTCTCTCTTGTCATTACTCTTCATGTGAATAAATTCAGAAGGTCTCCCTTTGGTTCTATCTCAGGAGACGAAGAGCAACACACATTTTTCTATGGAAGAGAATTCTTGTTGTCATGAACTCGAGGCAATTGCAGAGTTAAATCTAGGACCATGTTCATGAATATTCCCCAGTACTTCCAGTCATCCATGCTTTTTCAATATCTGCTTTCATTTTACTTTTTCAGATCAAAAGCTAAATAGAGTATATGGAATCCAATGTATCATGTTTGAAAGGTTGAAGGGCAGCTGGGATTTATTCCACAACAGCTAATTGGGATCTCTGCTTTTGGACTTCACCTGCATCCTTCTGCCAATATAATTCTTTATGTCATACCGGTAAAGTCATCAGAATGTCAGGAGAGAATAATTTGCTTCCCCAAGATTAAAGCAGTGAACATATCAATTTAATCCAGAGTTTTGGGAGACAGTCTATTAATCATAAACAAGGAAAAATAGTTATGCACTAATAAGAATTTTCTAATTGCTAAGTGAAAGGTGGGGGGGGGGGGGGGGGGAAATGACTGTATTCCAGTTTGGCAGGTTTGTAAATAACTCCTGATAAGAACAAACAAAATATTTCTACTGCTCTCATCAGTGCTTCACTTCAACACATCAACCTTGCATTGTCAACAGGAATAATTCAGCTGAGCCTTAGAAATGTGACTCTGAATCCATACAGCTACCAGGAAACCCTCTCCCTCTGCTTTATGACAGTAACCACATTGCTCTGGTGCTCTATCAGGTAAATATGTGTGGTATGAGAGCCTTGAACTTTGAATTAAATAGGTATTTTGTGCTGTCTACCCCGGAGCTGATGACATTTTGCATTAGCATGGCTGGTTGGGAAATGCAAACTTCCAGGCCTGGTGGCTCACAGGAATTCCTCTGACTTTTCCTCACCACTGTTTTGTAGGAAAGACAAATGGCCCACGATGCAGGAATACTCAATATCGTAAAGGGCTGATCTGTGTAGTAGGGGAATGATTCTCAGAATTTTGAAAGTGTCAATAAGACACTTTTTTTTTCACTCTATACTGCTAAGATTACACTTCCTTTCCCTATTAATATTGCTCACAGAAGCCCTTCCCTACCAAAACTCTCAGACTCATTTCACTCTTTCACCCCACTGACATATCTACACCAGCAGAGTAAAAACCACCCTCTCTGCACAACAGCATGCAAATCTCTGACAGATCCTCTTTCTCCTCTCACTCATGGCACAGTCTTCACTTACGTATGTCCAGGTTGTTTAAATATTCACTAACCTGATCCTCCTTCAGCAAGAGTAGACTCCAGACTTCCTCAACAGTTTCAACAACTTGGGATTCCTGAAGGCAAGACTAGCATTTGATGAGAAAAAAATACAGACTGACCTTCAATTGTTTTCTGAGCCATTGTGTATTCCAAATTACTATTGACAAACATTTTCATACCTGAGGATCCCATATTACTTAGCCTATTCAACCATGAATTTCAGTGATTTTTCTTTTCCCCTTGAAGTGCTTCCTTGATGTAACAGAAGATGGGACTTTTAGAATTTGGAGCCAGCCTAGTGCTCATGACAGTTACAGATCAGTAACTGTAGAGGTGCTGTGAAACAGCCCGGCGCTGTACAAAAGCACCAGCCTGCTCTGCTGCTGCATCTCAATTATGCTGCGTGACACACCTGCTGTCCTAGTCCTGCTTTTCCCTTGAGGCAAGCCTGCTAATGTGCTAATTAATATGGTGCATAACAGGGGATTTGGAACAGAGGCCTAAGAGACTCCTTTTCACCTGGTGCCTTATTAGGGATTTGAGCCCACTTTGCTGGAGATGAAAAGCCAGTGAATATAACTCATTTGTGTCATTTAGTTCTCAATAGGTAGCCAGTTAATGAATAATGGACTTGCAATGACTTTGTGCAGGTCATTTCCTTTAACAGATGCTCCTTTGTGAAGCTGCTGTCCCATAACAGTTTTTGTGTGTTTTCTTTGTGCATTAACTATACTTTCGGGAGCTATTTATTCACTTGTCATGAAACAAAATCAAATTAATTGCATGTTAATAATAAAAAAGGCAACAATTACATATTTTGCATTTCTACAATATTTCTATGGATTTTACATTCTCCTACTGTCTGCAGAAGACAGAGTTCTTACTGTTTTGTTAATGATAAGAGAGACAAAGAAAGGTTTGGCTGCAATTCTGAAAACTCCAAAAGCTCTCCACAATCACAGAATCACAGAACAGCTGAAGCTGGCAGGCACCTAAGGAGATTGTCTAGTCTAACTCTCCTACTGAAAGAAGGATAAGCTGGAACATGTCATCCAGGACCATTTCCAGTTGTGTTTTGAATATCTCCAAGAATGGAGACTCCACAAACTCTCTGGAGAATTTGTTCCAGTGTACAATACCAGTGGAAAAGCCTTTTTCTAATGTTTAAATGAAATTTCTTGTATTTCAGTTTGTGATCATTGCTTTTTGTCCTTTTACTGAGCACCACTGAGAAGAGTCTGGCTCTGTTTTCCTTTTTCCCTCCCAACAGGCTTTTATGCATGTTGATAAAATACACACAAATAATCTCAACTTTTACAGGTTCTCCTTACACAAAAGGTACTGCAGTCCCTAAATAATCTTAGAGGACCTTCAATGAACCTCCAGTATCTCCATATCTTTCTTGTACTGGGGAACCCAGAAACAGACATAACTGCAGATGGAGTCTCACCAAAGCTGGGTAGGGGAAAGCATCGCCTCCTTCAATCTACTTGTGACACTCTTCCTAATGCAGATCCCAATGCCCCGAGGGAACACTGCTGGCTCACATTCTCCTTGGTGCTCACCAGGCCCTCCAGGTCCTTTCCTGCAGAGCTCCTTAAGTACATCTCCAGCACATACACACATGGTTATTGCACTGACATGTGGGGTTATTACTCCCAAGGTGCAGAACTGCACATCCTTTGGTTGTACTTCATGGGGTTCTTCTCTGCCCATTTCCCCAGCTTGTCGGGATCCATCTGAATGGGAGACAACTATCTCATGTACCAGCCCCTCCTCCCAGTTTTGTATCATCAGCAGACTTGCTGAGCTTACCATCTGCCCCTTATCCAGGTGGTTAATGAAGACATTAAGAAGCACTGGTCCCCGGGGCACAGCAATAGTGACTGGTCTCTGGCTGTACTTCACGCCACTGATCACAACCCTTTGTGCCTCACAATTAACTAGTTTTAGGAAGGATGGTCAGACATCACTCTACCCATCATATATCTGACAACTCTGATCGCCTCTTTGTTCTTTTTGTGTTTGGAAATGGTTTCCAGAATTGTTTACTACCTTATTATCAGCTTTCAGGGACAGAGATGTGGCTGACCCCCCTGTAGATCCCTGGTTCCTTGTTCTTATAATTCATGAAGACACAAGGGATATCTGCATTCTTCAACCCTCAGGAATCTCACCAAATTGCCATGACTTTTCAAAGACTTTTCCAAGAGTGAGGGTGGCCTCACAATGATGTTAGACCACACCCTCAGCACTCATGGGTGCATTTTCTCAACTTCTATGTACTTATGTATGTCCAGGTTGTTTAAGTGTTCCCTAACCTGATCCTCCTTCAGCAAGAGTAGGCTCCAGACTTCCTCAATGGTTTCAACAACTTGGGATTACTGAAGGCAAGACAAACAAAACATCAAGTACCTCAGTCTTTGCATGTTCTTTGTCAAAAAGGCCGTTTCCCATTCAGCACTGGGAGCATGTTTTCTCTAGGTTTAATTTTGCTGCTGATCTACTGGCCTTTCTTGTTGCCCTTCCTGTCCTTCATCAGATTCAGCTCCAGGTGGACTTTAACATTCCTTACCTAATCCCTGTATATTTGGACACTGGCTCTGTACTGTTCTCAATGTCACCTGTCCCTGCTTATACTTTATATACTCTGAAATGCTGCATATCATCATATCTTAAGGAATGGTGATAAGAATTAAAGGTATTTAGACAACTTCATTGGGCAGTTTCCTTAGCCACTTGGGACTGGATTTACTCCATCCAGTTTTAATGACCAGAAAGACACAAATCTAGTCTTAAGTAATCATCCCCTGAAATTAAACTTCAAGTGATGAATAATCTCCTGGAGGTGACCATCTCTCCTGACTGAGTGCAGAAGCCCTGACTATTTATATACAGTTTAGACTATGTGTCTAATTTTCAGATGACTAAAACAAGTTCCATGCCTCAAACTCCACTGTCCCTTAGTGAGCAGTCAGTAAAACAATAAGTATGTGCATGTTTGTGTTTATGTGTGTGTGCACTAACATGTACAGGAGTTGGAAGGAAACTCCAAGGTCCTTACTTCTGTAAACTTTGGAAAAGTAAGACTGCAACCACAGTACACTGATGTACTAGAGATGGAGCCATATACCGAGTTCTCTGTTTCTTCTCAAACAGAAAAACATGACATTTCATAAAACTGCAACCATCTGCTGTACAAGAGCAATTTCTGCTTAGTAGTGAAGAATACAGAATATTGAAGCAAGTGAAAACAACGACAGACAGGCTTGCTGTCAATGGACTTAGATCTTTCAAACTTCTTGAAAGTAAGGTTGCTGTATCTGCAGCCTTCAGCTGCCTTAACACCTGAGATTCTTGCAGTATAAAAAGCTGAGTGCTGTGTCTTCAGTTTTGTTTGCCCTTCACTTGCAACCCGCTTTCCTAGGTCATGAAAAGCTCTGATAGAAATACAGCTACACAGTTACACAAGAATGTTGCAGGCAAAGCTGGTTTAACTCTGGGAACAGGCGTAAGAGTCTTCAGCAAACACGTTACTGGAATAGGCAGAATTTGCTGGCAGCCCCATGGCTTTGAGAAGCTGCGTCAAAGTGACTTCAGAAGGTCATGTGCTGAATCTGATGCAAAGCTCAGACTATACTATCTGGATTTCAACATCCACACCCCTCTGCTTCGCCTCTGGTACAGATAAATATATTGTTTGCTTGTATCAGAAGGCCAGGGAACCACTTCTCACAGGGCTTCAGAAGTAACATTTAAATATTTTAGGATTTAGTTATGTAAAAGTCAGCAAGAGACTGGGAAAAAGCCCTATCACTGGACAGTGCACAGGACTGGAAGAGCTCAACATTTTAAGTCCAATCTTAAACTGGTGAAGGTTTGCTTAACTGCTGTCCAAGGGATAAGACATTTTTTAGTGTTAAAAGAAATTTTCATGTTTCATTCTTTCATATAAAATTCAAATAACATGTAGTTGAAACAAAAATGTTATCAGTAGTGATTAAGTTATAATGAAACCGCAGCGAATAAAACATTTAAGTTATTCAGAATTCAAATGTGTCTGTCTGGATGTGAGGAGTAAGATGCTTTCAAAATCCCAGGGCTTAGCATGAGCACAAGCAATCTGCATTGAAAATTAAGTATTTTCATTAGCTATTGATTTTTGTTCTCTAAGGGCCATTAATGCTGTACATTTGGACATTACAGGATGGTGCCCATAATTTAAACAACCCAAGAACTTTCCTGAATAATCTCAATTTTTCCAATTTGTTCTCTCTTGGTTTGAGCTCCGGGTATAACAACAGCCTTCAAAGCCCACTGTTAAGTGCTAACATAAAACCTTGAAGCTTGAGATTGTCTCTTCCAGATATTTTAAATGTGTGAGCTTGACAAAGATCTTAATGGAGCAGGGATTTTGCATTTGCCACATTCTCCTGTCTGCGAAGGCAGATAACACAGAAGTACAGCTCAAGCATCAGGCGGGGGCACAGCCGATTTCAGAGGAAATTGTAATAAATGATGGCTTTAGCTTATCATTCCCCACAGGCTGTTGTGCTTAGCTGCTGCTGTTCAGGTCTCAAGGTCTGTGAAAGCACGACAGTGCCGTGGTGACAGCCCATCATCGTGGTAGGAGTGTTCAGCAGCAGAACCTCACACCTGCTGCCGTGATGCCTCTCCTGAGCTGAACTCAGGAGCCCGGACCAGGAGCTGCAGCCCAGTGCCACTCTCAGCATCCCGTCAGGCAGGCCTGGGCTGAGCACGGGCTGGCAGCTGGCCTGAGGCAGAGCCGAGAGGTCAGCTCCGTGACCCAGCCTTGCCAGAAGGCCTCCGACCCTCATTTCAGGCTGTGGGGAACAGTGGCCAGTAAGGAATGCTGGGATCCAGCCTAGGCTCTAAAGTAAAGTGACCACCCTCCTCAGCCTTCTCTGCGATGAGAGGAGAGAGGCAGGCTCTTGGGGAGATCTGGGGCAGAAGCAATGTCCAAGGAGAAGCCTTCCTCTCCTCACTCACATCAGAGTGCTGACACAGACTGCATGGCTGACATGGCACCTTGGCTTGGTGAGCAAAGTTAAGCTCACACCCTGTTCAAGACCTTAGGCAGGTCTGCAGAGCAATTTATTCACCCACTCAAGTTTCAGAAGTGCACTGGAAACCTCTGTTTTCCTATATTCAAGCAAGACAAAAAATGGAGAGTTTAATTTTCAGGGATTTTGTACAAAAGGACACAGAACTGAGGCACTGAAAGTGACATTTAGAAAAAATGCCAAGCAGGCATGTAACCCTAAGAGCTGCTTTTCCCCATCTCTAATTGGGTGTTAATGCTCAAATCCACACCTGTGTTTTACAGTCATTGTTTCATGCAATTGCTTTTGTACATAAGAGCACAGAGGGAAAGGTGACACCTTACTGCAGGGCGCTTCAGTACCCCTGCATTTCTGTACACTGCATACCTCCAGCTGGCTTTCAAACTAGCAGTAGTTTTGGATCTGATCTGGGGGTGTTGCTGCTCCCAGGCGACATTTTTGGAAGCAGAAGGGCTTGACCTACAATTGGGTATCTCATGCCCATAACTTGGCCTCTGAAAATTAAAGACTGAAAAGCTGAGCTCCTCCCATCTCCTTTTATAAACTCTCTTTTCAATTCCCATTCAGTGAGCTCAGCATGTCCTGAAAACTAAGGTGTGATAAATCATCTGTAGCACAAAAGCTGAATTTTGAAATATCCGCCCAGATACTTGGAAACAAATCCTATATATACTAATATATATATATATATATATATATATATATATATATATATATACTAAAATACATTAATTTTAATATTAGGTAACACCTTTTAGTGATTGCAGAGCATCTACCAATCACCATGCCTATGCTCATAGCAGTTCAGGGAGGCGATTTAACAGGTCAGACAGATCATGTGTACTGATATATGCTCTATGGAATAAAACAGTAAAAAATATGTGAGCACACAAGTTTATACGCAAAAAGGGAAGGACATCAAAGATGACAGCTGAAAGCAGTAAGATAAAACTGTCACTCACATACATGCTACCTACCATTTCACACTGTCCTGCTCACTGCTTGTCATTTCTCCCTTTTTCATTTCACACTGTGAAAATTATGGCTCCTTATACTAGATTTCTAGTGAATTAACCTGGGATCCAGATTTTAAGCAATACCCAACACACATTGTTGCTGAAGTTCACCTCCACAGTCCTGGCACTCACTTAATACATTACCCCTAGTGTAAATTAAATCTGCTCTAAATTAAGCTGGCTGAGCAAGTTTAAGAAAAGAAGTAATTCCCTACTGTAGACAAAATGAAAACATTGCTGCTGGCTAAGCCACCCACATACCCTTTTTTCAAAGAAATTGTTTGCACTGATGTCTTCTCTGAAGCCACCAGGAGTTTATTTAAATCTCCTAACTGTGTTTCCTTTGGGAGCACCATGGCATCCTATGTTGTACATAGGCACCTTCTGCACTGGGATATAATTCACCCCATGCATTCTTCCCACTTCTCCCACCCATGCTGCAGGGCAATCATCATGCAGGGACACAGCTTTGGCAGGTGGCATTGCACCTCTGAGCTCTGCAGGCTGAGGTCCCTTCTTACACCTGGCCACATTTCCCTGTATGCTGACATGTACATCTGCAAATGAAGAAAAGGAAGGCTTTCCATTCTTAAGTTTTGCTGCATAGCTGCCTTTAAGTGATCTAAAGAAGTGGACATCATGTCCTTTATAAGAATTAAAACAAAATAAAGTTACAATCTTCTACGTGTTGGGTTTTTGTTTTGATTTGGTTTGTTTTTTTTTTTCCTGTTTGATAA
The DNA here is from genome assembly GCF_041296385.1 of Aphelocoma coerulescens. Lineage (NCBI taxonomy): Eukaryota > Metazoa > Chordata > Aves > Passeriformes > Corvidae > Aphelocoma > Aphelocoma coerulescens. The sequence goes on along the minus strand of NC_091013.1, from coordinate 103,086,740 downwards.
TTCAGGAATATCAGAACTTATCTTCCTTATGCTTCTTCAGTTCCCCTTAGATTTGCAGTTTCTCCATCCTTGCACTAAAGGTCAGGACGGAAATCATTCTCTCTAAGGTATTTCTTCCTACAGAGGTTAATTAAAAAAGAACAAAGGGCCAGATACTCCACTGCCTTCTATTTTGCATAGTCATTTGCAGGCTTGGATCCATTCACAACACACATAGGGTTTCACAGCTCCTCAGACACCCTCCAGCATGGACCACCAGGCTGTATAAATATATGGGGCAGGACAGAGAAGACAGCTACTGAAGCAGTGCTTAAATACTTGATGATCACCTGTAGCTGCCTGACTGACACAAGGGTGTTGGCAGGCAGCCTGATCACTGATACAGCTCAGAGGAAGAGGGCGTATGAGCGCAGCAGGGGATTTCAACTTTTGGGATTCTTAGCTCTTGTAAATTCATTCCACTGAGGAAAGAAACCATGACTTTAAACTGCTCCTCCACAATGACACAACCTACAATCAACCTCAATCTGCCTCTAAATTTATTAGGTAGAGCAAGAAAACACTACCAGCTCAAAATCCCTGTCTTGTTTCATATCAGGCTAGCATATCATGAAAGTTTAAATGGCCATACAAATGAGTGGCAATGGAGAATCAAAATAAAACCAATTTCACCTCTCATGTTAATTTGGTTTCACTTGCATGCTTTCTCTGTCATTCTTCAACTTCTCCAGTCATCCATATACTTTCAAGTGAAACAAGACATGAATTGTAAATGCAAGATGTACATAAGAACAAAAAACCCAAAACAACAAACTACTACTTTAAAGAAGGACTATTAAGGAGGCACAGGCCTGGGCTGGACAACATTTTCCACAAATTGGCTTTATTAGAAAAGTGGATTTTCAACTAACTTTAATATGTCCACAGTCAAGAGCCTGAAAACCAAAATATTTTTCTTTAAAAATGTTTTCTGATATATCAAGCATATTGTAGTTTGTTATTTCATATCCTCATTTTTCTGAGTAAACTGTGATGCACTCTAATTCTCATAATTACTGATATTAAAATCACCCCGGAAGCTGTAGACTGGCCAGGGAATCTAGTTTAGAACAGGCAAAGGAAGAGGAGGTACCCAGGAATACAGCACCCAAGGTATTCTGACACCTTTTTCAAACAGCGATGAAGAAAACCCACATTGAAACCACAAAGGTCTAGGACATGAGCGTTCCCTTTCTCCTGTGGGTTTCTGTTTCTCCCACTGCCTCAGAAGCACTATATGTTCCTGCAGTGCTCTGTAGAAAGCTCTTTAGTAATCCTACTGATTTAGTGGGAGCTACAATCAGTAATGGCTCATTTTTCCATCTTTGTGGATGAGCAATGGACAGCAGTGGAAGTGGGGATGTGATTCTGTTCTTGGTGTTGTTCTCACTGACTCATCACCTTACATCTGCTATAAAGCTCAGGGAATTTCTCAAAGGGGTAGTGCAAGGATTGGTTAATTTTCTAAACTGCTTTATGACCACTATTACCTAGGTGCTACAGAAACTGCATATAAAAGAGCTCAACCTTGAATGAAAGGTGAGGTAAAAGCATAAAATATGAGAGCTACAAGAGGAAAAGCTATTAATAAAATGAATCTTATAATCACACCTCTGTTGCCACACACTTATTCATATTCTTCATTTCTCTGGGTGAGATTCTGTATCTCTTACCTCTGCTGGACAGCAAAAAAAGCTACACTGTGAAGCATAACTTCATGAGAAAGCTGAAGCTCACTGAGAGGGTATCAAGAGTCAGTCCCCTAAGAAGAGACTTTGTAAAGATGAAAGAGTACCATGTATTCTCCAAGAGCAAGATGCATTCCACAGTGGAGTAGAAGCCTAATCCTGAGTGAATCCAGAGTTCAGCAGAATATGGTACCAAGAGCACTCTCCAGAACAGGATCAAAGAAAATATGAAAAAAAATTCAATCACTAATACCACCTCACTCTTTATTATTTAAAAACTTCTTGCACCTGCAAGAAAAGAGACAAAATTGGCAATATTGCCACACTTACTGTTCCTGAGGAATTACAGAACCATGGTTTCCAGATAAAATTACGTTTTTTGAAGTCTGATATATTTTAAAACTCTTTGTAACAATTCATTGCATAATTCAAATGGCCTCTAAACTACAAACAGCTAACATATTTATACTGGCAGGGCTGTCAGTGCATTTTTGTTGTAAGAAGCTTGGAGGTCTGCTACAAATAATCTCCAAAGAGTAACTCTAATTAGCGGCTAAAGTTGGCATATTTCCTGCTATCTGAAATTAGATCAGAGTGTTAGGCTGAGATGAAAAAGCCCTATTAACTCCCTAGGCTTCCAGTTCCTGTTTATTGGTGGAAATTAATGTTTTGAACTTTATCAACCATTATCTAAAGAAGTCTGGAGTCAGTGGTAACAGAGTGATTCAAGAGAGACTTTACTGCCAGCTTCTGTTGAAGTACCATAGGCACTCTACGTAAATATCCACATGAAAACTTTATTTAATGGTTACATGAAGCTGAACAATAGTCAGGAAAGATGGTCGAGTGGCCAGCATGCCAGCCTGGCATTTATAAGGAGGGGGAGACATTCCTTGCTCTAAGGTACTATTTAATCACTTCTGCATGACCTAGAAAAATTCTCTCTTTGGGGGAGGGTTAAAGTGGGGGAGATTAATGGAAGCTTGCCTATAGCTAAGTAAATCTTTGTTTTTACTACAGATTTCCTACAGTGGAAAGAGAGGGCCTTCTTCAGATGAAGCAACCCAGTTTTTTGGTATTCAGTGACTAGAGTTAGCCTTTGAAGAGATCCATTTGTCATCTGTAAAACAGAAATAGCCCTGCTCCACCTCATGGGAACTTTAGACAGATGGATACTTTCCTCTGCTTCCTAGAGACCTCGACCCACCCCAGACAAGCACATCAGAAGCAAACACCATAACTCTCCCCACATGGCTCTGCAGCTTCCCTGGGGCCTTTGGTGCCAAGACTAGGCTTTACATTTCAGTCTGCCTTCCACACAACTTCAGCAGCTCTGAGGTTTGCCACAGCTTCATGTTCCTCTCCTCCCTTTAGGTCTGCACAACCTGGAAAATATTAAAATGCATAAGCTCCTTTTAAACATCAGGACAGGGAAGGGACATGTAGAAAGACAGCAGAAAGGAAAGCACAAGAAATCATCCTCTTGGGAAATATATTTGAACCTCAGTTCTTAGAACTTCTAAAAAGGAAGATATTTGTCAAATTGTATTTTGCTCAACCAAACACGTGGGAAAGGAAGCAATTTTTATATCCTGAGGCTAAGCACAGAAAACCAGTGTAATTCTAGTTAACATATAGACAAAAGAGGAAACATGTTATTAGGTCAGGTTACTTTTGTTCAGACAGAGCCATAGAGAATTTAGGCTATCTCTTAGTTCTGGTAATCAGCCTGAGCAGACAAATCAATGTCTAAAGCTCTTAATAGCTGCAGAATCAAATAGTAAAGTTAGGCTTATATTTTAAAAGAAAGTTGTGGTTTAAAGCAATCCATTATCCCACCCAGTACGTGGAAATTTTCTGCAAAATCCATCTACCACAACAAAAAGATTAACAACTTAATAAAATCTGCAGTGAAACTGAATCTTCACAGACAGAATGCCAGCGTACCTTCAGCCTCTCCTCCACACCACAAAGTGTACCACACAAACACCTGCATCTACAGTTTCAGATAACTCTTCTCCATCTTTGCTTTTTTACACTCTGTCATTTTCCTCCTGAAGAGGACAGACAGGATCTGTCTAAAAACACTTTAAGGAAAACAGGAAGAATCTACCTCCTTAGGCCTGTGTTCACAGCAAAGCCAACATAAGTGACCTGCCGTCTCAGGAATGGATCCCATCCAAACAAAGAGCCCTTTCCTTAAAGTCTGACACTGGTTAAAAGGCAAGTTGGTGGCAGCCAAGAAGACAGGGGTCAAAATTCAAGTGAGTGTAATTCATTCTCCTGGCTGCCCAAACACCCTGCTGGAAGGAATGCAGGCAAAACCCAGTTGCATACAACCAGAGTTGCAGGACCATCTGAAAGGTCCATTCCCAGGAAATTTCAGCAAGTTCTCTCAGCCCCTTCCAGCAAACAGCAGTGTATCACAGCAGGGAAGCAGTAGGAGCATCTCTGAAGTCCCATGACTGAATACAGATATGTGCAGGGTGAACAGGGATGAGTTCTAGGGCAGAATTCTGCAGAAGCAGGCTCACTTCTTTCACCATAAGGTTATACAACTAAAGCAGAGCTACTTCGCACTGCCAGCAGAGCAATGAGTGAATCAAATGAGCCTCCAGCAACTAACTACCATAGGAGTTTTATTTGCAGACTGCAGTACTTTGGAGAAAAGTGTTTATACAGTTACTATGAATTTCATGTGTCCCTGTGGATGTTATCTGCACCCTGTATTTTTGGGGAATTAAATAATCCATTAGGTAGGAGGACCTAGACACTGGCAGGGTTGCCCAGAAATGCGAGATCAAGCAAACGAGAATCCCTCACCTGGTCTGCTGAAGGAAGCAATGGGCCTTCAGCCAGCAGAATGTGTTTGGCTTTGGACTCTGCAAAAGCACACTAAGGCTGAGGGCTTAAATACTCAGGCTGAGATAGTGTCAGGTAAAGCATCAGTGCTCTCCGCTCAGCTAAATAGTGATGGGGACTGTTTAACAATGGACAATTCTTCAGCCAAAAGGAGTCAATTTCTTGCCAGAGGGCAACATGGGGAGACTTGGTCTCCCCTGTGGATTTAAACCAAACCTGGGGACAAGGCCAGAGTCATCTGATGCTTAATATAGATTTGTAATATTTTATATTTTAACCCTGTGAGTGTTTATTTTGCTAAACCTCATCCTTTAGTGTGCTAATCTGGTGTCCCCAAAAGGTGTAATGAGGTGAAACCCAACAGCAAACTTTGGACAGTCTGGGAGGCCCTAGAAGCAACCTCAAGTTTAACAGAAGGCCTGCAAGGTTCAATGCTAATTACATGATATGTAATAAGGACTCTTAGAACTATCAAAAAGATGTGTCTTTATGTAGACACAGGAAAATAATGCTTACAGAGTAATGGACTTTGAACTAATCACAACAGCCTGGAGAACTTTAAAGAAGAAGGATGAGACCTGTTTTTAACACAGATGATATATGCTTTTACTAAAGGACATGTTACTATTCTGAACCAGTTTTCCAGCTGCAGTTAATAAGCTCAGGGTTCAGCTCCATTTGTAAGAACACAAAGCAGCTCTTTATGATTTCCCCACCCTAGAAATTGCTTCACTTTGGTCTATTCCCCACGACTGCAGTAGCACCAAGAGAATCTTCAGCTTACCAGATATTTTTGTTATTTGACCTCTAAGATTTAGTAGACTGACAGAGAGGAGATGTGACATCTTGAAGAAATTAGCCCAGTATTTCCAGAACCAGGGCAAATGAATCAGTCCAGCCTGCACTCCCTGTGCTGAGAAGGCTGCTCCACAATACTCCAAGACCTTTTCCTTTGCCGAGCCTCTTCTGGTGTTCTTGACAAAAAAGCATGTCTACACATCTAGCACAGTGGAAAAGTTCCCAACAGCTGTGGGCACTGCATGCTCCATGTCCTGCCCTTATGTGCCCAGCCTGTGCAAGTGTGCCTTCAGAGGAGCTCATGCATGCTCAGGCACCTGCTGTCTTGGGTGTGCTCCAGTCCTCCTCACACTCAACTGTGCCAGTGAAGGGCTCTTGAGACCTTGGGGCTGCCCTAAAACCAGTATAGACACAGCAGGCATGCAAATTTCTAAACTTCCCAGTGAGGAGTCTGCTGGATTCTCTGAAATGCACAATAGCAACCAAGTCCAAAGTGAGTGCCTAAGAGCCCCTTTGGCAAACAGGCATTGCTTCTGCTCCATTCACACACACCACCTTTCCATTTGTATATTTAGTTAAATAACTTGTTAATTCTGTTTTATAAATGGTTAGCTCTTCCCCAGCTGCTCTAGAGAGGAAAGCTGTGTGTAGCACTGCTGTTGTTTTAATGTATATATTGTTATTTATTTATGATGGTAGCATTAGGAAATATACCTTGTGTATGGAGCAGAAGAGACTGAATCTCATGGTGGTTTTAAAGAAAATTTTTTCTCTGCCTCTGGCATCTGCACCAAATATTCCTGAATGTGACTCTTCCATGAAGGTTACCTGAAAAGAGAGAGCACAGGTCAGCATCTAAAATTGTCATGGAACATACAGAGCAAAATTTTAAAGTACCATAAAAGCATAAGTTAAGAAATTTTGATGAAAATGCAACAAAACAGTTCAACATATTTCAAGTCCAGTAGATACCCCTGCATGTTACCATCTTAAGTCTCATCGTATTATTTGAATTGGGTGTGAATGTTGCTTCCAGCATGCAGGCTGTTATCTACACCTTTCTGAGTCTCCTGTTACTGACAAAGGAGCACAGTGCATGTATGAACCTAGTTTGCCATCCTTCACCGATTGCTGCACTAATTACAGAACTCTCTTGCAGTGCTGTGCTGGAACATTATTCTGTGCAATATAAAAAAAAAAAAAAAAGCCTAAGTCCAAGTTATTATAGACTGCATTGAATAAAAATTCAGAATACTTGAGACAAATTGAAGGAATAATGTGTTAGGATTGCAGAATATTGAAATTATTCTCTGAGGCACTCAAGACCTGTGACTCAAGGGGAAGAAGAGACAGGGGAGCCTTTTTATAGAAGGTGGTAATGAGAAATCACACATTAAGTTGTGGAAAGCTGCCCATTTTTTTCTGTACAAAGATTTGGTGGCCAGGTTCTGGAGAGTGCTAAGGAGTCACTAGAGACCAAGAAATAGCAGAGCTAGAGATATGATATCGCCGGCAGCAGTGTTTGTGCAAAAAGCTTCACAGTCATGGATTGATGCAAGTGACACAATTGGATGATTTTTTAAATTTAACTTTTAAAAATGAAAACAGTATTGCTTTTCATAAAAGCATTTTCTTCATGTTTCATTGCAGTGATGCAGATGAACAGAAGTGAGGTAAATCACCTCCTGTTGGATGTCAGTTTTTTTGCTTACAAGAATCATCTCTCTGCCTGTAATGCAAGCAAACTTAAATTTCTCAGTTATTTCTTTGAATCATGTAGACATGAAGAAAGGCATTGCCAAAAGAGGTTTCCATTTCTGTGCACTAAATATTTTAACTATTCTTAAGCTTAACAGCAAATCCAAGGTCAAGATCAACCCTCACAAATTCCACAGAGCAACACAAGCAGAAATTATGCACCATACCTTGTTGGAACTGCTGGAGGTCAGGTCTGAACGAGGCATTTGCATTTGGCAAGAGATGTTTATCACTGACTTTGGAAAGGTTTGTTTCAGCAGAATTTTCCATGCTGTTTTCATGATGGAATAGTCCCATTAACATCATCATTCTGTCTCACTTTATCTCATCTGTTCTTTACAACAGTCTTTATGTTCCTGGATTATCCAAAAATTATGTATATATGTAGCCAACCTCATTAACTCCTACATTTCATGAGATTCTGCATAAAACTAATGTCACATACTGACACAGCCTTGAACAAATAAAGTGCAAGCGAAAAGATTGATGCTTTCTCTGTGGTTTAATACACTAGAACTAGTGCAGCAGGTGGATTTATGGCTACCTCCATACACATGTGTCGTAAGAAAGCACAGCAGTGAATTTTCCAGTGTTAATGTAAAGCTTGCAGAATGCAGTTAACAGACTGGTTTGGCCAGATGTTGAAACAACTCCATTGGCTTCTTTACCTCAGTGCTAAAGCACTGGATAAAAGCTAGCACAGTGTAGGGTAAAACTTACCCAAGTTCACCCAAGGTATGCTCTCCAGCTGACTGAACTCCTCCTTGAAAGATAAACTCTCTACATTAATCTCACCCCAAAATACCAACACAGGATTCTAAGTTTACTACTGTTGGAGCACATCAGAGCAGGTCACCTCAGAGGCAGTGAAGACTAGAAGTGGTTTGTTAGTACATTTGAGAGAAAATAGTGAGCAAAGACAATGCTAATAAATTTCTGTTGACCCCCAAGAACCCTAATCTCAGATGTGACCATTGTCTCTGGTTCAAGGATCCACAGTTGCAGTCAAATATCTTTTCTCTTTGGTAGTGCAAATGTAAGAAGAGTAAACACTAAGAGCTACTAGGGACTCTGCCCAACTGTATGGATGCTTCCAAGAGGAAAAATCCTACTTTTGTTGGATTGTCTACTTTTACTTCTGCTCCATGGCACAAATGTCATGAGAGACAAATAGAAAAAGGCCCAGGGACAGGACTGAATCTTTCTAACTGCCAAAGTACTTGCAACACACTGCAACATCTGTACTTTTCCTGGATCAAACCTTACCAGTATTACAGAATCTGGAATTGGCTGAAAAGCACAGCTGATGTAGCCAGACCAGAACTCCAGATCACACTCCCAGATCGGCACGTTGGCTCAGCTTTTTGACAGCAGTGAAGGAAACTGGTGATTATTTTTGTCATTAAAAGAAATGCAGATGGTATATAGCTGGAGTACTGCTATCAAGTTGTAGCCTGTAGCTCCTCTAACCTGCCAGCTGGGAACCACAATATCCCCACATCACTCAAGAATAATTTATTGTTTATTTTACCGCAAGTCACATTTTGTCCCTTAAAACTTTTTTCCAAGGACTCCACAACTGACACCGCTAGGAAATGTTAATTTTACTGTAGCAAGTAGACAGGGGTCTGATTCAGCTCTCCTCAATACTGGATGCAGAACTGGATTTTGCCATCAGAAAGATGAAGGGATAGGACAAGCATTGGACTGGCTTCCAATGGGAAAAGGAGGGTAAGGAACAGGCCTGAGCAGAGATGCAGGCTGAACATCCTGGAATGTGTTGCTGGCAGATTCTTATGTGGAGGAGAATTAGAAAGTTTTTACCATGGTGGATTGACACTGGCCAGGAGCCAAGCAATCACACAGCCTCTAACTCGCCCCACCCTGTTCACTGGGATGGGGGACAAAATAGGAAGAACAAAAGCCAGAAAACACATAGATCAAGCTAAAGACAGTATAGCAGCTGAAAGAAAGAAGAAATAAAGCAGCAATTGAAAGGCACTCACCAACTCCCACAAGCAGACTGACGGCCTAGCCAGTCTCTGAGCAGTGGCCACCTTGGAAGAGAAAGCCCTCATCTCCTTCTTGCTCTACTCCAGCTTTTACTGCTGAATCTGTTGTTATATGGTATATGACCCCTTTGGTCAATTCAGGTTGTCTGTCCTGCTGTGTCCCCTCCCAACCACCAGCCTACTCCTTGGTGGAGCAGGAAAACACAAGCTGTGACACTGTGCAAACATTGATTAGCCATAGCCAAAACACCAGTGGGTTATCAACACTGTTTTAGCCACAAATTCTAAACACAGAACCACGGAGGCTGATACAAAGGAAGTTATCCCCTGCCCAGCCAGACCCAATACATCAATTTAGGCAAAACCAATTCCCCAGGACTCCTCTTAACTTTTAGCATGAAAAAAAGAAAAGGAAGAAAATCAATGTCTTCCTTGGTAACACAGTGACTAAAGTTCTTTTCCAAACAAATGGGCAATTTGGGAACAATATTACCACACAATTCATCAGGTTGGCATAGCTTATTGAAGTGCTAATCCATCATTCCCTGATTGCATTAAGATATGCAGGAATTTGGGATCAGGCAGAAGTATGCTGTATACAACAATTGAGGAAGTTTGAAACTGCACCTGTTGCAGTGGGGATACTGTAACACGCGTATCAAACAAGGAGGCCCGTGGAAAAGAAATATCTATGGACCGATTCTTGCTAGATGTTTCAGAGATGTTTATTTCTCCAGCCGCAGGGCCGGGGCTCTGCCGAGGAACTGCTCAATCACAGGACCCAAGAGTCCTTGCCCACGCAGGGGAACACAAAACAACCAATGGGGAACGAGGCTGACCAGGGGCAGGGAAACCTCGTCTCTCTCCCAGGGCCCCTTTCCCAGGGCTACATGGCAGAGGGAAGGGACCCCGACATTTCACCCGTTTATTTTTAACAAAAGGAGATTTAAAACTTAACACTGAAAACAACTGGATAAACATAACAAGAACAGTTTCAAAACAAAACAAGCCACCCTCCTGAATCTTTAAATGTCCAAACAGATTCTCTGGAACATCTTAAGGCTGACAGAAGGGAGACAGGACTCTCTGGGCATGCTTTGTGGGGAAACTGAGGCAGGAGAGGGTTTAATTTCTTCCCTCCCCCTTTTCATCCCCCACTCAGCATTGGAAAGGGATTTTTGGGGAAACAATTGGCAAAGGCATGGTTTTGTGAGGGAAACCGTGGGTGGAAAAACGGATTGGGAATACACTGGGGGTAATAGGATATAGGATAAACGGGAAAGATGGGATTAGGAAAGGGAGACTGGAGGGGGCCTTATAATGGAGATATTGTCTAACATGACTACGATTTTTAGCATATATACTGCCTTTTACAGAAACACCATCAGGCCCAGTGACCTCTGCTGCCTGCAACCCTTTTCTACCTCGTACAATTTTGAATTCTACCACCTCTCCATCTCCCAAGCTTGGGATGTATTTTTCAGGATTATTCTTTTTAATAGCAGTTCTATGCACGAATATGTCTTGCTGGTTGTCACATCTTGTTATAAAACTATAATTTTGTTTAACATTATACCATTTTACTATTCCTAAAACCTTAGCTACGATGATCTTTTCCTTTTTCCAAGTGGCTGCTGTTTTCTGTCTCGCTGCATTCTTGCTTTCTCTTCCGCTCGCTCCCGCGTTGGAATTACCAGGGCTGCTAGTTCTTCCGGGGCCGCCGGAGCTGCTCGTGCCTGCGCGCTCTTCCTGGGGTCACATTCGGGGCCGTGCAGGCTGGGCCAGGCCGTGCCGCTCAGTTCTCTGTGCATCGCCTCCTCTGGTCACAGATTCGCTGCCGCTGCCAGGCACTGCAGCCACGTCTCGGCTGGACCCCGAGCGATGAGCCCCGCGCCCTGCTCCAGCGCACGTTTCGTCTGGGCATGGCTCCGCTCCACCGCCACCACCGCCACCACTGCCAGCCGTCGCCCGCGCGCCACCCCTGTCGTTCGGGCGCTCACGGGGCTCGCTCCACCACGCGCTGTGCGGGGCCGGGTGGGCACTGCCGTGTTGCGCTGCTCCCGCTGCGCCTCACTCCACCACCAACCCTGTAGCTCGCGTGGCTCCGCCTGCGCGCGGGAACTGCCTCACTGCTGCTCGCAGAGCACTTGGTTCACGTGGCCTGGGTCGCACGGTCCCTGAGCCAGGCTTCCCTTCGCCAGGACACAGCTGACATTGCTCAACAGTCTCGGTAATTAAATAATATTTACGAAAATATTCTTCCATCGGCATATATTTTGACTCAAAAATTAATTGTGTCCATTCCAAAAGTCTTTGGTAAGAATTAAATCCCAAGAAATATAGAAAAAGTTCTTAAACAACCATGAAAGGAAATGTTTCAGTTCCTTTTGAGCTTGAATTAAGCTAAAATTTACAAATCATTGTTCAAGAATCTTTTCAAGTTTAAGATAAATGTCCATATGCGGCTCTGGGAGCCAAGAGTCTTCCCCATAGTTTAGATATGGAATAGCAAAATAAAACCAAGAAGAGGAATCCACAGTTTCTAGAATTTACTCACAAATCAGTCGCTGTAGGGATCGGGGATCGTTCTGCCCACATTCGTCACCATTTGCTACAGTGGGGATACTGTAATATGACATATTAAACCAGGAGGTCCGTAGAAAGAAATATCTATGGACAGATTCTTGATAGATGTTTCAGAGAGATGTTTATTTCTCCAGACGCATGGCCGGGGCTCAGCTGAGGAACTGCTCAATCACGGGACCCGAGGGTCCTTGCCTGCACAGGGGAACACAAAACAACCAATGGGGAATGAGGCTGACCAGGGGCTTGGGAAACCTCACCTCTCTCCCAGGGCCCCTCTCCCAGGGCCACATGGCGGGGGGGAGGGACCCCGACATGCACCCTCAAGAAAATATCACTCCCTCTAACTGGGACTCAGTCAAGGACTGTAGGTGTATTCCTAACCAACATCATTTTTATATATGGTTGTGTAAGATACAATATCTAGAATGCAAGAGGTCTAGTTTGGCATCTAGACCTCTGGTCTATGTCCCTTTTGGGACAAAGCACTGTTGCTTCCCAGTCAGTGCTGTATCACAGCTATTCCTATGTTAAATTGCACTGCACTGTATCATGAAAATTGCTCTTCAGTGCTTTATACTAGTTGTCACTTATTAACAAAATTATTTGAAACACCAGTATAAAACCTGCTAAAACGAAGTAGCTAAGGTTGTGGGATTACAGCTCTTCAGACCAGGAATCCAAGACTTCTAAAGCAAAAGAAGAGTGCTGCATAAAATACTGGTGATTATAGTTAACCAAAGGGTGTGTGTAGGGAAATAATTAAATAATGGGATCCTGTTTCACCAGACAGGATAATTAAAAGTGAAGACAAAGAGTTCACATTCCATAAATTGCTCAATGGTGCAAGATCACAGCCATAGGTGGAAGGTGAAAAAATACAAAATTTCCACAAAAAGCGGTACAATCTCTGTTTGATATATATCTTAAAGTCATCAGAGTACAAAGAAGCTGAGAACAGACACCATAAAAGTGAACTTCACAGATAAACCAGTGGTAGATGACAAACTAAGGACTTTTTGATAGGAAAGATCTGACCATGAAAACAACCTTTCTAGTGCAGTCAGCTCAGGGCAAAACAAAGACATTACAGCTGCCCCAAAGGAAAATATTGAGGCCTCTCCTACATTGCCTGGTGACAACTCAGGTACTCATCTTTGTAATCTCAAATCTGTTCCCATTTTACAGAGTAATCCTGGCCAACTCATCTAAGAGCAAAATTGAAATGACAGAGCCCTTCCCAGACCATCATGGGGAATTTTGCAATCTGCAAAACATTTGAAATGTACAAAAGCATTAAGTACTCCATGGCATTAATCCCCAGTATGAATGATCTTCATGGTGGCAATTTTTGCCCTTCTCCTGAGGAAGAGGTGGCAGGAGGATATCAACACAGCTACTCTTGACACAACATTTTATAACACAGTCCATTGCTCTGCTTTATTCTGGGGTAAGATTCACTGAAGGACATGGGGACTGAGGTATGCCTGGAATCATCTGGAGAACATTTAAATCCTCTTTATGCATGATATATAACAGGCATCATAAAGGAAGGGCTGGTGCCACACATCCTGGGTGGATCCAGTGAACACAGTCTTTTATACTGGGAAAACTACAGGACCAGTTGTTTTTCGGGCAGTGGTGATGACACTGATTGGAGGAGTCTGGTTCAGTGCTCTGTCTGTGGGCTTACAAGCATTTTCACTTATCCTTGTACCAGGAGTATGGGTTTCAAGCCTGCCTGGAGGAAATAGAGAAAAAGTTTCACTCCCCATGTATACATTATTACCAATGGAGCTTTAATTCCCTTGGTCTTAAACTTAACAGGTATTATAAAGGTTAAGAAAACCATTTTTAGGTTGAAAGAAAGCAACAAAGCATTCTTCAGTTCTTTATTCAAATTCAGTGTTGAAGGAAAAACCTTGGAAATGGAAGCAGGACATCTCACCAGTTCAGTTGAATAAAAGATCAGAAGAGGAAAAACTGTGTGAAATAATTCTCCACCCAGAACTCAATCTGCATTCAAACTCAATTTATAGATAAAAGAATGATGGAAACCAGCTTAGGGCAAGCAAGCTCCAATCACCATCATTATTATTATATGAGAAAATACCATCACAGCACTCAAAATACTCACTAAAAATAGCATCTTGGGCCAAATTCTTCCTTTACAGTAATTTTATATTTATGCAATTTCAATTTGTGATAGATGCATTGAATTTCATGACCACCTACAAAGAAAACAATATCTTATTTGAATTATATGCTTGCATTTTAAGATCCAGGAATTCCAGTGCTGACCCAGCACAAGACAACTGATTTTCTTCTGAAAATGTATTTAAACAAAGGGAACCATTTCTTTGTCTACTCTCTATCCTGATATTAGATTTTAAAATGCTTTGCTTAGTCTCTAGCAAAAGCATAATCATATGCACTTATATTTTAATTATAACTAATCTGTTTATTATTATGGATCTAAAAGGATCCAGAAAAATGTATGGGGCTCTCTAAAGCTGGAGAGATTAAAACATAACACACAATGCAGGCAACTGATGCAAAATATTTAATGCAAGGGAAGCTTTGGTGGCAGCAAAATCAGCACTGACATAGCTGGTAACAAAGACATGGCAGAACAGAGTGAGTTCCAAATTTGAGGCAGCATTTATCAGGGAAAACTAAACTTCTGGTCCCTGGGACTGGAACACAGGCCAAGCCAACTACTGAAATGACCAGAAAAATCGAGCAGTGTTGTCATTGAGAACAGACCAAACAATTATTTTTTTTCTTGTAAATCTAGAACATGTACCACAAAAATTCCACACATAGAGTTTGCTATATTGCTGCATCCAACCTAACTGGCACCTGGCTAAATATTCAGAAAACATGGTTGCCCTTGTGTATCAATGGTATAACTGATGTAATGAAACAGTCTAACTTACAGATGCAGGGATACTGAAAAACTCATTTATATAGACACACTTCTCTCCCAGACTGCACAACATATTCAGTGTTTATCATGAGTGTTGCTCAGACAGCATTCCTGAGTGGTCCCAGTAACTGGCATCGTGTGCTCTTTGCTGCCACAGAGCCATCTGCTTCCTGACCGAATGATTCCCAGGCCACAGGCAGCCCTCCTGTGCTCTGATTCAAACATATCAATATTCACACCAGCATCCACAGATGGATATATGTTGGCAGGAGTATCTATAACACTTTCCTTCCTTGGAACTAAAGCTTTTTAGGAAATAAATCTGTTATGGTAAGAGAAAAGAGGTCAAGCATTCTGTAAAGGAATTGTATGTGAGTGTATACTTGAAAACCTTCCTTTTTTTAAATGATACTTGTCCACCTTTAATCACAGTCATTCCACTTAAAAGAAGAAAAAAATAGTCACAGCAAAACCTTCTTCTTATCATATGCCTCTCCATCACATCTGTCACTCCCAGGGCTTTTCCACCTAATAACTCTCAAACCATGCCAACAAGAACAATCCTCAAATAAATACTAGAACCTAAAGGAACAGAACTAATCTATTGAAATTTTAAAAGATTGTAATGTCATAATGGGCCTGTACAGATCTAATACCACAATGATGTTAAAAGTTGAGTTCATCCAAGGCCCCCAAGCATTAAGCCTGTTTATTTGTAACAGCTCTCCATTGCATTTCAGATCGCTTAGGTTCTTCCTTTATTTGTATATCAAATGCCTTTGATGAAAGAGGTAACTGAATATTTCCAAAGCTATTTGCAGTTAGTATTGCGGCTTTATTAAAGTAAATAATACAGTAACAAAGCTCAACTGTCTGATTACCCCCAACCCCATTTTTCTCTCTCTTTTTTTTTCCTTCTAAGTGAAAAGGAAAAAAGGGAGAGGACCTAGTTTCAGCTTTGCCCTTGAAAATCAGGTGCACAATGTGCTTTGAATTCAGTTTGCACTCACAGCACACATGCACACAGCTGTCATCCCACTTCGGCAGCAAAAGCAGACTAAGCTCAGAACAGCAAACGCACATGACCTTGAGAATTATCAGTACTGATTTAACACTTGGTGTGTAGGCACATGCAGAAACTTAAGCCATTAGAGTCTGTTCCTCACAGCTATTGTTGTATCTTCTGGAAGACCTGAAGAATACTATTTTTAAAACTGTATAGCTTCAGGGTCAAAATGTACTTGCACAAAACTCTTAATTAATGGTTCTACTCTCTTGCAGGTACTTAGTGACTTGGGTGGGTTTGTTTTACAGAGAAGAGACTTGGAAATGACAGTGATATCTGCATAAAACCATAATCAGATACACAATACAGAGCATGGTGGTTCATATATATACTAAAACACATTGAAGTTTCAGTTCCCAGGCAGGTCTGTACTCAGTAATAAGTTCCTGAGAAAAGGAACTAGTAGCTGGTGTAGTGGAAATTCAAGGAAGCCCTTTTTCAAATTTTCATACTTCCCTTTCAGATCAATTTTTATATGCTTGGGGCCAAAGAATATTTTAAAAATTAAATCTTAACAAGTAAAAGCACTCTTGCACTTGAGAAGAGAGTGAAGGGAAAGGAAGGCACGCATCCATACGAAGCACAGGGGTGTGTCCAACCAAAGTTCATGATGAGCCTTGGTCCTCTCTAAATTTCAGCTTCTCCTGGATTTTTTGTGTTTATTAACAGCCTCAAATCTAGCTGTTAAAAAGGTAGAGAATATCCTTTAAATAAATGAGCTACATGACTGTAGGTCTTCCAGTTTTCTCACAGCATTGCATATTTAATATTTCTCTTTAGGCTGCAGATTCTGAGAGGATAAGGGAATGATAAGGCAAAATTTCTCCAATTCCATTAGAAACCACTTCTTTTTATCATCCCCGGTTTCAGAGAAAATGCTCTCACAAATGTATTTCAAAAGCACTCTACATGTTGAGAAACTGGGGAGGAAGGAAATCCAAAGTGTGTTATTGTATATAGCCCCCCAGTATGGGGCTGTGGGCAGGGAGGGGGGAAAGAAGCATCTTACAGTGTGACAAGTGATGGAACTGGCAGTGTGAGCTGACTTTGAAGATCATCTGCAAACAACCTTTATTTCATGTACTGCTGTTTCAGATGCAAAGGATGATACTTCAGGTGACAACACTGCTTATGATGCCACTCAGGCAGAAAAGAGAGGACTGCTCACATGAGCAAGATTTACATCAGGCATGGTTTGTATCATTCAAACTACCTGTACATCATTCATGGTGGTTCAGGCTACCAAAGGTAAGCTCAAAAAGCTAAAATTTAAAACTCCAAACCTTTTGTGCTATACAGCAAGATTAAAATAAGGTATAATGCTCATGTTTGGAGAGAGAACTTGACTTTCATAAGCCTGGGAAACCAACAAAGCAGAAGTGTTCCAAACAGATGTTACAGAAAAATGCACAAAGACAATGCAGAAAAGAGACAAAGAAGGGGCAGATGGTTGTGAAGGGCAATCCAGCCTCTCTATATATAGAGGTATTATTTGCTAGCAATAGCTTTATTAATGGCACTATCAATCTCTCATTCAATATCACAGAGTATTTTTGACACAATTTCCCAGTCTCTCGGCTGAGCTGTATCAGGGGAAGCTGTATCTGTGACTGGCATGCTAAATTTGGGTGTCACACTGACATGCTTGGCACAGGATGAAATGTCTGTGCTAGAAGCTGCAGAAGCTGCAAGTGGAGCTGTGTTCCCATCACCAACAGATGAAGCACACTAGAGCTGTGAGCAAGGCATCAAATCAAGCTGAACCTGCTCTGGTGGACTCGCTCACTTAGTTCCAGCAGCAGTGCTGGTCAGGGCCAGCAGCAGAGTGGTAAAAAAGCACAGGTTGCATCATGGGGAGGCATGGCACTGGGAGCACATGGAGCAAGGTGTGTGGGAGGGGAAGGACCGGGGAGATAAGAAGGCAGCAGGAGCCATTTCAGACAGCAGAAGTGGGACACTGGCTTGAAGAGAGCAAACACAAACAGAGCAGAAAGTGAGGCATTCATAACTGTGGGTGTTGTTCTGAAAGATTTGGGAAGCTGTGGTCAATTAATTTATCCCTTTAGCTGCCATTGCCATCAGACCCTAACCAAGGATAGCAACGGTAGAGAGTTTGGGCAGGAGTTTGCCAGTCTGGACACAGGCCACAGTTCTATTATATCTGTCTATAATGAAGCATTTCACTGATGCCAAGACAGTTCAAAGAGCAGATACTCTGAAAACAGGATTCTCAGCTGGTTTTTCCAGCAAACTGCCTCACGAGCAGGACTCACTCATTATTACTTATGTTGGCAGCCAGCATTGCATTGCACCTAGTGAGACACATCCAGTAACTGAATGTGACATGCCACCATAACGACAGATCAAACCAGGACATTCCAGAAGACAAAGTGCTCCAATACAAGGGGCTTAAAGAGGCACTAAAGAATTTATGGGGAATGAAATGCAGCTTCAGGGAGGGTGATGAAATTATCAGCCTCACCAAGAGCAAACACAGAGCCAAATGGCAGGATCACATAATCCTGTGCTACTGACAGACAACCTTGTTGGGAGTCTCAATACATCCATCTTCTTAATTGAAGCTGAGTTGAACTGATTTGATCACATTAGAACTGCCAGACAAAAAGCAATCAGAAAGAAAGTTTTTAAACTTTTTTAAGTGCTTGAGATTTAAATTAAGAATTATTAGTAATTGCAATTCGTGAGTAGGAACTGGTAGAAGCTTTTTCGTCAGAACTTCCTTTATGTTTTTAAGTATAGATACATATTTTTAAAAGATGTTTGGTTTCCTTTAAATGTTTTCAAATTTTCGCACACACACACAAAAAAAAAAAAAAGCGATTTTAGGGAGGGAAAAAAGTGCTCTTCCTTTCACAAACCTCCAGCTGTGTTTTCAGTGAAAGTCCAAAAATACTTTATGGATTAAATACAACATCTCTCCATTTCCTTCCTTGCTATCACACACTGCCTTACTTCAAATTGCCCTGCTACTACAAGGACTAAGAGTCTGATTCAGTGATGGTTGACTTGACTTTAAGGAGAGCTGAAAGCACTCAGTCCTCTGTGGAAATGAGTCAATGCCTCACAGTGTAAGTCCTTGAGATGTGGAGTGGAGTGGTGCCTTTATTCCAGCTTGCTATCTGCAGGGAGGAGGACACATGGCCAGCAGCACTGGGCAACTGCTGTTCATTTTCTGCATGAGGAGCGGTGGCATCACGGAGTCTCTGGCTTGAATTGGGCTACAGGGTGCTTTTTTCTGATGTAAGACTGGTCTGGTAGGACTCAGCCACCAATCAAATCAAGCCCCTGCCAGGCTCCTTGGCTCAGTGCTGGCAAACGCACCCCACGCTTTTGGCACACCTAAGTGTTCCCCTGCAACTCAGAAGAATCAGCTTCAGTTCCTCCCCTACAGAAGGATTCCTTGGAGACCCTGAGGAAGTCACATAAGGACAGAGTTTTAAAAGTATTTAAATTTTTACAACTGCAATGTTTTTTATAGGATACCGACTATGCTTGTAGAGATCAATGCATTAAGAAAGAGAGTGTTTAGACCAGCAAAACAAAGAAGGGCAAAATGTCTGACCAAGACAAATGCTTACAATTTGTGAGGGGTTCAAATAATATACAACACAGGCCATAGGAACCACAGCAGGTTCTGCTCTGTAATTCAGACCCTTATTATAGAGCAACTACAGCATTTTTATTAAAAAAAAAAATCTCTTAAGTATGTAAACATCCTTACCTACTTCCTATAGGTTTACACCTTCTGTTTGGGGTTCTTTCTCCTCTGCTGCAATAACCTGAGCCTCACACATGATACCTGCCAGGCAAGAAATGCCATATGTTGTGGGTTATCTGTAAATACAGGAATGCATATTGGCAGGGCAGTGTGTATATGCTAAATGATTAGCTAGCTTATGCAATTGCCAAGTTTTCCTCTCATTTCCCACACTCTGGGAAGTATTTGGATAGATTTTCTCTTTGCTGATGCCAGTTTATAGGGACTCAATTATCCTTAAGACAATTTGAAATTTGCCTGAAATGGGGAGAGATGGCTCTAAACCACAACACTCTAGGCCTAAATCATCTAACAAGGGGCACTAGATAGCACCCATCAGTATGTCTGACATACAAATGCACCATGTTCCATTTTGAGAGCTATGCAGGCCAGAAAAGAGGAGAGGAAAGCCACCAGCACATCCTAATCCATATAAATCCACAGAAGTCCTAGCTTTTGGCTGTCAAAATGTCTCAAGAAAATTTGCCTCTTCAACATGAAATGTCACAGCATGGCCAGAATAGCTTCAAGAATAAAACCCTGTGATTGCTCAGAAATCCAAGATATTACTGAAGATGAACTGAGCCTCCCTTCTCAGTCTCAGTGTCACAGGTGCTTCCAAACACCTTAAATGTTAATTTAGGGAGAAGATGTATATACATTGGGACTGCACAGGCTCTCCTCTCTCACATTACATGGAGTGCACAGTGGGAGAAGAGGGACAGAAGAGGAAAAGAGAAAACTGCTTAGTCCTTCCATGGTCCATGCAGTATTTTCTGGAAGTTACTGAGAGCCTGAACCTAGCCTTGGCCCTGACAACAAATAGAAGGCATCAAGGGAGATTATATGCAAAAGCAGAATTACTGGGTAGTACAACAGTAGCAGGTACTCAGAAAGCATATGGAGTACAAGGATGTTCTTCTCCCATTAGGAAAATCACAGGTTTGAAAGAAGCCTAAGGAGGACACTATCAATTTTGAGTTGGCACAGGCAATCTGTCATTTAAAAGGAGGATTGCTTCAGTTCTCACAGAAGCACTGAGCTCGGCATTAAAGGAATGCCTCCATTCACTTCTACTGCCTTTGGAGCTGGGATGTCCTCTCTTGAAGGGCAAACCCCTGAAGCTTCCTCAGTGCTCACCTGGATCTTGGAGCTTACACTGGCCTCCTGCATAGCCACACCATCCATTTAATTCAGCTCTAGCATGTAAGGCTCCCACTGGGGCCAAGGCCACTCAGCGCATTGCAGGAGGCAGTCAGGAGCTTCCCCAGCCCAGCTTCCATTCCAGGCTGACAACAAAAATCCAACTGCTCGGGCACAGCTGCAGCAGCAGGGCCCCTCTTACTGAACTTGCCTCTGTCATGCCAAGCCCTGCTGAGCCTGTGGAAATCAGGTTTACAATAGCAGCTGCAGCCATTAACTCCCTCCTTTGTGATTGCCAGCATTATTATGCTGTTTGCGAACTTTGCTTTAAATGACCAGACTATAGGCTGGGAGAGATGAGACTTAGCAAAAGCACACACACACACTGGCACACAAAGTGTGACAACCCCCAACAGCAAGGTTGTGCTAAAAGCTTGTTATTTAGTGACATAAAATCACTGCTAAGATAGTACAGGCAGCCTAAACCTCTAGTAGCCCTTTGACAGAGACAACAGGCACACTCAAAGAAAGCCCCTTTCACAACATTCCACAGGGCAGTTAAACGCACACAGGACACAAAATAAACTCTAAGAGAACAAGTACCTTTCTGCCAGAAAAAATACGCCTCTTTTGCTCATGTGTGATGCACAGAGAGGGGGTAAAGCACTCTTCTCACAGAGGAAAAAGACTGAAGTGGGCTTTGGACAAGTTTTGCTTTAAATTGGAATTCTAAAAGCGGCTCTTGGAAGAAGCTGTTCTTTATACCCTCCCCTCTCCCTCACAGGAGAGCCTACTACTTTCAGCCCAAGTCTTGACCAGGACATCAGGAAACACAGCAGCAAAAATAAAACTGAATACATGTATCTAAAAGTCTTGTTCTACATTTGAAAGCTGAACAGACCGTGGTCATGTAATCACAGGTTAACTGATATGATTGCACTTGTGTGATTTTCTGATGTGGACACAGAAAAAGCCCACTGAGGCAGTTAATGTCCAGCATGGATTATTATTTCAGGCACCAAATTGTGTTTATGGGGCCCTAACTGAATGCAGAGCTGGTGCAGATGTGGGAACAGTTTGGTCATGCCCACATGAAAAGGCACCTGAGAACATGTGGAGCACAGTGCAGACACGCTACGCTGCTCTGTGTGGAGCCAGCTCAGGCTCAGAGCTGGTCCTGGCTGACTCCATGCAGCTGTTCATACAACAGTCTCCAGCATGCACAGGGTGGATTACCACATGTGCAGCCCCATCTCTGCATAACTCTCCTGTTCAAGGACAAAAGCTGCCTCAAGGCATTAGTGCCTGTAAACCTTTCCAGATGGGAGCACACTGAATAGTACAAAGACACCAAAGCTGGTCTGCACGAGTCCCTCTTCATTCAGAAAAAAGAGTATCAAAGATTCCATGATCCAGGATGTTCCTGCTCCCCATTGCTCCGTACCATGCAGGAGACGTGAAGAGGCCATTAATCCGTACATATCCATGCTAACAGCACAGCTGTTGAAGAGACACAAGAAATGCTGTCAGAGGAGCTGAGTTAATTTGCATCATCCAAGGTTCATTATCCAAGGGAGTACACTAGAGAGGGGTGGCAAGGATGATTGCAGTCACAGCCAATCTGTTCCTACTGAGCCAAAGTAAAATTTCTGATTTGGCAGGGCCAATCAACAACTGACCCACTCACACCCCTGTTTACAAGAGTTTGGCTCTGTAAGCAAGGGAGAGAGACAGACCAGCATACACCACACTTCGCTTTATGGCTGCTAATTGTCTTGGATGACTATTTATTTATATAAATAATTTACTTGTGTATCCCACCAAGAAGACACCTGAGCCCTACATCAACTGCTAATGCTGACTTTAATGATCCACGTCCAGCACATGGGTACCACCACTCCCACCCTGCTCCCCCAGCCCCTCAATAAGGCCCTCGCCCATCTGTGCGGGTTAAATGATCAAGAACTAACAATGGCAACCTATCAGTCTGAAAACAGTTCCTGTGGGATCTGACAGGCTTCCTCAGGGCAAGCACTCTCCAGATGAGGCCTCGCTACAGAGACCTACAGTCCTTGGCTGCTAATGCAGGCAGCTGAATTATTTGTAGTTAAACAGTTGGTCCAGTCAATTTAGACTCTTCCAATCCTTGAAAAGTAAAATGTCTTGGATTACATTTGTGAATGAGTCTATCATTCAGCTGGTTTCAGTGGGCAACAAATCTATTTTGATTCATGAAGCTATTGGGATGTTTTACTGAGGCTTTAGTGCTCAGCCCTGAAATAACAGCAATTATGCATCTTTTCTAAGGGATGAACATAAACCTCAGTAAAAATCTCAACTTTGAAACTTCAAAAACTTCCAAATTAGGATGAAACCTTTTAAAAGGTGTGTATTTACACCAGGTGCTTTTTAATGCATCACAAGTAACAGATGTTTTTGACTGATGTGTTTCTATCTTCTCTTAGTACCAGGACAGGCACCATGAGCTTTGAATACAAATGTAGAGACTTTATTTCCATCAGGAATATGACAGCTGCTTTATACTCATTGCCTGACATATAATTTTAAAGAAAAACAATGAAAATTGAAATGCTTAAAGTTTGTCAAATTGTAGTTTGACGCCATCTGAAAAGCATATTTGTTGTCACCACATGTCCCAACAATTCTGTACCACACAGCCCAGTACTCCAGGAATGGCACTTTAATTTTCATAACACATTACCATCTATTAGTGAGACATTTGTGCCACACCATACTTTATTATCTCAGACTCTAAATACTACAGCATTCTCTAAGGGCCTTTTTCTTCAACTATGGCTGTTGGTACCCTTTCCTCATGCATTTTGTCCCATCAAGGCCTGTGGGTTTAATTTTATGGATAAAAGTTTTGCAAGATGAAGCTTGATTACTACAGCGATGACTACTCGCACATGGAGAGCTCAGAGTATTTACAAAGTAGTCCAAGCTGAACATAATGACAGTCAAATGTTTATCACTGCTGGAACAGAAGAGTGCACTCTATTGCTAATTCTCCCTTTTCTACAGCTAAACAATTTTAGACTCCAGGACAGAGCGTGAAGAAATATTTACCAGCACAACGTGCGTGCCCTGTGTATACAACTGAGCTGCAAACACACCACATGCAAAGATACTAAACGTCAACACTTCAGCCTCAAGCAGGTGCTTGTCTTCAAAACCAAATATATTGGTAACCTTTCTGCCAGATGTATTTGGCAGAAATCTCTGTGTTCAAATATAGGCTCCTCTGGAGCCTCAAGAATGGCTCCTCTAAATATTAACTAACATCAGGAATGTAGAAAAATGTAAACAGCTTCCTTAACCACTTTAGGCAGCTACTGCTTTACCTTTGGAAATAGCATGTGTGGTTCTAAAAGAAAAAAAATAGTAAAAAACTGAAGGCAAAGAAGTACTACTTGATTGTGGAAAACTAAAAACCCCAGTATCTTCATTTTTATGTGACAATACCAATGAACACCAAATACCTGCTTTTCAAGTATTCCTGACTGTATTCCCTAGCTTTGGTTTCCTCATGAGTCTTTGATTTCTTGACAAAGGCAAACACCTTTTTATTTGCTAGCTTTACCCCTTCCCTGTATCCTGGATTTGCTAACCACCTCACAGTTTGTTGGCAAACACTAGCAATATTCAGTCAAGTCAGGTCTATGCCCACCGTCTCAGAAAAGGTCGTGTCCTGCATTTCCGGAATATTTTATTACTCCATCATATTTTTGCCATGTGGCATACCAGTCAGAAGACATGAATCAGTTCTTCCTGTAGTAGGTGAGAGGATGTGTCCTCTTTTAAATTCTTTCATCTCTTCCTACCTTGCTACTCTCATGAATGCTGCCTTCACATAGTCTATGAGTAAAATTTTCTAAATATGCTTCTGGACCTCTCATAACCTTTAACAGCAGTAGAGCCAGGTTTTAATTGTCCTGATCAAAACTTCTTGTAGCACAGGTAAAGAGGAAACCTGATTCAGATTCACATCAAACATCAGTTCTGCTGTGATCAACAGGGAGGTTCATTGGCATTCACAATCCTGGTGTACAAGTAACACCACAGTTAATAATCAGTGCTACATGTGGCTTACCCTTGATGCTTTACAAGACAAAATTCAGATAATAACTTGATGCAACATCTTCACTCACAATGCTCTCTGTGTGATTACATTCCCTCTGATATCACACAACAAAATTAATATTAGTCACAGCTTATTCACCCATCTGAAATGTATGGGAGGTACCATTTCAGCTAAAAATCACTCATAAGCTTTCTTCCCTCTGCTTCACCAACAGCTGGTGAAAGACAGGTTCTTCTTGGTGGAGTCCAGACCACAGGCATACATGTGGGTATGACTGGAGAATCCAGTACCAGTTTGGCAGGGAGAATGTGAAATAGCAATGCAGCTTTCTCCTTTGAGTGTGTATCAATAAACACTGCTTCAGACTCTCTCTGGGGGTATCTGACTTCACTGTGTGTGAGACAAAGCATCAATACCCAATTTACAACAAGTAGATAGAAGCTTTGAAAATTTTCTTGTGGAGCAGGAAGTCCTCTACTTCACCAGTAGCGTGACCTAGTGCTGTTGGCAATACCTTCAGAAGGAGAAAAATTAGGAAATATATTTGAAAAGCAGATCCTTAACCTAGACACACATTCACAGAGTGAAGAGTTCAGATTTCAGTGCTTAAACTGACTGTCCCAAAGACATTACAGTCAGAGATCCCTCTAGACTTGGAATAAAATGAGGCCTTTTCATCTAACCACAGACAGGGTTGTTCAGCTGTGTATGCTACGTATGTGCTTCTGCCCTGAACACTCTAAACAGTTTAGAACAAGAATAAGACCTTTTCCAGTACTCATATCAACTCATTCTAAAAGCTAAAAGGCCCTGAGAGCCCTGGGCAGCTGAAGTAATAATACATTATATTGAGCATTAATATCCCAAGAAAAAAAGTGAAGAAATGTGGTTACCATTTTGTTTCTAGTTTTCAACAAAGAACAATAGGCTGTTTCTTACTTGGCAGTCATGAGTCATAGAGGAAAACCCAGTCCATCAAAATTTTTGATGATTCAGGCAGACCTCCATATATTTTTCTTCACTTAAACATTTTGACAGATGACCAGATTAATTTCAATTTATAGCTTCTTCCTCCCCTCCCAACAAGGCTCTAAAACTGGTATTAAGGCTAAAAAGCATGACAATCCACAAATTCCACTTCTCACTCTTTGGTAAATAACTCCTATGTGACTGCTTTCACTTTTCTAGAGAGTCATCATCTTTCACTGCTTTTGCATCCAACGGGGATCTGTAGTTCCCCCAACCATATATCTACATGCTACAGCCTCTGCTAGTTTGTCATCCCTCCAATAGATAATAGTCTCCACTTCTTCCTACAAGTGCCAAGTGACCCAGCATACATTTTATTTGTGTTTTTAATAGAAAGGTTTCCCCAGAATAAGGGATATTCAGAAGATGCTACATATGAGGGAACTGAAAATGTACAGCCAAAATAATGGGAATGGATTTCACCAGGATCTTGAAACACACAAGAAAAAAAAGTCTATAGTTCAGTGGAATTCCATTACCACCCACCAATATGGAAGTTCTGGAGGCTACAGAGCACTGTGCTCTAGGACACAAGGAAAGAGAAGGCTGATGTGTCAAGCTCAGGTGACCAGCAACTACCCAGGGTATCAGGAAACCAGACCTCTTTTCAATCTGCCATGAACTTTCTTTCCAGCCCCAAAGCCACTCAGCTTGTATGTTTTCGCACACACTTGTTTTTTGTAAAGCAAGTAAAGTGCCGACTTTGCTGGGGGAAACCATGCAGACAATCAATGTGATTGGTAAAGCAAGCTTAGTTTATTAGCAATACAGAGGCACTTGTATAGTATTGAGTACAAGCTTATCAGTTCTTTAATTAGTTTAAACTTACAAAAGCGCATTCGTACTTCTACATAATTGGGTTAGATAAAAGACTACATTTGGCAAGCTTCTATTATTTATATTTTGTCTTGAGAGATCAAAAGATCTTCCTCCCTTCTCATGGTCAGCACATCTTTATCAGAACAGCACTGTACCTCCTAAAAACTCCCTTTTTGTTCTCAGGCTTGTTTCTCACGCAGGCATTTTCTCATGGAGGCCTTTGCTTGCAGGCCTTTGCTTTGTACAGTTCTGTTCTTGATTTGTTCCCTTTATCAATAATCCATGTCCCTGATTCTCTAACCATTCTGCAACAGTAAAGCAGTACCTTTCTGAAATTCTTTGGGTAGAAAACATTAGATAGGTCTTGTCTAGATGCCATACACTAATCTGACTTCCCTATCAGGTTGAATTCTTTGGTGTACAAAGTCAGTGGTTTACATAAACACTGTAGATCTACATGTACATTCAGGCAGCTGTTATTGGTGACTTGCAGGAAAGGGTGGTTTTGCTCTGTGTACTCTGCAAATACAGCAGTGATCAGATCTATGCAGACAGTTTGAGAAAAGGTCAGGGCTCAAACTTCTCCTAGGAGCTTCTACTGTTTCCAGAGGTTCTCATAAATTTATCCTGATTTGTTGGGTGAAATGTTACATAAGTCAGAAGAATCTCAGGGTCATGTTTTCTGGTGAATTCAGAGAGAAAATGTACTTTATTCCCTTCTGAATTCACTTAGTATCAAGATTTTTTCACTCCCCAAATCCACTTTCTTCATTCTTATCCACTCTTCCCTCAAGCACAACCCTCCACAGGAGCAGCATAATGGCTTCCTGGTTAGCATGGGAGATGCAATCTCATTTTTGCCCATTATGGTACTGATGAAGCTCACCAGAGTGATTAATTTGTCTTCTTCTTGATACATTTGCTCATGTCAACTCCAGGAAAGATTCTGTCAGTCAGGTTAATGTTAACACTAGAGTATCAACTCTTTGAAGCTTTAACTAGATCAGAGACGATATAGACATGACATGGGCATGATTTTTATCTATCTGACTCAAGGAAAGTGAAAATCAGGTGTAGGAGGCTTACTTTCTTCCCCTGTGTTCATGCCTCTGTTCAGTCTTTCTCACATACTTTCAGACAACCTGGGTTATGCTGTGACAACTGAGAATGCATGTGTTTCTCACATCCTCTTTAAATTGCCAATGAGAAAATTTTTTGTCCCAGAACACACCTTGATCTCTAAATGAAATAACATTAGGATGGTTAAAGTGTGAAGAGTGAAATAAATGATTTACAGTGCTTTGCAGGCATACCCAATGGAAGAGCTTCTATTCTCTTTAAAAGTGAATATACTTCCTGCTTTAAAGTGGCAGGAGTTGTACAACTAAGAGAAAAAATATTTTTAAAAAATATTAAAAATATATATTCCTCTGCTTTCCCCAGGCATAAACATCCTCTGTCTTCTTATCTGTGTTTCAAACATCTGGCTTTAGCTCTTTAGACTCCCAACATTGATATGGTTGGAGGTGATGTAGAGAGGAGAGAGGAAGAACAGCAGAGGCAAAATCCTCAAACACCTTCTGGGCCTGATTTAAAGAAGGTGGCAATCATGGGGACCATCAGCTAGGAAAAGCTGCTTCTTCAGCTAGCTACAGATACAAGGGTCAGTAAGATGAAGAGGCAGGATGAATGCTTCAAGACAGAGGCACATGGAAAATGGAACACTTATGTGGGTTCAAGACAGAGATCATGAAAAAACATGCTCACAAATAAATATATACCTTTATACACATCCCATCTCTGTCTCCTCCTCAGCACCTCTTATCTCCCTTCTCACACAAATCAAGCTGGAGACTGGGAACCACAGATGTTTGGTCACCCTTCAGGTAGCAACACTAATAAACACATCTTCTGCTCCCCACTATTTCCAATTTGTTATTACCTGCTGCTGGAAATCACTCTCCCGAAGATACAAAGTGTGTGTCACAAACACATTCTGTTCTGCTGGGAGAGCTGCTTCACAGGAACTTCTCCTAATCCACCTCAGAAGAAACCAGCAAGTTAGCTTAAAATGTTAACTGGGTGGTTCACCAAACTTGGCTAATATTCTCTTACGGTTCAGTTTAGGGAGTGGTCACACTAATCACTGTGCTAGAGACAGTAATTTCTCATTTTGTGGGTAAGGATGAGAAGCCTGAGGCAAATACCCAGCTAGGTGGGATGGGACTGAATGGAAGTATGTTTTTATTTTTGTCTTAATGCAGAGATAAGGTTTAACATCTTCAAGATACGTTTAACAGACCATGGTCAGCTACTTAACAGATTCTAATGTAAAAACTTCGACCACATCTGAGAGGAACACAAAAATGCTGCCTAAAAATCATTGACCAAAATGCATTAATTAGCACACCACTTTCTTTATCTTGACAGAGGCCAAGACTGTCTCCTGCACCAAATCCCAGGATCCCACACAGCCTCCCCAGCTGAATCTTGCATGAGCATTGTGCCATCATTCCTCACACTACTCTGGCTAAACACCTAATGCATTAATCACATTAAATGTACAGCTTAATTCAGTCTTATTGTGGCACCCTCACAAAGTTTGTCCTTTTCTGGGAGATGTCAGTAAGACAAAATTTTGGAATGGATTTGTTAGTTTGATTTAGAAAGAAAACAAAGATCTCAAATTCACAAAGAGGCCAGAAGAACTTTGCAAACCACGTTTTATAAACACATTTCATCAACCATGAAGGAATAAAACATGAATCTCTTTACTAAAAATAACACATTACAAAATAGAAGAAGAAGAAGACTATAAAGATCCTGTCTTGGATCACCATGACACTGTCCTTACCACAAAAAGCAGTGAAAAATACATGTGTCTGCAATTCCTGAAAAATTCAACAAGATGAAACTTAGTAAAACTTGAATTTTAACCACAGTAACACATTTTGAAACTGTCTCCCCTATCACCTCTGTTGATACAAATGGTCAAACTTTATGTATGTCCCAAAAGAAGTCGGTAGCCCATCATCATCTTCTGGACCACCAGCACCATGCCCAGCAGTATGTAAAATAACCATTCTTTCTATATTAAGGCACAACTAGAATTGGTTTAGTGGTTGGTGAAGGTTGCTAAGACAAGACTTCTGATTATGCTGCCCTAGAGAGCACGGGAGGTTTTGTGGGAAGTAGAGGCTGATTCTATTTCAGTTTCCTGCAGAACAAGACACCGCAACTGCACTGTCATTATGCAGGGTAGGGTCCCAGCTCTAAATGACACATTGAGTTAAATAATGATTTTTTTGTTGTTGTTTGTTTGGTTGGTTTTTAATCTGTCTCATATTGAATAGGCAATTTCAAGGAAAGAAAAACCTGGTTTAAAAATGATTTTTCTATTTTGGAAATTGTGAGGTCAAAGCATTTCTTCAAATGTGCAAAAGAGGGATTACATCTTTCATACTCAGGAACTGTAGCCACTGAAACATGCACTATAAAAATCAAAATATCTACAGTACTGAGAACTGGAACAGAATTTTTGAGGTTGAATTTCAACTAAGCTCTCAACCGAAAACCAAAAAATTTTTGTTGATAAAATAGAAAGGTAAAACTTTTAAGACAATTGTTTAACTATTTATAAGGTTGGTTTTGTTTTTGTTCTTTTTTCAAATGGGAAAAAAAAATTTCTATGTGGTACTTTAAAATGCAGTCAGCGCAATACATATGCTATATAAATCCACTCTCAGTACGGGATTTTGGTGAGGGTTTTTCTGTCTGACTGAAATCTTAGCTGAAGTCTCTTTGTCAGTTAATTATTTCCAGGTAACTGTTTTCAGATCTAAGATATCCCAAATGTCACACCAGAGCTGGCAATTCTCATTAGAAGATTATTAATAAAGGACCAAATGGCAAAAATAGAAGGTGCCATTAGCAGAGGTAACCACTTCAAATGACTCCGGGAACACTTGACCTTGAGACTAATTCCCTATCTATGTCACATGGATCCTTAATTTCTCACCTCCTCAGCACAAGATAAGTCTCTGGTGGTTCCTGGCGTTTAGGGAAGTGGCGCTGCCGCGTGACACGGGCACACAGGAGCCCCGTTCTGCTGACGGGCTCACAGAACAGCTGGCAGGGAAAGGAGCTATCTCTCCATCACTTCAGGGCAGGCGGCTCCCAATACCTCTGCTATTTAGCTTGCCTTAAACCTGAAGTTGCAGCCTAGGCATACTTTTAGCATGTCTGGGCACAAACAACCCTGGGCTACGCCCTCAGGTGTGTGCGGATGGATACCGAGAGTGTGAGGAGGAGATAAGACTTTGCAGGACAGAAACCTGACCTGGGGCAGGGCTACTGAGGTTGTTGACAGCCAGTCCACATCATGTCCTGTGCGGGCAAAGCTCCGAATGCTGCAGAGAGAGGTGATGGAGTCAAGTGAGGGATGCCCTTAGCTTATTACTGGCACGAGTGAGGGCTGCCCAAACGTCTCTCTTCATTCAAAAGTTATTTTCTCAAATCTTTGTGAAACTAGGGCAACTTTAAAAAGATTAAAAAAAAATAAAAATAAAAAAATAAATAATAAAAAAAAAGTAGACCAGAGGGTGAGACCTGGGCAAACCAGGAACCAGTTTCAAGTAACGTTAGTATCCACTGTGCTTTCAGTGGGAAATTCACTATTAATCACTATGCCTGGCCTGAACGATTGTAGGCAAAGACTGACTTTTTTAATTACCTTATTGATTGTTTCCCTAAGCTGTCACTCTGAAATCTCAAAATGAAACACAACAAATTGGACAAAAAAAGGCAGTTTGTTCTTTGCAAACATAGCTGTGTAAGAAATGACTCCCTGAATATCCTGGCTCTAACAAGCACAGCTAGGTGCACACCTGTGTGTCTATTCATGTTTTTGTTAATCAGTGATCTTCTATAAACATGTATTGTATGAAAATACTAAGTATGATGAAGAGCTGATACTGTGGATTTATGAAACTTCTAGAATAACATACAAGCAGACTTGATATGCAGCTCAAGTAAAGCAGTTCCTTGACCCAGGAAAGCACTCCAACACATGCTTTATGTTAAGTCTGTGAATATTGTTACTGAAAGCAAATGAGACCACTTGGTGTTGGAAGTGTTTTGCTGGATTAAAGCCTAAAGAAAGAGGGGAACTGCACAAAAGACTATTTATGACAAGTAAGAGGGAGAATTCTCACCAGTACAGTCAGAAACAAAAAATGACTGGACACCTTCTGCACTGGTTACTAGGATATCTAACTTCCATTTACCCATGCCACATAAACTGCAATTTCTCAGCCAAAAAAAAAAAAAAAAAAAAAAGAAAAGAAGTCTTAAAAACTTAAACCATTAAGGGAAAAATTGGGAATCTGTCATGATAAGTACTCTGTAACTTCAAGACAAAAGAAATTATTTTTGCAATATATCACTACAATTTTAGATTACAATTTTAGATGCCTGGAAAACTATGTTTGTAAAGGAAATATTCTCACCAGTTATAGGAAGCATTAAAATAGTGAAGGGCTTACAAAAAAAATAGGGATAAAGACCTGATTTTTCTAAAGCAAACTATCTTGTATATTACTTTGGTACTGTAGAGGCATCTTGGGAAAAATAAAAATTTTTCCAAAGTCATACAGAGGTTCATGCAAAAACCAGGAGTGAGTTTAAGTTACCAGAATACTGAGCAGCTAAGCCAGTATTATAATAGGGATGTCACAGGGATGTAGAAAAAGAGTGTGATTTTAGTGTACCTCAGAGCAGTAAAATGGTTCTGGTCCCCTGAAATGCAATCCCCCATCTCTTTCCTTCAGAGATGAGCAGGTCTGCACAGTCCCTCCCACTCCAAGACAGAGGTAGATGTCATCAGTCAAACAAAACCACATATCAACATGGCTATTCAAACACGAAGAGCAAAGCATGGAAAAAGATCAATCTTCATATACATCAGCTTCACTGTAACTCTGCCACCTCGGTCACCATGTGCGAACAGAGAGCCCGACTGCGACATCGATTGTACCCAAGGAAATGATTCTGCAAACAGGGCACTTGTGTCAATAGCTTTTAGATTTTCTGTGCTGAATCACAAAGGCTTGGTGTACAAGCATGGCGAGGAAAGTAGCAAAGGTATTTTGATCAATTTGATGATTAACCCCTGGTAAAAAGGTTGCTCATCCTAAATAGAATCTTGCCAGAAATGCTCTCCCCTTGTCCTGTCAAAGTATTCATTCATTGGACTGCTAAAAGTTTGCAGGTTTTGTGTAACTTTGCATAGATATATTCAATATTTTATTTCTCTGCTCTTATTCCCTGAAATATAGTTGTCTCCTATCATTTCACTCCCAGGTGAAAGCCCCAGGCTGTTGTCAGAGGATCTCAGAGACATAAGTTTTGACATGGATGGAAGCAGTAGACAGTGCAGTGGCAGTTTGTCTTAATAGCATGTTGTCAGGGAAAAAAAATCAGCCTTATCAAGAATAAGAAAAACTTCTATTTGAATTAAAAAAAAAGAGAATACTGTATTTTCTTAACTGAAGCTAGTTTGGGAGGGTTTTCTCCTCATCTCATTTCCATAGCCTAGCAATATGATTACTTTCATGGAGAGGATTTATTCAATTTTGCATCAGAGTGTACTATTTTTTCCAGTAGGTCATTTCAGAATATAAAGGAAATTTGGCAGCGAGTGGTTTCCAGTAGCTCGAGATGCATGTTTGGTACAACCTGTACACTTCTGACGTATATTTCACCCAGCTGAGGGGAGTATCCTGCACACAGCAATACCCACCCCTCATGAGAAACCCAACCACAGAACATCTCAACTCACGCACTTGGGACTCTCTTAGCCTCGGATATCAGTCTCAGAATAATCATACTGAAAATGATAACTTTCTCAGTGTCAAAGATTACTTCCCTTGAGGCTTGGCTTCTCAGTTCCTTCCTTTCAGACTATTTTCCTTCCTTCATACTCATGTCTTCTTTCTCACCTACCTCTCCCCTTCCTCTTTTTTCAGCTCTACTTTATTCTTTCTCATCTTTCTGTTCTTCTTCTCTTCCATTTTACTTAACCCTTCAGTAAAGAGAAAAGAACTTATCTCCACCATTTGTGTATATGTCCCCAAACAGACACTTGTCAGGGACTTGATTAAGGGATGCCTCTCTTAAAATTTATACTGACACATAAAAAGAGAAAAAACTATAGCAGCAAAGAGGTTACAAACTTACAAGGAAAGATTAAATCCTTTTTGAAGGTCTTTCTCAGAATCACCATCACTTTTTAAACTGTGAGTTAGGGCACCAATCAGTTGAAAGCATCTTAATTCCTGTGATTTTGGGAAAAATCCAAAATACCTTGATGCAATTATTCTTGGGAGTAAAAGTGACCAATTTCAGTAAGGGTGGATAAACATAATGGGTTGGGCTTTGTTTTGTACATATAATTTTGTACATAAAATTGGTTCTTTTATCTCAGGACTGTTCTCTTACTGCTAATCTGTTCCATGTGTTGTGTGAACTACTCTGTATTTTGAGAACTTTTTCACATCAGTTTTGCTTGAAGAAAGAAATCAGACATAGTTTACTGCTTAGCTATCCTGTTAAGTCCAAACAAACAGTCCCATTAGGTGACATCACCCTTGCTAACCTTTAAGTAATTCCACCTACACAATACTCCTTCAGCAGCACTTGCACACGGTGAAATGGAACATAAAAAAACAAAATCAGAAAATGTTGCCAGTTGGATTGAGTCATCTGTACTTGCGAACATCTTATGAACTCTAATGCAACTCCAAGTTGAAACAAGGCACGTTAACCTGCACAAGTGTAAAACTGTGCACAAGTCCTTTAATCTCTTTGTATAGATACATCCTTGCCCTCACAAAACCACCTTACATGACTGCAGTCACATTATGACTACATCATACAGAAACTGAACAAGTAATGAAACAGCAGTTGTCTCCTTATAGAGACAAATTATGAGAGAAGGCAGATCAGGTCACATTTTTGCAAAGTGAATTACCTAGGTGCAGCTCCACAGATGGAATATTAAAACTAAAATAAATATTCCACATTGGTCCCTCCCATCAGAGTTGCTGGATGTTGGCATCTCCATCTTTGCTGCCTGGGAGCTATCTGCTGGTTAATGTCAACTACTTACGTGCACAAGGAGAGGTGCATATGCTCACCAAAAAACGAGGTAGAAACTATCTTTCTTTTGCCATTGACTTAGTGGAAGGTGTCTGTAGAAGATTCTTAAGATGCCTCTCCCACTGCTGCAGGTGCCTTTTGGGCAAACTCTACTTTTATAGAACTTAATGAACATACTCTTAGCTAAATGAAGTCTAAATGAGAATTCAGTATTCTTTCACCTTCGAAATACAGTACAAACATGAATGGATATGTTCCAACATAAAAATATGAACATTTTTATTCTCGCTCTTATGCTGGCTTCTTATACAAGAAAAAAGCTAAAAGCAAAATCCCCAAATGTGGTAACTCTACTTACTTTAAATAAATTAACTTACTTTAAATAAATTAAAATACAGGCAGTTTTCTTGAATTCTCTAGTGGCTGGGCTTTTTCACACAAGATGATATGTGCTAACTTTAGAGTCCTAGAACACTATTAAAGAAAAATAACACATAGATGAGAAATCAGTAGTTTCTCCATTTGAGAAATGATAGAGTGTTGACAAAGAAAAAGTAACTTTCTAAATAGGGGGTGGTGAGAAAAGTGTTTTCAGATTTTCGTTCATCTTTTTTCTCTCCTGTATTTTGTTTTTCACCCAGAAGATTTTAATACTTTCATGACAGCTCTCATAGCACAGTGTCTTTTGTCACTGATAACCTGACAGGACACCATAAAGATGCTCTTGCTACATCACTGGCTAGTGAAGAAGAACACCTCAATGATAGAAATTCATGACTACAATTTCACTATTGCGCTATCTCAAGTTTTTCCCAACTCTCCAATCTCCACTTATCTAGCAGCCTGTCAGTTTGCAGGACACTTATACAGGTCTCATTTCTGGAATATATGGGGGCCCAGATTTACAGAGACAGTTAAACGTCAAAGATGGACTTAGAGCGTTTGTGGGTTAGAATTTTTTG
This sequence comes from Aphelocoma coerulescens, assembly GCF_041296385.1. Lineage (NCBI taxonomy): Eukaryota > Metazoa > Chordata > Aves > Passeriformes > Corvidae > Aphelocoma > Aphelocoma coerulescens. The sequence continues at coordinate 103,051,012 of NC_091013.1, read as the reverse complement.
CAATGTTATAAATATATAAATAAATTTATATTTGCACCTTTAGGCATTTCAGTGTGTTCCTATCTAGTCCTAAATATGGATTAGTGACTTCAACACATAGCTTGATCTTAAATTACTCTTAATCAGTCTAACTCCAGCTGAAGCACATCCTTCACATACCACACTGGCTGTAAGTATTTAGCCAGTATTTGTTAAGATTTGTATTTAAGGTTGGTACAAGTTTCTGCAGTCTCTGAAGCCATTCTAAGCACGCATTGCTGTTTCTTAAAATGCCTCTGAAGGGATGTTTACACTGCAAGTCAAGCCAAGTTCGAAGTTGTTCTCCAGGTCAAACCTGCTCACTCTGTTGCTTATACATGAACATACGCCCAGGTACAGACAGAGGACAAGCAGTCCCAGGAACTCCCTGAGCTGGAGCCTGAAAACTGACAGCTGGGTAATACAGGCTGACCTTTCTGTTCCTGGTGATGTGGGTAAATCATCCATATCCAGGACCAAGCAGGCTCAACCTATTCCATCCTAAGTCCTTCCCAAGCACAGTCTTAACAAGCTACAGGCAGTCTGCAGAGCTGAAATAAGAGCCAGAAATGCAGAATCACACAGGCCACAGAAGTCACCACGATTAACCTCCTCTAAGTATGCTCTTAATCTCCCAACTCATTTAAAACTAAACAACTTAAAGGGAGCAATAAATCAAGGCAAAAGTCCTTCAACATTCTCACCAGAGTTTTAAAGTTATACAGAACAAAATTCAGACAGAAGAGATCATACTTAGGCAGGAGGAGTTCCACCCAGAAAATTACCTTGATAAAATTAAATCCATGGCATGTTCTTCTTTTAGACAAGCTGGCTTAACTCCTGTGTGCACACACACACACTGAAAAGAGAGAAGAACTTGCTCCTTCTCCTGTTTTAAACCAGGTCCTTTAAATTTGATTTGTAAATGACCTTTGCATCAGTCCTCCTTGGGAACAAAGATAAAATACAAGGAGAGTGGCCAGTGTTCTCCAGGAAGACCTGTTCCTCTTACTCTTGTCAGACATGTGAACGTGCAGCAGCAGCATTGGACATTCCAGCTACTGCCAGCTGTGTGAGATGCACCGAGCAGCTCAGGGAAGAGCTCATAGAGAGACAAACAAGAATGAGTATATTAACCCCCTCTCACTCATCCTAGCATGAAATTCAATGAACAGAGCCTGAGGCACAGTGCTGTAAACTTAGCATCTTTAAAGGCAAAGGGAAAAATCCAGGAACATTTACGGAAAACAAGGACAATCAGGCATGTGCCCACTTTGTGGGGGTAGCCAGATGCCTAATGGTGATTACTGCAGACTCTTTCATCTAAATACACCACAGGAAAGGAAAAGATTAAAACAATTTTACGTCATCTCTCTTATTTCAAAACCATATGTGCAAGTGGCATGGGATGAAGTCCAAAATATTAATAATAAAGTCCCCACTCAGACTGTTCACAGGATGTTAAAAACCCCACAAAATACAGCAAACCAACCAACCAAAATGCCCCAGTCTCTTCACCTGTCCCTTTGATGAATATTTTTGTCATTATTTTTAGGCAAGGACCAATTCCTTGACAATTCCTATCACATTTATTTAGGGATTTAAGACTTCAAATTGAGCCCTGCATGGTAGATGCTGCCTCACCCGTCCCCCTTCCCCCCCCCCCCCCCCCTTGAAAAAGACAAACAGGAAGAGAGGGCAAAGAAATGAACTGCCTTAGTCTGATTTTAGCCTCCACTCTCTCTCTCATCTCTCACATTTTTTTCATCTCATAGGTTTCCTCTTACAAATTCTTTCCTTATTACAGTGCTTCAGATCAGAGCTGTCTACTACAGTTAGGTTTTAAACACCATCATTCTAGCAAGGTTAAGCACATTTTAGGAAGACTCTCATTTTAGACAAGACGGGTTAATTATGTGGCTGTTTACAGCATTATTCATTCATTTCAGGAACATCCAGTACATAGAGTTTTCTCCTGGAGGGAGAAAGTCTGCAAGAGAAAATCCAGACAATGCAGCACTTTTTGGATGTTGAGAAAGGCTTAAGGCCAAGTACTGCTCTATTACTTCCATACAGCTACTGTTTTCAATAGGAACAAACACACAAACATCAACAGAATTTAACTCTTCACTCTTCTATTGACAGATTCTCTCCAGACTTGTGTGACTGATAAGAGCCAGACATCCTAGAGGTAATGTTCCTGCTGCTAAATTTATTTGTTTTAACTTTTAAATGACTGTGTTAACAGAATCCACAAAATTGCAGATATAGAAACAAGTGCTTTCTGAAATTCATCAAAAAAATGCTGATCTGTTAGCGTGAATAATTTCTACAGCAGGGTTTCCCAAAAAGCATCATAGGAATGGGGGAAAAAGAAAGTACACCTCTCCTAATCTCAATGGATTTCAAGCAGGAAAATGAGGTAAGTAACACCAGATTTTATAAGTGTACAAAAGACAAAAACATGTCTAGGTCCTTGTCTCTTGGCCATGTAATCATATTATCACAACTTGACAAGCACAGTAACAACTCTTTATTAGACTTTATACAGCTGCTCATGTGGTCTGTAAATTACGTGTAACTTTGCAGCAGACAACTTCAGAGAGGCAAAAAGAGTAAGTGTGGACATTGCTAGACTGGTAATATCCCTAGGTACTAGAACAAAGGCAGAAGATACTAGAAGATATGGTAACTGGCAATAGGACATACTTTTACACACAATATCATGATGTTGTATGATCTGCATAGACTGAAAACCACTCCTGGACAGGACTAAATAGAGAGTGGGTGTAGAGAGAACACCCATGGTGTTCTTTGGATTAATATTACTTTCACCTCTCTTCCTATGACTTAACTACCCTGATAATTTGGTTACCTCGGAAAGATGAATTGACTGCATATATTCAAAAGAATTTTAAAAAATCAGAAAAATTTTAAAAACTTGCAAATTCTGTCGTAGGAACTGCTCACCAGAGAGAAATCCCTGTGGTACAAACCTAGCCCTGGAATTTAAGACTGCTTCATTCATTGACCCTTGGATTAAGACTGACGAAAGCTACCAACTTTACTGTCTGATCACTGAAATGAGATGGAAAATAAATACAAATGGAAATCATTATGCCTTTGGATTTTATTTTTAACTTCTTATTGTTTGTTGAGTGTATTTGGCATAAATGTTACCATTTAGAAATGGAACAAGTCTTAATAAGCATTCAAGTACACCCTTCAGCAGTTTCCTAATTGACCCCTGTGAAGCATTCACTGGCACTGGCCAGTGCCTGTCTATGTTTCATGGAGTTTCCACCGTTTCCTTTGAAAATCATCCTACGTCTAATGCATAAATTATACAACCTGGAACAGGCTGGGTTGCAACCTTTCTGCCCTTCTTATTTAGCCTCTTTTCTTTTTCCAGCCTGTCCCTCCCAGGAGAGGAGTCTGAGTATGAAAAACTTTAGGACCTGCTGATCACCTAGATCTTTCTCTTCATAACACTGGCTGCTATTCTGCCAAAAATTCAGCTTCCTGCTTCTGGGTTCATCTCATTTCACATGCCTGCACTGATTCCTCTCATTTGCCTTCATCTGGCACTTGAGCCAGCTGCTGCTTAGCCAAGTTAGGTGCTTTACACATTTTCATCTTTCCTTGTAAGCAATCATGTCAGCCCCTCTAATCATTCAGCTATGTGCTGAATTTCTTCTGATTTGCCTGTATCTGAGCATCAGGAGCTCCAGAAACAGTATCTGAAACTGCATTGTAATCTTATGCAGGTTTTTGAATGGCACTTGGGCAAAGTATGGAACAGGGGAAGATGCATTTTAAATTTCAAGCAGCCAATTACCTCAGCAGCTGCATTCAAGGTGCTCACAATTCCATGCCACATGTGCATCTGAACCCAAACTACCCTTTGAGACAGGAGCTGGGGATGGAATGGATCAATGCAACAGAGCATCTTAGGTTCAGGGAATATCAGGAGCAAGAGGTCCTATTAAAGATCAATAAAGGAATATCTGTAAGCTCTGACACACACCAACACATCTCGCCTGTTGCAGTACCATCAGCCTTTGAGCTGGGCTTCTAAATGAACCAGAACTTAAGCCAGAAATGAGGCTCTTCACCCTGTAATAGACTCAATGCAGCAAATAGGCTGCCTTCTCTCCTTTAAGTGATGCTTCCAATAAATCTTAGGTAGAAGGCAGTGGGGGATGTCTCCAATTCCAGCAATGCAGCGTGGACACAGTAAAAGCATGGCTTATGCTTTAGAGTCCACAGCTCAGAAAAAAATGACTGAGTTTCCTCCCAGCAAACCCTATTTCCAGCCTCTTTTTTAGATTTCATTCGAAGACAAATAATTTCTTTGGTTAATGACAGTGAAATTATGTCATTGAATTCCTGAGAATAAAAGACTATCTTAACTGGTGTATGATGAAAAGCACATACATACATTGAGATTATTTTCCCTTTTTCAAGACTAAAAATTATTTTTTTAAAACCTGCTTAAATTTAACACAAAAGAAAAGGAATCTTGTATTTGTGAGCATTTACATGCTGTCCTCAGGAAATTCTCAGCTCAAATAACGTCACTGTAGCTCAGAGATGACCATAAAAAAAGAACTGGTATATAAATCATGCTGGTTTATGGTAATAGCAGCTTTCTTGACAAAAGGTGACTCTTAATTTTGTGTTCCATTCCACTTGTGAATGTGTTCACTTCTCCCAGCAAGAAAACACTAAACCAACATGGGTGTCAGAGTGTTGTTCCCTGTGAGGAACCACACCCCACATCTTTGGTGATTTCCAACTGGCTTATGTTAGTGTAAATATGGGATAATAGCGCCAAACCAGGTCTCACAGCTAGATCCTCAGTGAATATAAACTAACACTTCAACCAACTGCTGTGACTGAGAATAGGTCTCTGTCAGTAAATTACTTTCTATTATGCCTTACAGAGCTCTGCCACAGAGCCCTACTAAGCCCTGGTTAATATAGGACTTTATTTTCCCTACCTGTGGAAAAAGCTAATCAGCATGAAACACGGTAAGCATACAAACAGATGTCAGCCACTCAGTGCTTATTATTCAATGGCATGACAAGGAAGACCAGGTTTATACAGCTCTGGCTGGAATTGCTAGATAAGCTAGACTGAAACTAATCTGACAATACTATTACTAATATCTTGTTGTGTTAATTGGTTGCATAAGCACATGAATTTCACAGTCAACACCAATTCTGGTCTATTTTGAGTTAGCCTTATTCCAGATCTACTCTTTTCCAAAATATTCTGATATTACAGCATTTATTCATAGGTCTGTAATGCCATTTATTGTATTTTTCTTGCAAAAGAGGAAAGGGACATGACCTTTGTGCAGGAGCTGCTGAACTGTCGCAGTAGTTCTGGGACACTGCCCAATGGAAACTTTTCCTATCAGTGGAAAGATAGCAGAGGAAAGCTGACCCACCTCACCAGCTCTTTCAGAGGACTCTGATGTCCCCAGCATACACATCCACAAGACCTTTAACACAGTCTTTGTAATGTGATCATGGTCAGCCTCTTCGCTTGTCCTTTGTCCCCTCTCCATGTTGCCCCCCACAACAAGGTTGACTGTCCCCTGTATGCTCCACACTCCTTTAAGGCAAAATGGTACTTGCAGGCCCAGGAAGGAGGTGAGGATATTGCAGATACCCCAGGCAAAGAAGGCACCTCCTCCAGCCTCTGCTCTCCAGGGGCTCTCAAGGAGAAGATAACTGTCAGGAACTCTTTCTCCACTGATAGCTTTTTCCTGTCTCTCAGTACTGGAGAAAGCTTCCCTAGGACTCATAGCAGGCATGTTAAGGGACCTGGGCTACACGGCTCTGAAACTCCCAGGGATATCCTAGGCCTGGGAAGGTGGAAAGGGAATCTCCTCTGTCATTCCATGGGTAAGCAGGCACAAGTCCCTTGGGCTGTGATTTATACAGACACACTTCCCACACCCATGGGAAACCACAGGCTGCCCCTCACCACCTGGCTGATTCTGTGTCCTCCCTTCTCTCTCCACATTGGAGGGCAACAAGCTTTAATCAAGAACTTGGGTGCCTAAGATGATACTGTAGTGCTTTGTGATGTATTTCTTCCTCTCTGTTTCCCCAGGACTATTTTGATCTGCTCTCTTCTAGGTACTGACCTTTTACCCTTTCTTCTCCCTATTTACAGGACAGCCTGATTAGAGCACATTACCAGCTTTTCACAGATTTTATGGTTTGGGTCACATAAATACTGCAAGAGTGATTTTAATTGCAGGAAAGACGTTTTATGTTGTCTTTCCTATGAGTTTTCTAGAGTTTTTACTGTTTTTGAGGGGGAGGAGATAGAGGTAGACAACAAGCAGTTTCAGATTAATGGTGACTCTTACACTAAAAATCTGTCTTATACTATTCATTGGGACCTGTTTGACATCTAATGAGGAGACTTGGAGAAGTGGAAAGACAGTCTGAGGAACTTCAGCATCCTACTGTGGCCTCTGAGGGCAGGCCAGATCCAGAAACCTAATGTCTGATATGGATGGTCAGCATTCAAGGATCAGGCACCTGGAAACTCTCTTCTGCCCTGTCAGTCACAGGGCTTTATTTATGAATTTTCACTCCTGCTCCCAATATTTCCCTTTATTTTCTTTCACTTCATCCTGCTGCTGAACAATATCTAAGATTCTTTGTCTTTAACCAGAGGTCTGTGTGAGCAGGTTTCTCCCAAAGTTTTCTTCTCTCCTTTTCTCCTGAGTGTCCCCTCAGTTCAGCATTGCTCTGAAGCCTCTCCACCCTTCAGAAAAGGCTCAACATTTTTGTTTGCCAAAGGCTCTGTGAGTCACAGAGAACATGACTCCTGTGGTATAAACAAAGTTCAAGGCTGAGGTTGCTTGGTCTATAAGAGGAAAGCTCTCAGGCAGTGGAAACAATAGTATGTCCAGATGCCAGACCTCCCTCAGCAGACACTGTCCCAAAACCCCTGCATGCAAAAAAGGTCACATTTCAGCCTCCTGATCTGAAGACAGCATGGTTCAATTTAGAGACAATATTTATGGCTATATGGCTCTCCTCTCAGAAGTAAATGTAAACTAACAAGTTTACATTTTATTAGCTAAGAAGTTAATCAAGAATGTAATTTTTTGCTTTACCACATGTTGCTGTAGGTTCAAGGCATGTCAGGGTTGCATGAGTTTTTCTTGGGAGGCAGTGGAAGTCCAGGGGAATATTGATATGAATATCAAGGGAGGCATTGTTTTTTTGTTACACAAATACATGTGATAAGATCACACCAGCTGTTTACTGTCAGGATCACTTACAGCATGGGGCCCTGACTGTGGCAGCCATGAGACGTGGTTGTTCCTAAAAGAAATTTCAAGACAAAAAAATGCAGTAGTATATTTTTCCCCCAGAAATACCAAAATACATTTTTTTCTTCCCATTTTCCTCAACATCAAAACATTAGCTCAAGTACTGGGTAGGGCATTGGGTTGGTTATGATGCCTTGTTCATATTTTAGTGAAGATAGTTTTCTGTGGATGTACTTTAATCTTGCAACCAACAGATTATGCTTACTTAGGCATATACCAAAATTAAAGAAAAGAGATCAGCTGTCTTCCAGTAAGCTTTAAACTGGTTTCCTCTATGATATAATTTTAACATCTTTTTGGGATAAATGCCAAGAAGAATTGAAGAGAAAGCTTTAAAGCCAAATGAGCAAAAAGTCACTGCTGAATATTCTATATTTAAAAGCATGTATTTCAGGAAAGATTATTTTAAAAAAAAAGATCAATGAGAATTTTTCAGAGGGGGGAGATGCCACTAATGCACAAGGCCCCCTAAATAGCTCACAACCCTATTGCAAAATACCACATGAGCAATGTGGATCAAGGCTAAATGGCTTTATTCTGAGCACTCCCTTGTATTTCCATGGACATGGTTGTAGCAGCAACATGACAATTCTAGCTACATAAAGCCCATTCTATAAATTGTAGAAGCTATGATAATTTTAGTCTCCAGGCCTGTCTGTGGGTCTGTCAGAGCAGATGGGACCTGAAAGGCACCAGTTAAATCTTTTTGGACTAACACATGATTAGATATTAAGTAATCCCTGTGGCATCTCCTGAGGACACAACGTACCTTTCTCCCTCTGGCCAGTTTGTGACAGGGCAAAGCTCTGCCACTCCCTTTTTTTCTGTTTCTGCCATGGAATGGAACTGGAAGCTTGGTAGATGTTTGGGTTTGTGGTGCTGGTGGTGTTTGTCCCTCCTATAATTTAAGGGGAAAGCCAGACAAGATGCAATTTTTCTCTGAACTGGAACCATGGGCTAAGTACATTACAGACTCTGTTCTCTCCCCCTCCAACATTCTCCTCTCCTCTCCTCTCCTCTCCTCTCCTCTCCTCTCCTCTCCTCTCCTCTCCTCTCCTCTCCTCTCCTCTCCTCTCCTCTCCTCTCCTCTCCTCTCCTCTCCTCTCCTCTCCTCTCCTCTCCTCTCCTCTCCTCTCCTCTCCTCTCCTCTCCTCTCCTCTCCTCTCCTCTCCTCTCCTCTCCTCTCCTCTCCTCTCCTCTCCTCTCCTCTCCTCTCCTCTCCTCTCCTCTCCTCTCCTCTCCTCTCCTCTCCTCTCCTCTCCTCTCCTCTCCTCTCCTCTCCTCTCCTCTCCCCTCCCCTCCCCTCCTCTCCCCTCCCCTCCCCTCCCCTCCCCTCCCCTCCCCTCCCCTCCCCTCCCCTCCCCTCCCCTCCCCTCCCCTCCCCTCCCCTCCCCTCCCCTCCCCTCCCCTCCCCTCCCCTCCCCTCCCCTCCCCTCCCCTCCCCTCCCCTCCCCTCCCCTCCCCTCCCCTCCCCTCCCCTCCCCTCCCCTCCCCTCCCCTCCCCTCCCCTCCCCTCCCCTCCTCTCCTCTCTCTTCTGACGGAGACTCTGTAACCTTTGCAGCTGATCTATTCAGCTGATTCGCTTGTTGTTAGAAGTTTTTTCTCAACAGCTAAATTAGTTTCTCATAATGCAATATGAAAATGCATAATGCAAAAAAAGCCCATTTTTTCCTGCTCTACCTAGGCTAGACTGTGTGAGAAAAATATTCCTTTTCTCTCCACAGCAGCATATATGAAAAGTTACTTCGCCTCCATCCTTTCTGACACAGTACTTTATTCTCTAGGCTGAGTTACTCTGCTCTTTCAAACCCTCTGCATGGATCATTTCTCCAAGAAAAGATGTTGGAAAATATCAATTTTGGGGCATCTGAGAGTTGGAAATGTCATCTGAGAGTTGGAAATGTTTTAGTTAAACACCTCTCTAGCTAGCAAGCATAATTGTTGTCAACAAAATTAGCAAATGACTGGAACAACCAGCAAGACTCTCCCACATGGGAATATAAAGCCTCTATCGACAAAGACATGGTTGAATTAGTTACTCTATGTCTTTTTTCAGTAAAGACAGCTTCATAACCCACTCTTATCCACAGATTTCTTGCACTTATCAGTAATTCAGTTTTCAAAATAAAATCAAAACAAAGACACAGCTTTTAGACTTGCTCAGCCTGTTAGATTTGGCATCTTTCTATCCCAGTGACTAAGCACAGCTATGTTACTGCTTGACTTGGATTACATATCAGATAGCAGTAGCTCTACTATGAAATAAATAGCTCTAATATGAAAAAAAAAAAAGTTTTTAGAGCCCCACAGCACGAACACAGCAATACCAGATCAATCTTTAGCTTAGAAATAGTCCTGGATTCTTCGGAAAACAGTAAGTTTGATCTTGGCAGCATCCATGAATAATGCTTTCCATGAACTCCAGTTGGCAAGAGACTCAATCCCATCTGGACAAATGCTGATCTGGCTTTGTCTCTGTTATCAAGACTCCAGCACAGTGACCTGGCATGAAGCTACAGTCCTTGAAAAACTCCAGCTAGGAGAACACCCTGTGTCTCTCTAGCATGGTGGCTGTCAGGAATGCATTAAACCTTCGACACACTGCCCTGGGGAGCTGCGCCACATTCAAAGTTTCCTTCGTTATTGTCATACATGAAATCCCTAATTAGCTTGGTCTTCGCATGTTAAGTGCCTTAATTAGTTAATTTTGAGTTAAACAGCTCTTTTAATTGAATGATAAAGTTAACCCATCAACCCAGGTACAAAAATCAAGCTTTATTATTAGGGTTTTCACTATCAAGCTTCATTATTAGTGTTTTCACTTGTTCAAAACAGTGTATTTGCACTAGTCCCAGTTAAAATTCCCAGTTAAAAGTTTCCTAGTTAAAAATCCCTTTTTTTCAAACTTTAAACCACTTGTACACTGTAAGAGTTGTTTCTCCTATGTTCATTGTCTGCTTTTGTGGATGTTTTGGGAGGTATTGGATGTATTTTAATGGTTTTTTTTGAGGGTTTTGCTTTGCACTTTAGTCTCGGGACTAACTCCAAAACCCCAGTCCTAACAGCCAATTGCTGTTTTTTTAGCCCCATAGCTGTTATTCCGCAAGTAAGCTCCATAGCAACCTAAATCTTAATGAGGGCATGTTACCACCCTTACTTCAGCTGTTACCACCCCCCTGACAACGACGAGCTATTGGTAGACAGAGATGATCTGTCAAAAGGAAAGCACCAATCACTTTGGACCAAAGGGGTGTGCTTTGGGCGGGCTGTGGGCGGGCTGTGGGGCGGAGAAAAGGCACTATAAAACAACGAGGCAGATGTCAGAGGAGTGTAGATCACTGCAGATCAGCTGTGGTGGACACTGGTGCTGGGTATTTAAGCCTTACTCCTTTTAAGGAGCCTTTAATAATTTTTTTTTGACTTTTGGATTAGCTAAAAGTCAGCCCAGCACTGCAAGTTCTTCCACCAGAGGTCCAGTGCTGTCTAAGCCTGAAGATCTCTAATACCTGTGCTCCTGGAGCATACCTCCTGAGCCACTAGGATCCCAAATTTTTATATTTTGCTAATTCTTGAAATTATTCAATTTTTCTGTTTTAATAAATTATTTTAATTTTTACTAAGAGTTGTCTCATTCCTCACAATTACCTTCGAAGAGCTTCACAGCCTGGAGTGGCACTGACGACTGCTCTGGCAATTTGAGATGAAAGAGAAGAACAATAGGTACGGGATAACTGGACATTCTTGCATGTTTGTGCATACAGGTACAACATGTCTTCAATAGCCTGTAGTGACTCTGAGGAGAAAAAACCCACCACTCTTCCCAGCTTTTATCAGTCAGTGACTTCGGGAGTGAATCATTTTCTCTGCGTGTGTTTCCATCAGCCTCCTAGCAAGTGCATTTCTGATGTCCACTGCTCCAGGATGTCTCCATGTATAATTGCATTCCCTTAGAGTAGCAGTGGGGTAATTGTGCACCCTCACCTTCCCGTGGCAATCATCAGAAACACGTCTTTCCTCCTCCTCTCCAGCAGAGTCATACCAGGTGACTGCTGTATGCTCTCTCCTTTTGGAAACTAACATACCATAATATTTTGATGCACAAATTACACAAGTGAGTGCCCAGCTAGGAAGTTTCAAAATAGCATGTTTTTTCAGAAGGTGCAGGTACTGCTTGTTTCTGATTTAAGTGATGTCTTAAACTTATACTTCCGAATTGCTCCATCTGTTATAGAAAAAAAAAGGACATAGGCAAGTAAGAAAAAACATTTATTTCTCTCTTTTTTTTTTTTTCTACAGGAAGCTCCCACTTTGCTGCTGAAATCCTTCAGGGGTGAGTGCTTATGACAAAACAACCTGCCTAATGAAGCAATCTGGGTGAAGAATACTGGAAAATAATTTAAAGGAAACGAAAGGAAAAATATGCTCTGTCTTATCTTAATTTTTGGACAAAGACCTCAATAAAACTGCAATCTCACAATGAAGCACATTCCAAAGGGTTCTGCTAAGCTTGAATATGCCTCAAAAGACACTGATGTCTCTTAGAAAATATTCTGGTTTAGAACAATTACAATTCTACTATATTTTTCTTGAGTTTCTCTTCTTTTTCTTCTCTTCCATGAAAAACCCCAAGGTTTTTCTTGAATGAAATCATCTGTTCCTGTGGCTTAAAGAATACACGAAGTAAAAATGCTTGGATTATGAAAAAGCTGCCAGTCCTAGAGCTGGTAGCTGCACTTAAAAACACAATCTGGGCTCTTTAACAGTCAGCAAGATCCAGAAGTGGAAGGGATTCATGATCGGTGAAGTGACTTTTTAGCCTGGTATAAATACTTCTACTTCCCAGGCACCATATGGAATTGGTGGTTGGCAGTGTTTGCATGAAAAGTCCAGCAAAACCCAGCAGTTAATACACCTACCATTGCATCTCCTACAGGTCCCTTGGGAACAGGAAAGGAAATGCTCCTAGTACTTCCTCTTCATCCCTGGCGAGTCTTTTGTGGATCACAGTGCCACTGGCAAATTTTGGTAAGACAGCTTCACATTTTACCCTTTGGGGTCATTATTCCCACACCATGTCAATCAGCCTCTGGCTCTGTGCTCTCTCTAGAGGCCCATGTAGAAAAAAGCTTGTCATCTCCTGTGACAGAAGGCTAGAGAAGAAAGAAGGTTTTGTTTATTAAAGGACTGCTTTTGTAATTTGTCTTTTTCATGGAAAGAAACAAAATTAGAGTTTGGCAATCAATTAGAACAGTCTGTCAGCATGCAAAGCACTTCACAACAGACCAAGACTCCTGTCCCTAGGATAACCAGCATGGCTGTGTAATGGAAAAACATAGTTACAGAGGTAAGATCAGCACAAGTAAACATCTGATGCATAGGAACATTTTAAAGTAGATATATTTTAAAATATTTTCTATGAATAAAACTTATTGAAATGCTTATAAACTATACTTCATATGATTTTAAATGTCCGTTTTCTTTGTGAGTTTGAGAGCTAAAAAAGGAGCAAAACAGGGCACAACAGATGATCATGTTTCTGCCTTCACAGGAACATGTTGTCTTGGAACTGTAAGACCTCAGATCTCCCACTTACTTGTATCATAAATGAAATCAGCTTGTAATGAGCCTTATTTCTCCACATCACAGCTATTAGAGTTTGTAACCAGATGGACAAAAACTTCCTTAACAAATTCTTTATTACATATCCTGTGGCCAAGCTTTTCCCGAGGTGGGCCTACACTTCAGTGGCTGCAGTCTGACTTTACAGTCATTAGCTCAGGATCTTACCACTGCAGCCACGGCAGACTGAGCCATGGGTCTAAAATCCAAGTTCAATTAACCCATGCAGTGTTCCATGCTGCTGCATTAAACAGGTGGTGTGCCAACAGAAAGCTATTGTGAGTAGGACTACACTACTTCCAAACTTATTAGGATAGTTTTGACATATTCTGGACTAGCCTTAATTGTTCCCAAATACATAGTCCTTCAAGAAGAGTGGAGAGCACACCATTTATAATTTAATTACACATCCATGGAGGTCGTGCAGAACCCAAGTGCTCTTTTAGGTAGCATCAATGGGAAATCTCAGTTAATAATTTATTGGTGTGGGGTTTTCAGGATTTTATCCATACATAAAGACCTTTCTTGGTCTTGTGTAGGGGAATGGAACTACAAGATGTGACCCAAATATCTTTCCACATGTCTGCTCTAACAGCTTTCAAGTGCTGGCAAGGAAATGTAAGCTCATCTTCTCACTCCCTTGAACAATGTTATGTTGTCACAGCAGGAAGCAGATGGGACCTCTAGTGAATTTTTTAGGGGTCAGTGCATGGAAATGCAGCTTCTGAGCAAACTCTTTAGCATAACAACATGTGGCATTCATGCCTGATTCTGCTGTTAGCAAGGCTGGGATCTGACTGTAAAGTTAAGCTAGGCTTTGATTGTTTCTGTAGGTTTTTAAAATTACATTCTTTGGCAGCTAACACTCAACTCAACCTAGGAAAGTTCTGAAGGAAAGGGTCTCTCCCCTTGTTTGCTCTTGCTCTCTCTGGGCAAGCCCTTACAAAGTTGTTCTAAATGAAAGCGATTTGCAAGGCTGTGGGACTCTACAGACTCATTTGAAACAATTCACAATGAAAAAATGGTTCAGACAAATGCTAATTGAAACATTCAGAAACAAGACTAAGGCAGGGGGAACCAGTTGCCTGAATCCTGAGCTCTTGCAGCCACTAGTAAATAGTCCAATTCAAAAGACCTTGGAAAAAGACACTTTATGCAAAGTCAAAGGACCATGCCAGCCATCAAGCAATCTCTCAAAGTGCAGACATTATCTGGTTTGATTATCATTCTTTTAATTGAAAAAAGAAATCTATAAAGTTAACATGATCAAATGAAGAACACACTAAACTTTAGGAAGAGGGGCAGAAGTCTATATTTACCTACAATCATCATTGATTTCAAAGCACCCCATAAAGGCTGAGGCACCTACTAGGAGAATTACAGCTTATAACCATACCTGAAGGGTCATACCCTAACCCCACACTCTTTCTCCTCTGTACTACTGCTGTGTCCTATCACAAGGGAAGGATTTTCCTGTCACAAAAGGATCCTCAAGCAGTATAAGGATAATGAAGTTCCTACCTAAGAACGGGTGCACTGGCTGTCACAGGAGATGGAGAAGAGTTTGAACATGGAGTATTTGAGATCTGAGCACAGGGTACTGTTCCAGCTGATGTGAGATAATCATTCCTTTTTGGATTTTCTAAAATATGCCAAGAACTGATGCAATTTCTATGCTGTCCCAGGAAGAGGAGAACAAAAAGATAACCCCTCCTCTGTACCACACTGACTCCTGTACTGTGCTGCATAAAACGTGGGATTTGGCTTCAAGTCTTAAGCTGCACCAGGAGAAGTTTAGGCTAGGCATTAGAAAAAAATTCTTTACAGGAAGAGTGATTGGGAATTGGAATGGGCTGCCCAGGGAGGTGGTGGAGTCACCGTCCCTGGAGGTGTTTGAGAAAAGACTGGACATGGCACTCAGTGCCATAGTTTAGTTGATAAGGTGGTATTAGGTCATAGGTTGGAACTGATGATCTCCAAGGTCTTTTCTGACATAACTGATTCCATGATTCTGTGAACTCTATATGGGACACTCCAGACATGCAGGTGTGCCCTGAGGTATCAGACTCTGCTAAAATTGGGAAATCATCAATTTAACAAGTAGCATCACTTAAGGTGGACTGCTGATTTGCAGCCATAGGGAACCCAAAGCTTTTGTAAGGTACGTAGCCTTGAACAATGCTTCCTATGGTGATGCTTTCTTCAAGTGCCAAAGTCTCAAAAGCTCAATTGATCCTTAAAATAGAAATTATAATCTCATAAAATGAAGAACCTTTTTCTATAAGTGAGCTAATTCAAATGAAATTACAGTATCTTTAAACATTTCTTCTAGACTTTTAACTTTTTGTATCATAGGACCTAAAAAATTCTCCTTCGTGAGAAAATGAGAAAATGCTTTTTTCTGTGATATCTCTGATAGTTTCATTCAAAGCTATATTCTAAAGATCAATAGCAAGTGTTTGATCTTTTTCTGAGGAAGTCTGTGATTTTTTTCTGAGGAAAGGGAAATCTTACAGACTTGAATGGGCATTTCTGCTGCTATTTAACAAAGAAACCTTGCCAAAGTTGGCTTCTGTGCACCTCAAGCACAGATGACAGTCCTACCTTATGGCTGAGGACAGAATTCAACCCCTCAAAAATAACTACTCCAATAACATTACGCACCCCCCAGATTTTTCTCCTCCCAGTGCAGTCTCAGGTTGGTGCGGCAAGTTCTTCACAATATAGTGCTTTAAAAAAAATACTGATGTTGTCTTCTTTCCAGGTCTAGCCTGACTGAAGGCTGTTGTCCACAGTGAGCAGTAGTGCTTTCTGATACAGGGACAGCCACAAAAAAGCACCTTTTCCTTCTACACACACACACACACACACACACACACACACACACACACACACACACACGCAAGACGCAGGAGCAAAACCCTTGAGGAAAAAAGGCAAATTTCCTTTGCAACCCACTTGCCTAAAGGGTGAAAGGCAAGTCAGCCTTCCTTACAGCTTGTAAGGCTCTCCATAGAGGGTGAGCAGAAGAGATTCTGGGAAAGAGAATTGCTGAGAATGAGGATTTCACCCAAATTTCTGTAAGGAACTTGTGTAGGTAGTATTGCTCTTCACCTGCCTTTGCTTCTAGAATTTCATCACAGGAAAAAGCAAAACACCAATATACAATACATCAATATATAAACATCAAGCTGCTGCACAGTGCAACATATCTAGAAAGGATGAATTTTATATTAGTTGAACACACCTGCAATCAGAAAACTGAGATAGTGCCAGCAACTGGTGATGGAAATGTATGTCTTAGAAACAAAAGCATCTGTCTGCAATAATAGCAGGTCATATAGCTCCACTGTGCACTTGGGAAGGTGAGCAGAGGTTGAAGGACAGCAAAATACAAATTCCCAGGCTCCTGAAGCCTTAGCTGACACCAGCAGCTCTTCAAATCCTACAGGCACACACTCACACACGGTTAACCTGGGGAAATCGCCCTCTCATTTGATTAAATGATCTATCTCACAGGTGTCTCCATATCATTTTGTTTCCCTTCTGTTTTTTGTTGCATCTACTTTCTCTGGGTGAACTGACCTTGCTGAGGCTGCTGTGCCACAGAACTAAGCACCTGCTTTTGTAGGGCTGTAACAAAGCTCCCCAAGAGTCTCACCTCCCGTTTAAGACTGCACTGTGTTCATGTAGCCATAACACAATCTGTAAGGTCTACCACTGCCTGAGACAAAGTTGTACATGAGTCATAGAAAAGGGCAGAAAGTGAAACAGGAAATCACCAAAGGAGCAGAGAACAAAGCAGCAGAAAGCCATACAGTATTACACGATTTACATGACGGAGAAAGGAAGATGCAGCTCCTGTACTCATTTCTCAACCCTCACCACTACTTCTACTGCAGCAGCAGCACAGCCTGATTCAAGCCACGACCCTCTCTGGTCCTCAGGAAGATAGGCAGCACACTCTCAGGAAATGTGGCCCCAAGGAAATCCTATGGGGAGAAAAAACCAAAATGTTCTCTGATAAGGGCTGGCTAGAAAATAAGGTTGAATTATGAACAAAGCCACCATGAATATTCATTGTTAGTAAGTAGGATTACATGCAAGGAAATGCCTGATTCTAACATTTATCTTTCATTTTACCCCAGATTGCTATGGATTTTTACTAACTGCCTAGTAAAAATGGGTTAGATAGTTTCTCTTTTTATTACAGGAATTCCCTATGCTTCTTGTACTGTATATCCGCAGAGATCGACATTTTCACACGTTCAAACTTCCCAGAAAATAACCCGCTTCAACTAATTTATATGCAATTTCTGTCTCACCAATATGCCACCCAGCACTCTTGCCTCACTGCAGAGCACACTCTTGATGATACTGATCCTTTCCCAAAAGCAAGCAGGAACAGCTATTTTTGGCACATGAGCTCTTACTCAGACCCATCTGTACCACTCTACCTACCAACTGGATGCTGACAAAAGGTAAACATTAGAAAGAAATGAGATAGCTGGCAAAAGAGCCATAAGCAATAGATGAGAGAGATCTTTTTCCTTTGCATGCATCTGACCTCACTGCTATTCACAGCTGATTAACATCAACTGCCATGGTCAACACTTAATTCACAGAGAAAGCCGCTGCTAGTTTCACTTCATTAATATTGACATCTGAACTCTGCAGCTACAGTGGATTACTATTAATAATTATTTATGATCAACGATTTGCACAGAGCATGCTGCCCAGTGCTGGGAGTCAAGTGATGAATCTCCAACATCAATTCACAAGCTGTCCACCTCTGCAGCCACGCAAGGAGCCACTTTACCTTGCCTCTCTCACACTACCACCACTGACGCTTGTCCTCCCATCAGTGCAGTGTGTTTTCACATGCAAAACTCGCACTTCCTTCACACTTCTGGGTAGGGTAGGGAGCTGCAGCAGACTAATAATATTCCTTCTTTGAGGAAAAATGCCACGGGAGGTGAGAAAAGCTAGATGGTAACAGTAAAGGTCAAGACTGTAAATATGCAGGTGCAAAATATTTTATTAGCCTAGGTTTATGGTTCAGAAAGACACCTAGAAGTCCAGCTCCTCTCAGGTGTCTGACTAGCAAAATTCCCCTTTTCCTCTATATTTACAGGTGGAGCTACGGAAGTTTTATGCAGAGTACAAAGTTCTTAACCTTCTCCTCCAGCAGTGAGTGGAGTTGAATTAAATTCATACGCATACAGATGTGTTAGGCTGAATTAAGGCCACAGCACTCAATTCCTTTCAGGATCAACTCAACATGCACCTTAAGGCACCTCCAATCCACCACGCACAAGGCTCCCGTGAGCAAGCAGCCCTGGGTGACTAATGAAGTAATGAAGTGATAGTGGAGGCGAGTGCGGGGTTTGCACCAAAGCAGACCTCACAGTTTCCAGGTATCGTTACTCAGGTCAGACCAGACTGGCAGTGTCCCACGCAGCTCCCTACAGCTCACAGG
This sequence comes from Aphelocoma coerulescens, assembly GCF_041296385.1. Lineage (NCBI taxonomy): Eukaryota > Metazoa > Chordata > Aves > Passeriformes > Corvidae > Aphelocoma > Aphelocoma coerulescens. The sequence goes on along the minus strand of NC_091013.1, from coordinate 103,032,528 downwards.
TGGAAAAAGTGAACCAGCTCCCTTCATACCCACAGCACAAACCGGCTCTCCTGTGCCAGTGACTGCTGCTGCACTTTGCCTGACTACACTCATGCGACTGACTTGGTAATTTCTAAATAACTACAGTTAAGTGTGCAGAATTACTGCCTAGTCTCAGCATCTTCTTGCTTTATTTTAGCTTGATTTCTCCCCCAAAACTGGGCAACCCAGAGACGCTGACAGGAATGGTCTAGTAAAACAGAAAGGAAAAAAATCAGAGCCTCTGGCACTAATGTGGTGCCTGGGAGAATGCAATCCCCAGGACACTTTACAGTTCCACAGATTATTATTTTTCTCTTTCCATTCTCACACTTTCTCCCAGATGGAGAAAATCCTCAACCACAGGCTCATAAAATAATAAGCTTCCACTTGGTTTTAACATATTTTCTTAACATAAACTTTAGGCAAATATAGAATTATTTCCCCTTAACTGCACATTTTCATCATTTAATGCTAAATACATTGAACTGAGCTTAACTGTTTTCTGGGAAAAAGTATTCTTTTCTAGTAGAGAAGTTCAGCACATCTTTATTATTTCAGCTTTCACGTTACAATACAAAAATTGAGCAAGTTGGTATCATTGCACCTGGTTTCTAAAGCTTTAAGAAAGAATAACCACTGCATTTGGAAGTGCTTGATTTTTAGAAGATGACAGAGGCTTGCAGTGCTACCATCACTACTTTGTCATATATATACAAACCCAAATCAAAGAAAACTTCAGCCTATTCAAGATTTTGCAGTTTTAAAATAGCTTTTAGCATATACTTAGTAACTGTTGCTTCTGCCATCAAAATTTTAAAAATGCAATTTAAAAATCAATTAAAAAGAATTGAAAATTTCATGTCAATGTTTTTGCTCTTGTACTTTATTCATAAGAGTTCCTCACTGTTACAACTCTGTTAAGAAAATCTAAAGGAAGAAAGTAATGGATTTGTAAAGAAACACTCTGAATTTTACTGAGAAACAAAATCCTGGTAACAGTGACATTACTATCAAACCATATGTTTAATTCAGAAATAAAAAGAAAAAAAAATGACTAGTCATCCTATACTTGGGTCTACAGCTGCATTCACAGAATTTAGCAATTGTACTCTTACACACATTTCTTTCCCCCTTAGCATATATAGTTTTTAGCTATGAAAACAGCCTTTTCAACTCATGTCCAGAGGCATGAGAAAACACATAAACATAGAGATAAAAAGAATCATGTTAGTCTTTAGTCTAGAAAGTTTGCTAGACCTCCATCATTAAATTCATTAAATATAAGATATAAATTATTTAGAAAGAATTAGACATGTTTCTAGATAGAGTGCTCTGGAAGGAGGCTCCTTAGAGTCATAATGGTTGATAGTGGTTGCAATTAGAAACTAAAATTGCAATCTACAGGAAATTAGAGCTTTCTGAATTTTAGTTTTCCTCTGAATCTGAAAGAAAAGCTCATTTTCTCATGAAATCTAATTTGACCCCCTTTGGCCTTTTCAAAAAGTTCTGCTTTGATTAAATTTAGAAGTTTTTCCTATATGTTTTCCTTAGTGTATAATACAATGAAAAATATATTGCAAATAAAAGAAAAATGCCCAGGCAAACAAGGCACAGACTTACTGACATTTGCTTTACAATTTCTTTACATCCAATTGTGCTGAAAATGGCATGTGTTTTAGCTAAATAGCATGTTCCAACAGGAAAATGTCTTTTCAGCTAATTTTTCCAAAGCCTCAGTTCCTTTCATGAACACATTTTGGATGACAAGGAAAGTAATTTACTGCAAGTTTGAAAAAGTGGAGGCTGACTTCTGTCTCCTTGCCTCTCTCTGCTTTTTCACAGGAGGGGAGCTGCTTCAAAATCCCTGTGTTTTTAAAAGCCAGAATTAACTCTTACTCCACCATATTTCAAGCAATGAAATCTGGTTTCCTATCACTCTTTGTCTTGTGATTGGATTCTCCCATGTGTAAGGAGGTGAAAACTGACCGAAGAGTTTCCTGATGTTTACCTGTCTGCAGCATGTACAGAGAGAAAACTCTCTGGCATCCCATGGAAAACAGGAAACATTGCAGGCTTTCCCTCAGTGGAAATAGTAATTGAGTCTCTTTCCTGAATTTAGTCTTCTCTTTCTCTAAAATGTTTGGGAAATTTTAATCTTTTGGACCTCTAGTACTCTGTCATACTTGGCTGAAAGTGCTCTGGCATTATTAGGCAGGCACACAGGTAAAGATGTATGATGTGATCACAAAAGCATAATCTCCTAAGGACACAAAAGGAAAATTGAAATAGCTGCCTGTATGTGATGTTGAAAGATCCTTGCACTCTTTTGCAGCCACATTCAGGCAAGGAACTGTTTATGTTATGAGACAATTAGCAATCTGATGAGCAATTCACATATGAAAAGTGCTGCATAAATCCCAACATCATTATAGTTAAGAGCAGAGTAGTAATTATAACTAAGATTGCCTGCATAGTTTCATTCCCAGTTTGGGGGATTAATATTTTATCCCCAAACACTCATAACTCTACCTAGCCTAATCCTACACTCTTTCCTCTGGTGAAGTCCATTTTCATGAAACTGATTCAATGTATTTTTCACCTGCTGCCTGCCTGGTGCTGGTCTTGTGAAAGACTCAATTAAGAGAATTCAACTGCTGTTGGAAGAGTTTGCTGTGGTGGGTGCAGCAGAGAGCTACACATTGGGGTTTAAAAAGAGCTTTCTCTTTCACTGACAATAAAAAATGAGAACAGAAAAAACACAGCTATTGTAAATTATTACCTTCATCCTGCCCTTCCAAAAGAATGTCTTTTAGCCTTTTTTCAGAGGGCAGAGTATTCTTCCATATACAAAGATAATTTGCATTACAAGCATAACAGGAAATGAAATAACCTTAAAATACAAATCAGGAATATATCCAGTATGCAAATCAACATCTTTATGAGTGCAATAATGAGGAACAAGCAAATTAGTACCATTTCAAATTACCTTTTAATTCTTTCTGCATTCTCTTAGCATCAACAGATAAACAGGGCTAAAGATCTCACTAATTGCCACATACAGCACCACAGTCCGTACATACATATGACTCATATGACTTAAAAATAGCAAATAGTCACTACATACACCATTTAACTCACAGAGGCTACCTGATTCTGACCTCATTCTTGTGTAAACTGGGATTTAACCTAGCCATGTAGAGGTAATTACCCTCACAGAGATGTAAAGCTGGTGGAAACAATATCCTCACCAAATCCACACCACTAGTTAATGCCATTCACAATTTAAAAATGAAGCTATGAAAACTGACTAATTTTGTTAAACCAAACAGAGTGCTCATGAACCATCGTTTAAGTCTTTAATCAGGCACTTGAGCCTTTTGCATTGCCACACACAAAATTCAGGCTACAGATTAATTTGATTTCTGCCATGTGCATGAGGTACCATGCATCAGCAGCTGGTTATCATCTGATCACATGGAGCTTTTAGTTGTAGCAAGTCAAGGGTCCCCTGACTTCTGCCCAGGGATGGCCAGACTGCCCCAGCTTTCCTTCTCTTGGTTGTTGAGAATCAGGGCATGCACAGACTGTTTCTGTGGGGTAGATGATACATAATGAGGTCTTACCCTGTGCTCACCAAGTCATGCGTCACAGTACTTAATTAATGTCAATGCCAACTGTAGGTATGAAGGGTGTCCTTGCTGGGAAAACTTAGGAAAAGCTGCTATTTTGCTGCTCACTTACATTATTTAAAGTTTTACAGAAACAGTAGACCTTGGAGATGAAGCTGTGCAAGTTGCTCAAGGATGACTCTCTGAATTCACAGTTTAGAGTCAGTTCTTGAACCAGACTCACTCCTTATGAACAAATTGGAGCTCATCTTACTGAGAATGTGCTTCTATTTTTTTGTGATCTCTCCTTTTCCAGGAACACTTCCTTAGTATACACACAAAAAATATGTTACTATCACTCAGACTCTCCCTTACTGATTTTGTCCATCATTAGAAAGCCAACTCAGAGTTTTGGCATTGCTTAGCAAACAGACAAAGTTCTACAAGAAAGGACAAGTGTCCCATTTAGGACACTTCAGTATAATGGGTCCTGTAAGAGGAGAACTGGGCATCCCTCAGGCAGACAATCTGTCAGATATATTCTTGGGTCTTGTGAAGTCCCTGGCTGGTAGCTGAGATTCACCTGCAAAATCATGCTGAGGCATTAAGGCTGCCCTTAATCAGTTTTCAATCAGTGCAGAAAGAAAATCATACTTTGTAAGGCCCCCACCTACAAAGTTCAGTGCAAGTTCAGAGATCAACAAAATAAATATAGTGCATTTACATTTGCAAATAGACTAAATAGCACACAATTAGTTTGGGAAGGGTAGTGTTCGATACTCAATTTTAAAGCCAGTTTTAGAGACCTTAAAGAAATCATGTATTTGATTAACTCATAATATAAACAGAAGTAGATTCAGAAGAAATGACAATTGTATTTCTTTTTTATGAAAATGCATAGAGACTGTATGCTATCCTTCCACCTACTCTAAGTATGGTAAGACACAGCAAAAAAAACCAACCAAAACAAAACGAAAGAAGCTTACTTAGGCCTGATCCTGCAAACATCTGACCAGATGCAGAATGTGTGAACTGGCTTCCCCAAAGCAAAACATGCCACTTCTGTTAAGTACTGACACAAAGGCCAGGGTCCTTTTGTGCTTTGCAAACCTGTAACACACCAACAGAAAAACTTTCTCAAGTCAACTACTCCCAAAAAAAAGGGCATAAAAATTATTTCAGTACCATCATGCAGTGTGTGATGTCTGCATGTGGGTACTTCAGATTCACAACACATTATCTGGCCAAAGGCCCAAGAGAATGAGCTAGTTATCCCCTTGCCTAAGCAGCCATACTTTCCCTATCATGGGAAAAGCAAAGGAGGAGATAATTTTCAGACAATGGTAAACTCTAATTATTAGTCTCCAAGGTTATAATTGTTACTATTAGACTGCTCATTTTAAATTATTTTCAGTAAACCTATTAATTTTTATCTTTTTCATATCAGAACTTTTCAATCCAGGTTATAATATGAAGTAATGTATGTCAACCTGAAGCTTAACATCTAACACTAAGGACAGATAAATTGACACTGGCACTGTTCATTTTAAGTGTCTTAAGTGGTTTACAAGGTTTAATATAGAGAAGATTGTGAAAATACTAGGTTTAAACACCCAAGGGACCTTGGGGAAGAACCAAGAACTGTGACCTTTTGGATGTCTGACTTTGCAGACACAATTGTTTCAGTGGTTTTCTTTCTCTTTCACACCTTTGGGTTTTGGTTGTTTGGGGTTTTGGGGGTTTTTTGTCTGCTTCTGTCTGAAATTTTAATTAAGACAAGCTTTCCAAACACTACTGCTTGGAGTTCAGAGCAGAGACTCCTGAGAGCTCCTCTGATATCTCACAGTAATAGTTTTATGGGTAGCTTGAAAACTTGTTTCTATGATGTCTTACACTCAACTGCAGCTATTCAAGATTCCTTTATAGATATGATGTCCATCAGTAACCTTATGTTCTATTGCTTGGTGTCAATGCTTTTCTCAGAGCTGACAGGAAGTATTGTTCAACAGTTCTGGGCAAGTCAGTTTTACTTCTCCATTTTAATGTTTTATTATGAGTTTTGCCTATGTATCTAAGCTTAGCCCCCAAGTCTTGCTGCCTGACTCCCCCACAGATTTTTGTTGCCTCCTTCCATAGTTCACATGTTTTTAAAAAGTTCCTATTTTATCTTTTTATCTAGAAAAGACATCTGAAAGCATCATAGTTTACCTAGGAGAGCTAAACAAAAGAGAGCAGTGAAGTTACGGATTAAATACTGAAATCAATTGCTTTCTTGCCCTGTTCTCTCAGGTGCCTCCAAACTCCTTTTTAATAAACAGAATGCTCTTTCTGAGCTGTGCCTGCACTGAAAGCCCCCCAGCCACCTGGGAAGTGCAGCCAGCTACTACAACAGCCATTGGGCAAGGACAGCTCCTGAGGCTGGCCTCTCCACTTCATGGTCAGCATGCCGACCAGGAACCTTGTCCTAAATTTTCTCTTACTCAGGCCAAACACTTGAAAGTCAGGGTTGCAGATATGCTCTGACTTCTTCCAGAGATGACACCCCCAATGGACTAAGCTTGAAATATACTTGTTAAAGCAAGAATGAAACTCTTAGCAAGTTTGGGGGATATAAATATGCAAACACAGGGCATTTGGAGCAAATCTCATAGGTATCGCCTCAGAAACTTCAGCTTTTGCTACCTGTCAGAGGAAATTAAAAGGCCAATGAGGATATCAGACAACATGGAATAGAAGCCATGGCAACTCTCAATACATTTATTTCTCACTGATAAATTAGATAGTCATGATGTAATTGGCATTTTGGTGCATTTTATTGAAAACTGGATTCCACAGGGTGCTAAGCAACTATGTCTATTGCTTTTCTGCAGCTTGGCTTCACTGAAATCCAATGAGCTTGAGCAAAATTTTAAGTGCTTTACTGCACAGGACAAGAATGTTTAGCACTCCTTTCTTTTATAGATGCAAATTTATACTTGTCTGCTATTCATGGATCATCTCTCCCAGCTTGGCAATGACTGACAAGAAAGTGATAAAATGAGGAAATGTAACTTGACATTTATTCAGCGTAAATACTTTGCAAAGCTACAGCTTCACAATCTCTTTTCTTTGGGTAAATAATCTGAAATACTGTAAGCAATGCTAGTGGATGACTGGAAACAGAATCCCTCAAAGTCCAGTAAGACTGAAAGAAACCACCAGTAATGACATATTTTCTTTTCAATTGCCTCCATCTATTTTCAGACAGTTCTTTTTGTGCTGGCCTAAAGCTTACTAAAAAGCAATGAAACATACACAACATCTGTGCAAGTAATACAACTTCCACACAGGTTAAAATACTGGTACTGCTGTATACCTATACATAAACCAAAAATAGAAATGTGCACATTAAACTAAGCCAAGTTTTTCTGCAGCTGTGCCTCTGATCTATGGATGTTTTTGAGGTTTAAGCTTTAATCATACATTCTCACTTACACTTAAGACCAAAGAACAAGAGACTTTAAATTTCTAGCACAGTTACAGTGCAACAAGATCTGCCTTTCTCAAAGTATGGCTCTCCATAGAAATGTTTGGATTCATGAGGCAAGAGTTGCGTCTTAATTGTTCCTGATACAGCTAAGGCTTTTCCCCAAAATGCTGCATATTGAGGAACGTCAGACCATACTCAAAGAGCCTGGATTTCTGTTCTATTTTGCATTTTTGTAAAATGCTGTATCCCTTTTGCTGAACTCCTGTAGGTGGTAGTGTTGGTATAATACGTTACAGAAAAATTATTGAGGCCTCTTGAGACACTGCCCAACCCTCCAGAATGTGTCTTCATTCTAAGGCACGTTGGCTTAGTGCCAGGGTATACTTCCTCTCAGGATGGGACTCCTTGTTCTTAGGATCTGAAAACAAATAATTAGATTACTTTAATATCCATATTTTCTCAAGAAATAGTGACACCTGTGGTGTCAGAACGGGTACGGAGGGGAATACAAACGGAATCTATAACTAGGACAGACCCCATTGATGCTGTGATTCTTGAAGTTTAGCTTACATTTCTTCAAATAGTGAACAAATAATGTTGCTTCTTTTTCTACCTCAATCCTCTACCTTTGGCTAAACAAAAACTCACAAGAAGTGGTGTCATCTAGATTTTCTACAGCTTTTGGATAAAAATTTTTTAAAATCCCAAGACTTTTAACTTAACAAATTTTTTTTTCTTGACGAACAGACAAACAAAACTTAGGACTTTACTCAAAAGCAGATACAATGCATTTTGATGGAAAAGATAATTAGCAAATTGATAGTTTTGTTCTTTTTTCATGTAACTCCAGTTACTGGATGTTGAATCAAACACACAGGAAATGCCTTCCTGTAGAAATGCAAAGTCTCTGTTTCTTATTCTGCCATAAGACTCTGTGGTAATAATTGTAAATATGTCAAATAGAACTAAGCTTCAAGTCTGGGTCATGGAAACAATAAAAAGGGGTTCTTCCAAAGGGTAGATAACAATTGGTAGTTCAAATAACTGCCGTCCAGATGGAAAAGGACTTTAAGAATTGCTTATCCCCTTGCCAAGGGAAGGCTAAGAAAAGTCTCTGATAATAAACCAACCTCAAAAAGCCCTCTAGAAACTTTAACAGGGGTGGTCAGAGACACTTGCACATGAACAACTGAAACCACGGCTGAGGAGTGTTTGGAAGGCAGCAGTCCAGCAGACTGTACACCAGCACCTCTGGCTGAGAGGCAGCTTTCCTGTGAGGATCTCAGCTCAGCTCAGTACAGGTCCCTCTCTTGCTCTTGTCATGCCCACTGTCTCTCCAGGGCACTAAAACAAATGCCATTTCAGACTTGCTCTGGATTTTTCTGTCTTCAGTGAGCCCAGCAAGACCACTCTCCCTTCACCTGAATGATATCTGCTGCTTGCTCTTCGTACCAGTGCAAGAATAGTGGCTTCTGCATCTTGGCAATGACTTATTTCTGCTGAAGTTGTGTTTGAATTTAGCAAGAAAGTCGATTTCAGCTGCCTCTCCCCTTCCCTCTCCCCACCCCTCCCCCCCCCGTCCTTTTAGGCAAATTCAGCCGAAGTGTTGAATGTCAAACACAGTAAAGATAAGGCAGTTCCAATGAGTGGCAGAATTAATCAAATGTCTTAGTTTCACAAGATTAGGCTGGCAAGTCTCTGTTAAAAAGCCCACACAGTAAATTTAGAGCTTCTCTTTACCAATGAAATCAGCTGTTTGACAACATAGTATCTCTGCCAGAATAATCCAAGAAAAAAGAACTGCCCTCAGATAATCTTGAGATCTGAAGATTCACAGTAAGAAAATGAAGACAAAAATTAATAACTACTGGAAGCTATAAATCATTATTTTATAAATCATTATTATAGGAAGTATTAAGTAACTGATAGACTTCCAAAACTCTGCATCACACTGAAAAGGACTGCAGAGTCCACCCCCTGTAGCTCATGTATGGTTTTGAAAAGTCTAGTTCTTGCATATTACCTGACAGAGTAAAGCACGAAGACTACAAATCTGGAAGCAAAGTGAGCTTAAATGTTAGAATTAGGCACATATATCTTCTTGCCTGCCTCTCGAAATAAGATTCAGTGTTGAGGGTTTTTTGCAACTTTTGAGTACACGCTCAAAACCAAGGCTATACTCCCCCTGCTTAGAAGTGCCACATTCCTCCTTTTAATATGAGGTTATGGCATACAAAACCTTACCCTTTTTAATCAGTAGTTCAGACCTGATTGGTGGTAATTGAAAATGATCTTTTTCTGACAGAGGGTTTCATAGTGAGTATAAAATAACTTCGTCTAGTGCTCAAGAGACCTGACACAGACATCACAAATGGTACTCATTAGCTGAGCCATCTGAGCCATGGGGTCCTAACTACCCTTCTGCATTACTGGCAGAGCTTCCCCACCAGAAGCAGAAAGGAGCAGTAAGAGAAATGTTATTCTGTGCTTACCCTGAAGGTTATTGATACAGAAAGCCCTAAGTCCAAATCTACAAAATGGAGTCTCCTGAGGTGAATTGCTACTAAGAAAATACTACCAAGCCTCTGCTGGAAAAGTGACATTTGGGTGGCCATTCCTTGAGATACTTGTAATGAATTCCTTTCACCCTAGATTGACATACTGCCTAGGAAAGATTATAAAACACATGGTTGTGGCTATTAGTACTGAACTCCTGTGCTTCCAAGACTTTCTGGGAAGCTTTAGACTATCGATTACAAAGAAAACATTCAGCAATACTTCTTTCATAACCTTATTCTTCTAAAGAAACAAATTAAATGATAGTTCAAATATAAGCCAAATAAATCACTTGAAATCTGAATTAAAGAATATCATGCTTCTATCCCCAAAGCTCTTAGGCATTTACCATTGTTCTTCTGTCTCATTGAGTTTTTCCCTGTCTTAAAAAGCATAAGACTGGGTGAAACACAAAGAATGGCAGAATAGCAGGAAAATAACATCCACAGATACAGTCATGCATTCCCAATTGTAATTTGTTCTGGCCTCCTTTATTCCTTTCTTGCTATTTTTCCAGGAACTTGAAGATGAGTGGTTACTATGCATGGAAACACTGAGCTTCTGTTGATTGCAGGAATGCTCACAGAGCATGTGCAGAAAGAAATTGTGCCTAAGGAAGGCAATATGCTAACACTCTCAAAAAACGTACATCCAGGTAAGGAAGAGGCTCAGCCTAGTGGTAGGCAAACTACTAGTAGTGTTTTTTGGGTTAAACTACAGAGTGGATGACTACAAGATTTATTGAACAAACAATCCATCTTTATTGATTTGCAGGTACAATAAACAAATTGCTTTTACAAATTGAGCACATACCTATTAGTAGGATCACTTACTCAGAATTAAATTGGGGAGGGGATGCAAGTTAAAAACAACAAAACACAGCATAAATGGAGCCACCTAGGTAGAAAATGTTTCCAGCAGTCAATTTTCATAACCAATTGCTCAGCTGCTAAACAAGCGGGCACACTTCATGCATATTCATTCAGCCACCAATGCGTTGCATGACAAATATAATCAAGTCTAGGAAAGAAAAAATGCAAGAGTTGAAAGAATTAAGGGAATGAGTAAAGGAAAGCAAATCACTTTCTTCTCTGGTCTGCTGGTTTGAAACCAATCCATATTAGTAGACATGAAGTTGTAAACTTCCAGTGTCTGACTGTGAACTGCTCCATGTGAAATGAGTTGGCAGACTTCTTCCTGTCCTACTAAATTCCAAAGCCTGTGAATGCTTGTACATAACTGACTTCTGAGTTCCTAGATACCATGAATGCAAGAATTAGAATCAGCACAGCAAAATGTAAACATCCACATTACTGTCTGTTTTCCTCAAGGATGTAATCTGCTTCTTTCTACAGAGTTTACTTGCCTGGTCTAACCATCATTTTCCTTTTTATTTATTACAGAATTACTGTCATGCTAATGTCTGGCCAGTTTTTGATTAAGGATTCAAAATAATATTAATCTCTCTATTTCAGAAACATAAAGGCTAAAAAGCAGAACTAGAGAAAGATGTCATGCTCTTCCACATATAAAAATGAAAAAATGCTATAATGTCTAACATTAGAAATTCTTAGAACGTGTCCAACAAAAAGAATGTTCAAATTTTGTATGAAAAGCTTGAAGTTTTTCTCTCATGCAAGTAAAGTGTTAACTGGATACAGTCTTCATAAACTGTGTGAACATATTTGTGGGGCTTGTATCCAGGTTTGAAACAGCTATAAATTACTCTAAAATGGCACCAATCTTTCATAAAGACAGAGGATATGTGCAAATATTTTTTGTTGTAATAATCATACAAGATTATTTTATTTAAATGGCAACTATAAAGCTTGCAGGTTCAATGCTAAAGATACTTGCCAAGTTGGGTCTGAATTTGACTTCATGTGCTGTGAGCCAGGGAAGCTCTACATTAGCACCAATTATGACCCAGTTTTGTTGACCTTCGAGCACTTAAGAGCAGAGCACACTTAGTGCTACCAGTTCTCATAATTTCAGCCTTGACTAATACTTTGTCAGAGGAAGTAAACCACAGCTTCACTATAACCCAGTACTTCATGACACTTTGGAACAAATTTTCAAGACCCGCTTTCAATGAGAAAAGACAGGATCTAGAATTAGCAACAGCCACTTGCAAAATCAAGTTTCCCAGCTTCCCAATACAATAAAACAACAGGAATGATAAATTGCACTTACATTTTGCCCAGTCCTTACTGCAAAGGTCTTCTTGGCATGTCGAGAGGAAAAACAGAAAAACCTCACTCTTCCAGTACCAGCTGAACTGAATTCATTGAGCTCAACACAAAGTTATTTTTTCTTGCTCTGTCTTCTGGCAGCAGCCCCCTTTCTGAAGGAAAAGACTCAAACAAATCAGTGGTGTATCTACAGAGTATACACTTGTGAACTGGCCAAAAAGCTGAAATAGAAAGTCTTGGTAATTTGGAAAGCAATTCAGCCCTAAAGCATTTGGATTAAGTTCCACAAAATGTTGTTTGGTTGCAAGACTCACCTAGCTGAAGAGCAGTGGTTCTTGTAGCAGAGGCACTGGTACTCATGTTCTTGAGTTTTGTGGTTTTATTTTATTTGGAGTTTTTTCATGGAAATTGTTAGTCTACTTTGAGATTCACCCTGCTCCTTCAGATGCCTAAGCCCCAGTGAAGGTCAGGGCTGCCAGAAAAGTAACAGCTTAAAGTCATTCTGACCTCTGAATCCTGCTGGTGGTGAGCAGAGGTCCCAGCACCAACAGCTTCCTGTGCTCACACCTTTTTTCCAGGAGAGGGAATGCAAACACATGCTGCAAACTAAAGAGTTGATTGCAAAATGATTTAGTCTACAACAGCAGTATTTGACCAGCTCATGGAGACCAATGGAGTCAGCACAGGCCCCTCCTGTGGAGCTCTCAGAATCAATTTTTAAAATGTCACACAATTGATGGTGGCTGAAGCTAAGACTCCAGCTGAACTTATGAGTAAAAACAGTATTGAAGGCAGTCTCATGCACCAGTAGTCTCTAAACTAATTTAGCCACATCAGTAGCACTTTCATATTGGTAGTGGCTGGCCTTATTTACACAGTTATCATTTCCAAGGTAACAGCTGAATTCAACAGCTTGTAGTCCTCCTTCCCACGAACATCTCATGGGGTAGGTGTGGAGGACTTGGAGGCTGGAATCAGGAAGGAGCTGCCTTCTGCCTTTAACTCTCCCACAGCATGATGGCTGTTTGGAGAATTAAAGCTTTACACAAAATACACACAACAGCCCCTTGGTGCTTCCTTACTCGTATCAGCATGTCTCTGCTTAGAGAGGGCTATAAGAGAAGCATATATAGTATCAAGATATAAATACATTAAAATTATTGTTCCATCACCCAACATCACAGGAAATATTCCGCCTAATGGTGTAGATTCAAGGGCTTTGAAATGAGCTACCAGGGGCTGTGAGCCTACAGAGAATCTGTGTGCCAAGCCATTTGAGTTTATGTTTGGTTTTATTTTTCCACTCCTTTTATCTTCTTTAATATACTTACATTAAGCTCCTTGAATCTGTGCCTTGCAGGAAGTTCCTGAAGCAGGGTGAGGCCTCACCAACTGAGTAAGACTGAAAGCCTGTAGTGTAGAAGGGGAAGATGAGCTTTAAAGGCATCAAATTTGTGCCTGGAGTGGAACACTCTAATCTGAAGATGGCAGGCTTGGTGGGGAACACAAAAAAGCCTGACTGTCACACTTCCATCACAGTGAGTGAGGAGACATTTTTCTATTAACTGAGGTGCAGGAGATCTTGAAAATAGTCTCAGCATTTGAAATACATGGGACAATGCTGACATACCCTAAGTTTAGTACTGTACTAAAAATTATTTTAGCACATCTTCCAAAAAATGCAGTAAGTGCAGTTGGAGGACTGGCAGGCTGCTGCCAGTAAAACTCTGCTGGAAGAGCTGAGGAACTTCCTGAGTACTTTTGTTTAAAACAAACAAGAGGTTTTCCAGGAAGTTCTGAGCAATCATCTGACCTTGTGAGTAACTTAACAGCTACAGAGAGGAAAAAAGTACCCTAAGATGGAGAGACAAAGATTTAAGTAAACAAGAAAATGCACCAGCCTGCTTGAGCAAATGAAGAAAGAACAGATTGAAACGTGCCACAGGAATTTTAGCAGAGAGCAACCAATCCAGTGAGATTTGTGAGAGAACTCCAAAGAATGAAATGTTGTAAAGACAGCCTACTGACTCCACACAGGGGATTTCCTCTGGTGTGTAACTCCAAAAGAGCCTTCTCTCCCCTCCAGAGTTTAAAGGTCCCTCTGTCTTTGTGCTTACTGCTTTCCCCAACTAAAGCAGCTTCTGTCTTTGGAGATGATGGGGGCATCAATATTCTCTACAAGAGACCACAGTGTCATGATAACACAGAAGAATGAAGAGCCCCTGCATCCTGCATGCTTTGTTCAGGGATCCCATCCCCATCCACAGAAATAAAGTCAACTACAGATAGCAATACTACCCTGTGAGCAGCTTTTCTACTCAAGCCAAATTAATCATAACAATGCTATGGCTTTTCCAGTTAGGCAATCCTGCTTCTTAGGCTTTGATTCTCCTGCACTAGGAAGCTTCAAACGGACTAAAGTAAAGAGCAAGTCGAGAGAAAAAAGGAGATGAGCAGTTGCAGAGAAAATGAGCTTTTTCATGCCTATGAACAGACGCTGTGGGAATCTTAACACTGAATATCTCTCCAATTTAATTACAAGTACAATGTCAATTTTTGTTTTATGTTTGTGCACACATATAAATACATTCCAACAAGTGTCTATTCATGTGCTGCAGCTCTCTCCTCAGCTTGTAATATTGCCTGTCTTTGCAGTTGTGCAAATATATCTACACACTAGAGGAAATAGAATTAACTCCCTGGAAATTCAAGGGGGGCCACAGACACACACACACACACACACACACACACACACACACGCACAAATAAATGCCCCATTACAGGCCTCTGCTGTGGCTTTATCATTACACAAATCACAATTAGTAACATTGTAGGTTAGCAATAGTTTTAGGGCCATAGATAGCATAGCATCTAGTCTTTCCTGAAGCCATCTCTACCACTGCCCCTCAGCCATAAATATTTCATTGTAGACACCATGGTTGAAACCTTAACTTATGCAATATATACACCACAGATCATTGGGTTGCCCTGCAAAAGATTTGTCATGCTTCAAGCTAATTTTGCCATGTGTGCAAAAAATCTGAGCACACACCCTGTCTCTGAGATAACCTTCTTTAAGGTTAACCCTCATATCAGCACAGCAGTATTTCAGTGGTTCCTCATATCCAACACAATCCACTGAAGGGTCAGAACAAGAGATAAAAGAAAGAGTTGATTACAAAAAGGAATTTAAATAGTAGTGTTCTGGCCTTGTTAGAAGTAAGTATTTTTGTTGGTGCAGATGTCTAAAAATACATTTTTTTACTTTTAAGTGGTAAACACCATCACTGATTCTTTTTTCCAGTCTGTACAATTTTTAAGATAAACTGATTCTGAAGTGTACATTGTCCTTGGCTGTAGACTGCCAACAAACACAGTTTTGGGGTGGACTGTGGGGCCTGTTTACTTTTAGAGTTTTAAAACTAAGATTGCAAACAGATGGATGGATGCCTACCCCATCCCCCTCCTTTCTTGCAGAAGAAAAATAAACAACGAAGGTTGATGATTTCTTTAGAGCAAACACCAAAATACTTGAGACAATAGGAGTTTTATTTCAGACTCCTCACCAGGACCAAGCTTATAATCTGCAAAACATTCAGTCTTCATTTGCTGAGGAGGAGGAAAGGACAGCTGTGTGTCAGCATCAATCTTCTCTGTGAAAACACAAACCTAATTCTGTGCCCTTTGATCTGGATGGTGATAAACAGTAGAATGACTCAAGACACCACTTTTTTCCACAACAGCTTAAAAAAAAAAAATAGCAGCAGAAAATAGTTTCAACTTATATGAATACTAACACCTCAGCAGACACAAGCATTTGCTAAATGTAACACTGGCCTTTCTGTTCCTTCCGTTTCAACAGTTGTATCTGGGTTTCTGCTCACACAAACATCCTCCTTTTGCACAAGTCAGATTCTAGTCACAAGCATTATCCTGGGGAAAATAAACTTCAGGGTAGGCTTCATTTTGATCTTATGAATACTGGTATAAGACAGTAATCAAACACAGTGATGTAGCTCCACTGCAAAACAAGAGAAAGATGCCCTGTCAGGCTCTGGTCCCTAAGTCCTCTGGCTTATCCCACTCATTGGACAAATTAACAGCTAGCCAAGACTATGCCTAAAGTTACAAGCAAAGGAAAAGGATTTTAAAATATTTTTTTAATGGAATCTAAACAAATATAATACCTCTTATTATTAATACATTTCTGTATACTACATTCACCATTGATAGGGCAAATTGGAGAAATTCCATTAAAACAGAATGAAAAATAATGCCAAGATAATGGCTTTTCTCCTTTTCAGCTCTGGAGCTGGAATACCAACATGTGTGATATCACAATAGGACCAGATTATGATTCACCAACAGCAAGTAGCTTCATCCCCCAGAAGCAAATACCTACCATGAAGCACACAGGAAACAGGAGCTCATGGCATTGACCTAGCATTAGGGGGACTTAAAGCTACACTTGGTATCAGGGCAGAACAAGGAACTACTGCTCACAATGTGACCCTGTGACCCCCCAAATTCCAGTGCATCCCTACATGACTGTGAGTATGAGCCAGGGGTACTGTTCTGTTCTACACACCACTAATACAAACACCTTCCTTGAGAAAAAGCTGCTGCATGATTATTCTTGAGAATGGAGACTGGAGCAATCTCTGAACAACAAGTGCATCAAAGCTATTGACAGTGTAAAAAAAACCCTTGCATTTTATCTGGAAATTTCATCATTCAAGGATCACGAAGTATTCCTGTACACTAATCATACATTGCAATACCTGTGCAAAGTATAAGGCATGACCATGTCCACTGTACAGGATGAAACCATAGAAGATAAAGGCAACATTCTCAAAAATGGCTATTAATTTCGGAAACTATGGGGATTAGAAGTATTCTAACTGCAAATCTCTCCATAAGTAAAGTACAAGCTGCTTTGATACCTTTTTTCCAATAGCAGTTTTAAAAGTTCACAGCACTTCCAAGAAAATAGATTTTTCAGATGTTGAGACCTTCAAAACGAATGGACATTCTTTGAAGTGTTAACCTTGTGACTGCACTAAGAATGTGTGCTGAGCCACTGACAGAGTCGGAAATGAAATTTCTGGGTACTCACTGCTTAGGAAACTAAATGTGCTTTCCCCTCTTTCCCCTTTTGGTAGGCATATGGATTTTATCTGTCATCCAAGCTGACTAACCCTATAACCCAGCAGCCAACCTCCAGCCACCAGGCAACTTTGAGGCCACAATAGAAATTAGGTGCACAATTTTGTCACTCTGATTTAGTGTGCTAGTACAGAATGTAGATAACAGACACTACATTGTTTTTCTCAAAGGGTAATGCCTCTCAAATATACTTTTAAAAAGTCCATGAATAGGCAAGTACATGTCAGCAACATAGGCCACGCCCAATGGCTGCCTTGGCCTTTTCACTCCTATTGCTTTAGACATCCATTTCTATGAACAGGCTATGAATAGGGAACAAATGCACAGGTTGATAGACAATCCTCCACAGCCCAAGGAAAAATCTGCCGTTAAGTAAAATGTTGCTACAGACTGCACAAGACAAAGTTGACTATTAATTCCTAAAAAATGAGCTTGCAGGTCTTACATTTAATGGGCACTTTTACCAGAGCATTAACAGCAAACACAACCTACAGCAATAACTAACATATTCACAGTCCATTAGGAAGGAATGGCCAAGGTTTAATTTTTTTCTGCTTATGTTCAGATTCTTCTTAACTATGCTCACTGTTAGGGCCAAATTTATTAGGACAATGTGAGGATTTTGTATAATGAATAAGTGCCCCACAGATTATTCCTTCATATAAATGAGTTCAACCCTGACGAAAATGAACCTTGACAACTTTGCTGTATCCTGTGAAAAAAGGGCCTGAGACAAAGCTGTATGAAGAAAAATAGGACACCTGACAACACAAGTACAAGCAACGACTTTGCCTTTGCATAATCTGAGCACATACTGGAAGAGCAAGAGCATGCAAATTAATACTACCTAAGGGATCACTCCATCACATGCTGGCCATTTGCACAGGGTCAGCTCCTGAAAAATGTTTTCCATTTTATATTTACCCTGGAAATCACAATAGCACACAGCTGCACACAAAGTCTTTCAATGAAAAACAGTAAAGGGCCTACCTCTCTAATTATTTGAAAAGCAAAAAACGCTCCTTCTGTCCATCATCCTTTGCCTCTTCTTCATTTCCACTTGAGCCTCAGGCCTCAATGCTTCAAAGACAGAGTGGTTTCTCCAGGGGCAGTCAATGCCACTCTATTACGGGGAAGCTTTTAGCTAGTGGTAAGGGAGGTTTACCTAATGGGAAATCCCATGGGCAGAACTACTTTCATCACCTGTGGTTCTGCTGGAGGAGAATGTTTACTGCAGAAGCATCTGGCCTCCAGGCATAAGTAGCAGATAGAAAATTCCTCTATAGGGGTGGGAGGAAAGACAACAGTGAAGTTAGGTGAAAGTTGTAGCAGATAGCCCTGTCTCTATCATGATGGTCCTGGGTGTAATGGAAAGCACATGGTATGAGAAGGGATTTGGCTTCCTCCAGAAAGCCCTGCAGGCTGTTGGGAATGGAAGCAGCAGAGCTGAGAGAGCCCTGTCTGCTCTCTTCATCCACACAGATGCCCACCTCTGCAGTCAGAGCAAAGCACGTCACAGCTCACCTGCCACGCCACATCCCATGACTTTCGTTAAACAGCCTTTTGTCACCAAGCTGTGTCAGTCCTGAAAGGGATGAACATTTCCTATGACTGGCTCATTACCATCTTCCCTGTGAGTTTCCTTGGGTAACCCCTCATCCAAAACAGATGAAGTTAAATTCAATTCAACTGACAAAAACAGCTGACAAAAATAACAGCCTGCACTAGTAAGGCTGCAATGGCACTAAGTAACTGAATAGCAGGATAACACGGTATGATCACATCCTCACATTTCTTGTTTTTCCTGTGCTGCAAAACTAAAATGTCACCCTACACTTCAAATATGAAACATTGCTCCCACTGCCCTGCATGTCCTTCTTATTTCCTTGAAGCTGGGGAAAAAATCTCACTAAAATATCAGAATTTGCTAATTAATTGAAATCTGTTGGCAGTTTTTATCTTCTCAGTGTAAACATCAACAACTATACAAGGCTGCAGAAAATGAAGATAGTCCTACCTCCTACTAGTCATTTAGAACACAAGCTCTTTCAGAAAGCACAACTTTCGTGGAAAGTGCAGCACCCAGCTCAACAAAGTTCAGATCCAGACATAGGCCTCCTGCAAGTGTAAATGAGACTTCACATAAAATTAGACAAAAGCTGTAAGAGAAAAATGAGCAGGCAATATTTAATCTTCATAATAAGCAATATCCCAATGTAAAAGTGCTGCAGTATAACCAAATCTATTCTGTTCCACTAAAACAGGCACTCAAAAGCCACCAATTTTCAAAGATTTCCAGATAAGTGGGTTCCATAATCCTCAGGTTCATTTTATAGATTTTGCTTCCATGATCCTGGCTGCTTTGCTGCTGGCTTACAATCCACCATCTGCTTCTAAAGTGGTAAATGAAATTTGAAAAGTGAAACAAACAAGAGATGGTAGACTTTGGAGTCTGACCAAGTTTTTTTCCCTTCCTTTAGCACTATCCACCTTTAGGACATGCTCATTAAAAGCATAAAGTCAACTCTTTATCCAAAACATACTTGGAGAAGGCAGTTGAGGGGTGAGAAAGATTTAAACATCCTTGGTCCCATCATTTTGAATCTCATGCCATGCAGAAGAAGAAGCTGAGATACATCTTATTTGTGTTTTCCACTCTCAGTACTTTTACTAAACTCATTGTAGGCCATTATACACAAAACTGAAAAACTCAATTTTGCTGTTTTAAGTACAGAGTTGCAAAGAAGTGTTCAATCAGTTCTAAGAGTAGGGATTTAAAAGTTCTATCAATTTTGAATGAAATTTCTTACTTAACATCAGATCAGGGTGACCATTTTACTAAGCATGCTTTGACTCCCTTTCCCCGAACTAAACATGCAGTGTAAATCTGACAGACCATCTCAAAACATCAGAAGCATTTGGAGTTATCATCTACATTTTAATAATGGATCTTATCCAGAAACTTAAACAGCATTTTTAGAGATGTGTGTGGCAATTTTCATTTCCCATTACTGGAAATAGAGATGCAATGACGTTAAGCCCTTCAGTGAAGGTCACCCAGCACATTATCTGCATCCCCTCCTACTCTTCTTTTTGATCTCTCTGAAGCACAGATAAACAACAGTCTAGGTCATGGTTCTTGGCCCATTTGAAAATTTGCCTACTACAACACACACTTCAGCTGAGGCGTTTGGGATCTGAGCCCTCGGTAAGAAGCAAACCCTCCAAACAGGAAGCCCCAGGGAGGGGGAGTGAAGCGAGCTAGGCTCTAGTCCAAACTTCTCAGCCTGTTGCTGATTGATTCATTTAACATCCTGTCACTGCCAGCACCCTTCAGAACTCACCATTGCCTTCTGTGGGCCAGGTCTGTGTCCTTCATCTGTCACACACAGGCACTGGTACTTTAGGTCACCACATAACACCTTCAGACTGGAGCAAGGAGAGCAAACTACTAATAACTAGGCACAAAAAATTGCAATTATTTCAGCTAGGTAGGAAAGAAAATCATCCATAGTGACATGGGCAGAAGCCCATTTCCCTGACACAGCTCCCACCTAGAACCCTTAGCAATAGCTAAGTTAGTCTTTTTTCACAGCTGTGTGCTATTCACTTCAAGTTTCTGTGACAACAATATTATAAATTCCCAGCCAGGTAGACTGTAATAGAGTGGTAACTTGCTGAAATAATTTGGTTTTGCACTTTTAGCTAGTTATAGTAATATCACCTTTCTGTACTTCCTTGGTGATACTTAGATTGGTATCTAAGGCAGCAACAATCCTTTTGTACCCAGAGTGGACCATACATGATTGTTATCTAGCCAAGCACAGTTGGAAATTGTAACATCAGTTGCCCAAAGGGGCAGTGAAAGTAGAAGAGTGCACAAATCAGTAATTTAGATCAAGGAATACCCAAATGACTATCCAACTAGCTTCAATTTCTTTTTCTGACTTAAAAAAATTATAACAAGGGTTAGATGCTCTGCAAAGGATACAGTTATTTTCAGCATTTGAGGATCTGACTCAGGAGAATAAACTTAATAAAGCATGTTTAAAGCCAGTGCATAGCAGGTACCATTAGTTCACAGAAACACAGTCATGCAATGACCCTGCTATTATCTGTACACTGAAAGTCCAACAGAAAAACATAATAAGAATAATGTACCCATCTGCTGAGTTTTGTAAATACTAAAATTATTTTCTGGGTATTTTCTTGTCCTCCTTACATGAAAAAACCTTTGAAATATGAACATTTTGGCTTTTGAATTCTGTGTGTGTATTTTTGAAACTGAAAAATTAAATTCTGAGGGCATTCCATCTCTAGATCCTTGTGAACCAATATTTCTTTTACAGATTGAGACTCTGATTACAGTCAGAGTGATGCTGAGAAAATACAGATGCAAACATTAAACACTTCTTCCTGTCATAAATGCCCAACTGAATGAGTTTTACTGCAGATGAGAAAGATGAAACCTTCAAAAATACAACCCAAAAGAGGTTACTTCAAGATATTTTCTGAAGGCCTTTAGTGCAATTAGAACCATACACAAGCCACTTTCCTCATCATGTTCTCCTTTCCAAGGAGAGCCATCAGGAAGTCCTTGCATTCATTAGGAATCCCCTAGCACTTCACAGTATTTGTTTGTCAACCACTCAGGATGTTTCAGGAAGAGATTATCATTATTTATGGTCTGGTTATGGTCTTTCATAATCTGGCAAATTAATAAAAAATGAGAAAGGGTAGCTGCTGACTGCGACCATTGAGGACCTTTTTGCTTTGGTCAAAAGGTACAAAATAGATGAACCAGCGAAAGACGGAGGGGAAGAACATTTCTGATACATTCAACCACTGAACCTGCAATTAGGGAAGCTCAGCTTCACATCTATCCTCATTTCTTCACACAAATGCATTTCTGATGCAAACTCAGATACAAGTTCTCTGTTTCTCACAACTCACCCAAACTCTTCTCACTGCTGTATGGTCTTGATTAACACAGGTTTATTTGGTCACTGAGGCTTTTCTGATCTGATAGCCTCTTCTTCATAATTGCTGTGCTGACCTCCACTTGTATTTGCCTTCTGCAAATTCATAATTCCTAAGATACTTTCTTCTACTTAAACATATACAAGCCATTTTTAAGAATGTTTCCATTTGTTTTGGTAAGGATGAGGGGGTTTTGTTTTGTTTTGTTTTGTTTTGTGATTCTTTTTAAAGCCTAAGGCTGAAATAAAGGAGGGGAGGTCACTCCAGGACCGCATGTGTCAGCAACACTTGGTACTCTCATCACAGAGTATCCCATCAGCAAGACACAGGTCATTGAATCTTGAGTCTTGTTCTGGGCTGTGGTGCTTTCTGGCTTCCATCAGGCAGAGCTCCACTCCGGGTGTTCAACCTCCTTGGTTTTGTCATTCATAAACCCTGTTTAAAGTCAGCACCTGCACCCACAGGCTAAGACCCCTAGGCTTGAGGAAAATTGTCAGCATTCCTGGAAGGTAAGTTTTACTGCCTGACATTTCAGGAGGCGGCTTTGAAGGGCAAACCTCTACAAATTACTAGAAGAGAATCCTCAGTTCTTCTGTGTCCCTGTAATTCATCACTCAGCAGAGGAAGTGTGAGAGGCACACTGTGTTATGAGGGGTCTCCCTTTTCCTTACAGATGATCCTGACTTCACTTCACAATGTGTCTGCAGCAAGTTTGTGCGTGGAAATTGCCCAGACGTGACATAAATAGCCTCAGATTTCCTAGCGAAAATGCAACCCCAGGGCAACATATCCAGTAAATTAAAAATAAATTACGTGATGGCCTGATGCGACTTCAGCAGACCTCATGTCAGACCCAGCCTGAGGGAGGAATGTGCCTTCCAGCTTTTTCATAACAACTGTCCTTTAACAACGAGTTAATTATCTACAGATACTGTGTGTTTAGAAGACATAAAACAAGACCAGCTGATTTCAAAAACTTTAAAATAGACTTGAAAATGCACCTCTAGGGCCTCACTTAGACCAGCACACAGTACATAAGTCTAGGTGACATCATTGCTTACAGCAGCTCTGAGAGGACACAAAGGATGGTACTGTAAACCTCTCAGGAGTTTGGGGATGGCCATATTACCTAGGGGAGTGCTCACAAATGAAGAGTGGTACTCCAACACACTTCCAGTCATGCTCACAGGCTGTGTACACCCCATCTGCCTCCATTTCCAAAAGTGGAGGGGGGCTTCCTGAGACTCTGCTTCACGAGACAGAGCTCCCACCTTCCAAAATATGTGCAGGGGTTTGTGATTGCATCTTTATGCTACTGTGACAGATGACCAACTTTATCAACCAGTCATCAAAGATGACTTTCTGATAAGCTGGCTGCTACTCAATTATCCCATTAGAATGGAAATTATGAATCTGGACAGAGGATTTAAAATTATAGTTGGTGTCTGTGTTTCTACAGCACTCCAAATCAGAGCCCTGTAACTTCAGCTAATTTAAGATAGAATGATAGTTTTGAACCTGAACATTACAAAATAAGTTCTGGTTTTTTATAAATGTTTATCTAGCGACCCTTCAAGATCACAAACTTCTTGTTGAGTAAAAACAGGGGAAAGATAGTTTTGGGCTTTCAAGCTCTCAAATGTGAGTGTTCAGTTCATTTCCAATTCTCAAACCAAGTGAGAGCTTCCTAAAAAGTAGAGGACAGCTGTAGTACAGATGTGATGACTGAGTTCTGGAACAGAGATTTGCATGCAAAGTCTGCCCTTAGCACTCTTCCTCTTCTCATGCTTGCATCTGGACAGAAAAAAAATCCACAAATCTGCATCATACACCTACTCATCTTTAGTATGCATGTATAAACATACAGCTGTATTTTGATTGCACAGAAAACCCAGAAAACAAAGCATTATAAATTCATATGCTTACTTTTTTTTTTTTCCCCCGGATAGCTGACAGAGTCCCAAAACAATATGTCTGCATCTTCTAATAACTTTTGGCTGGTGTGGTAGTTTATACAAAGCTGAAAATAAATAAGGTTCAGCTTCCTCTGAATATAGATAGATGTCATCTCCAGTCCTTGTTTATTTACCAAACCTCTCTTAAAAATTATTATGGAAACTTTTTCAGATGTGCTGCTTCTCTCTAAGTTTTTATAGAAATAGCTAAGTTTATAGGGATTAGAGTCAAATACATGATTTATTTTCTAAAAGTGTCTAACTGATGTACACAAAAAGTGTATTTTCATTTTCCTGATGACAGGTATTACATATCTTCATACGTATGGTAAACAAAACACTCTTACCTTAAAAATGTAGCTCACTTTTACTTAGAAAATGCTCTACTAATTCTTCCCATTAGCACTCTACTCAAGTTGCCACTATAGGTGTCAATTAGTAACTTACACTGTTTCCCTCTTTTTTTTTCTTTAAATGTCAATCTTTTTTTTTAACTCATTAAACCTTAGAGAACAGTGGGGATGAAGCCTTTCCTGGGTCATACTCTTGGAACATACTCTTCTAGATGAACTAGAACTCTCCTTTTAGCCCAAGCTCCATGTCATCTGAAATTTCTTTTCAGAAAATGGAGACCAAAAATGAATGTACAAAATTTGATATGGTCTCTTCAGTACAGTGAAAAGCGGCAAAAATAACCTCTTTTCCCAGGAAGAAGTTGCTTTGTATCTCTACCCTATAATATAGTCAGTATTCAATATTATTGAACTGAAGATTCATTCAGTTAAAATAGTAGTTGTCCCCTTCCTTTTATTTCAGGCTAGTCCCGAGAGAAGTCTCTGATCTGCTTGTATTTTGAATTTATACCCTTCATCATAGCACCTAATTTATTTCTGTCCTGTGTTCTCTATAACCTGGCTCTTCAACCTCTCTAGTCCTTCCACAGGGCTTTCTTTGTGGGCCAACATCTCACACTAAACCCACTGACCCAAATGGATCAAATATTCTCATTTTATCCTATGTCCTGTGGCTACATTGTCAAGGCACTAGTGAAATTCAGCCCTCCTTCTGGTAAGCAGTAGGTATTTAATCCTCAAAGAAACATTATAACATGGTAGAGAAAATGATGAGAAGCAGCACCTTGGAATGAGGTGGCATAAGAAGACTAAGCAGTCAGCAAGACCTGTGCACACACTAGGTTAAGTCACTAGGTTTGGCCAGTACCTCATGGTGAGAAAATGAATGCAACTGGTTACAACCTAAGATTTAAATTCCCTGTGAAAACTATGGAGAAAATTGGCAAAGTGTTTCACCTCAGATTTGAAGAACACTTCTCACTTCTGCCCAGTGTTTTAAGTGCAATGGTATTAAGACTACCTAAAAAATGGCCTTGCAGAAGTTGTGTGCAGGAAGACCACAAAAGAGTCAGGTAAGAGGACATGGAAAATTCCTATCCACAGGACACATGCAAAAAACTTACATTATCAGTCAAGTCTATGAAACAATTAAATTCAAGTGGTTCTGAGTGGAGGAATCCTTCAAGCCATATGTATAAAGCTTTGAAGTAAAACCTACAAATAAAAGTTACAGCAACCAAATAGCTAACAGCTCTATGGTGTCTCCAAAAAGCATCAACTCATACTACTTTTTTTCCAAAAATGGTGTAGTTCTTAGTCTTTGCTAGGAGCAAAAAGCAATTTTCCACCAGTTGGCCAAAGATGGAGAAAAATCAAGATGGATAAATTTGACTTTCTACACCAGTGGGCTCAAATCAATTCCTACCTTCCTCACCAACAGTTTTCACTGGTGTTTGAAGGAGGTGAGGGAATGGAGGCCATGAAAACAATAAGGAGGAAGTGGTTTCACAACTGCCAAACTTTAGGGGGAACTTAAACTACTAAGCAAGCTCTCCTCATTTTCAGGTTGATAAATTTAGCTTACAGTTAGTAAATTAAAAAAAAAAAAAAAAAAAAAAAGGCTATCCTTGTTGAAGGGAAGGAGGCCTTAGATGCTTAGATGTTTGGATGTTTCTTTGTTTCTTAGACCAAGCTTCAAACTTATCAAACTTATCAGAACAGTATTCAGCCCTGGTCTTCCTCTCAAGAATGGGCTAGTGAAACACCAACACTTCACAGTGACTTCAGCTTTCTCCTGAATGCATCAATACTTGACACTAGATTTTAGCAGAAGGCAGTTCTGCAGTGAACATTTTTAAGTGAATCTGGTTTTGATCAGTACTTTTTTTTTGTTTCAAAATCCCTTCCTCACAAGCCATTACCCTTTCCTTTCTGCCTGGCTACATGCCCCAGCATCTACCTGTCTCTCATTCCTTCTTTCCATACCTCCTCAAAAAATAAAATAGTTTTTTCCTCTGTATTACTATGTCAACGTCTTGGTACTGGAATTAGAATCTGCTGCTTTAAGTGCTGGGCAAACAAATATTTCCCCAGAGTCTCTCAGGAGAGCCAGTCCACAGAAAGTTAATACAGCTTGAAAGTTCTGCCAGCAACTGGACTTCAGGCTGTAACTATGTCTAATTTACTGCTTTGTCAGGCCCCTCTCCAACTAAGCAAAAGGATACAATCATCCCATTTGAAAAGCTGTCTCCCTGCAAACCCAGAAACATGGATTGCAATGAGGCAGAATAAAGCATAGCAGAGCAATGGAAGAAAACAGTGAAATATCTGGAGAAGTGGAAAGTTCTCAGCCACACCAAAGTCCCTCTGAAATCTGGGCAAGCTGAGAACACCTGAGGAGCTGATTAGTTTGCCTGCTCCTTCTGAAATTTAGTGAACTTAAAGGGTAAGGCTAATTTAGATCACTAGGGCAAGTGTCCTCACGGGGTCTGATGCCTCTGGGAAGCTGTCTGTGCAGAGTGTTGCTCTACCTGAAGAGACAGGTCGGGAAGGTAAAATGAGCCAGCTGGCTTTGACCCCTCCCTCAGCCACATACCAACAGGAATTTTCCATCTCTAAGAGGATGAGTTCTTTGCCTCAAGCCTTTCTGTCCAAGTGGACAAAAGTGGCTGCGGCCTACATGTGCAAGAGGAGCGAAGAGAAAGAGAAGGAAGAGGGGAGGAAAGGAGGAGACAAGGCAGTCTGGAGCAGCAACAACTACTATTCTTCCGTGGTTCTGCATTGGCAGAATGTAATGCTGATGAGTGTGCACTGTACCACAGCTGAACCAGCGTCACACACACCTACAGCTGCCTTGATGCTGATGGATTAGTGCCATGGTTAAATGCCTCCGTTGTGCCAATTAAGATCACTGTGATATTAATTTATGCAAAGATGAACCCAGCTTTCCTGTAGGTATAGCTCTGTACTAACACCTGTTGCGTCTCTATGAATGGGGGCTCTGCAGGGCAGAGATTAACTTAACAACGTTGAGCACAGTAAAGCCCTTATCCCTGGCCATTATCACCACTAAATATCAGAAAAATAGATTATACTTTCTTTCCTGCACAGACTTATTACCTATTGCCTGAGGCAAAAGAGAGGCTGGTCTCTCTGTTCAGCTGTAACAGGAGACCTCAGTGATTTTCATTTTAACAGCCCGCAGCCTGAAGAAACCTCTTGCAGGCAGCCTTGATCCCACTAAATTCAGAGGACTATCAGAGACTCTCATCTCATGCAAAGGACAGTGAAGTCAGATGTAAATTGCAATATTAAGGAGGGAGCAGATCTATTATTTCCCTTCTCCTCAAGCAAATTACTGCTTGTTCTCAGAGGAAGCAGCCTCTGGAAATGGTTATTTTCTACCTGGGCTGATCTGAGAGTAGGTGTTTTCTTCAGGAAAAATAGAAAACAATCCACAGCAACAATATGCAACCTGTGCAAGACTAACAGCTCTTTCTACTCCCTGAGACTTCTCTCAAGGATCCTCCAGTTAATTGAGATGAAAATCAGCTGGAATGTTCATAATGCAAGAAGTCAAACAGAACACACCCTCCAACTTCCAGCTGTGTACAAGTATATTGTTCATTACAACAGACCCCCTCCAGACAAGGCACAGCCCATTCTTGTAGCACACAAAATGTATGGATGCTCTTTAACCCAACCCTCAACAAGAAGTCCCAATTGCTACAAAAACTTCCCAAATTTCCACATCCTAAAAGTTAAGACTTACATCCATTACCTGTGTCTCTTCCCATAATTTTGTCTATCTTTAAATTCTTCATGGCAAGAGTTCCCCCTCACCTAGGTCATTTATAGAAGGGCAAACTCTAGGGAAACAGCGATTTATTCTCTGGGCAAAGCCACAGATGAGTTCAAGGGTTTCACCAGAGACAATGTGATACAGTCCAATGTGAAATCAAGACACCTGAGTTCAGTGCTCTGCTATGGTATTGACTGGCTAAGTTGGGGTGGGCAAGAACTCATCTATGTGTTCCTGCTTTCCCCCATCTCTAAGACTACTCCATTTATTCATATTCATTTTTGTCCACTGCTTTTAAAGCTGTAGAGGTAAAAATATACTCTGGAAACCACAGGAAAAAAAAAAGAAAATCAGGCCCCTCTATCATTTTAGTGAAAGTCAAAGTTCTTGGAATCCCAAGAAACAAGATTTTCTTCTTTTTGGCATAAATTTACTTCTGCTGTCTTCATGCCAATAAAGGTATTGCCTTTATTGCCTCACCTTTTTGGCAGATCCAGGCCTTTGTTTATAAAGATTGGCCAGTAAAAAGTACAGACAAATGTATGTATAAAATTAAGTTACATATCTTTTCTGTGCTAGAATGCTAACAATGTGAGAGCTTTTTCTTTTCGCCTTAAACAACATTTCACTTATTTCCCCAAATTATAGCATATCTTTCTGCTGAACTTTTTGTTTGTTATGCAAGTGCATACAGTGTGTAAGAAAGTTTCAGCTCAGTCTGGGTAACCAAGGAAGGGATGTAACATGAAGGAAAGGAATAACTTGCCTTCAGTAACGATTAACCCTCCCCACTGGTCCCCTCCCTAGTCAGGATCAAAGAGAAACTTCCTGCTTCATTAAAGATAATAAAATACAGGATCTGCAATTATTTGACTGAATTCAATATGGATATAAGACTACTTTGCTTCCCCTAGAAAAGCGTTTTTCATTTTATTTACTTTAACCAGAAAAAACCTTAAAAGAGGACATCATGATTAATCACGTGCACTGTCTAGAAACCCCTTGAGTAGTTTTGCTGTGAATTCACTAAGTAAGTCTTGGGATGCAGTCCAGTTACTTTGTGGCTCTCTGAATTACTCAGCGATTGCTCCTCAGACACTGCCTTCCTGCTGTACTGTGGAGAATATGAAGTGGCCCCGGAAGGCACACGGCACTATCAGCATGCCTTGTCCTCAGGGGGAGCACGTGGCACATTGCACATCCATACTCACCCAGGCCTGCAGCATGGAGGAAACAGCTGGCAAAGATGATCTCTGTACATTACTGACAGTTCTGATACAGGCCTTTGGCTCCGTTTAAAAGACATCATGGCTTATGTAGGCCCAAATGCTTGAAAGGCAGTGAAGATGGGTCACTGTCTACAGAGCTGAACGAAGCTTAAATAACAACAGTACCTTTTGGAAGACTAGGGGAAAACCAAACCAAACCACAAACCCAAAACAAAAAAAAGCCCCACCAAAACCAACACACAAAGTCTCTTGATTTAGTTACTGCCTTGGTCCCAACATTCCTAGTGATAGAAGCATTCACCTAATTTACAAGCAGGATCAGCCCTTGATTGATGAAATAGGCTGCGGTCCAGGTTCATAAACTGTTGTGGACTGAGACATGGTCATGTTTCCTTTGCTTGTATTAAAAACACCAAACTTGTGGGTGCTGTCCCACCAAGAACAGTCTGTCCATAAGGCAATGGAAACTGCTGGGGTAATGAGCTTTTCTCCCTCCAGCGTCATTTAACTGCTTCACCATACCAACCTCAAGGGGAGAGAAGCAAGTCTTGCTCTCTGTTCCACCTCCTCTATTTCTTGCTTGCAATGCCCTCTCTTGCAAGAGGAGCTTTATCTTTGTGGTAGTAAAATTAGGCATTGCCTGTCTGGCTGAAAGCTTTCATCTGTCAATATCTTTGTGAATTACAGAAAATGTGCTATTCTGCTTTGAACGTTGTTGAAAGCACAACATTCCATAAAGGTGGAACAAGGTCATCACAAACTGCACAAGCCAGGGAAAATTTCCAACTCTTTGGAGACCAAAATAGTCAACCTTACAAAAGGAATCAAGCAAATGGAAAATCTGATGATAGGTTCTCTCTTTCACATGAAAAAGAGTACAAGCCTACAAATGTTTTGTTGCTGTAGGACAATAGAGAACATATAATCATTTTGGTTCTAGAGTGAAAAGATTATGAAAAAACTAAAGATTTGACTTCCTGAAACTAACCAAAGAATCTGTGGGGAATAAGATGAACATTCAATAAATCCATCTAGAATTCATAGAACAACAGTAAGAAAAGATCTCTCTTAAAGTAGGGAGCTGAGCCTTGCTAGTTTCTGGGACAAATGACAGTGGCAACCCTGATCCAATCACAGATTCATCAATTCAAATTCTAAAGCCTGTAAATAAAATATTGCTTGCAATATTTTTCAGCAGCTCTAAGGTGAGCTGTCAGTTAACAGTCATCAAGAGACCAGCAACATGCAGACACATCACAGGTCTGTATTATTCTTCACTGCGTGCAAAGGCGTCACTAACATGATCTGGTACTTTTGCAAATAGAAAAACAACACATCAGAGGAGGACTTAAAATAGGGTGTGCTCTGTTTTTTCAGTATTTTCTACTGTCTTTGATCTTATATTTTTTTTTCCTTCTGGCCATTTGGACACAATGAAGAAAACTGAGCAGAAATACAAGCATTAACGACAGAAGAAATGTTGGTGATGCCAGTTTGTCTAAGTCCATTAAAAAGTTTCTCTAGCTCTTTACAAGCTGTTAAAATGCTATACTTTTGCCACCAGGAGTGAGTCAAAGCAGTAAACAGCTTTGCCAGTACTCAGCACATACATCATTCATTAGAAACATAACAGCAAAAGCTGCCACTATTTCGTAGAAAAGAATACTGCATTAGGAAAGCTACTTAAAAAGCATGAACCCTTTCCACTAGTATCTGTCAATCACTACATCTTAGGCAATTCAGTACATTTATCCAGGACTAAATCTCAGGAACACAAGCTTTTCCAAAAAGCACATATGGATATCTATGATGGAAGTAGGCCAGTGCACCAGACAGCCTTCTCCTGCCACCTTTCAAAATGAACTATTGTGACTCTATTGACAATGAATCTCTGTATTCATACAGAATAGTATGCTTATTTCTATTTTGCTTTGGAAAAGACAGTTCTCTGTAATTTTGGTTTCATTCCAAATTCAAAGTCTCTCTTGAAACGGAACCTCAACCCTTCAGACATTTCTGACAGCAAGCACTATAGAACAGCATTTGCACATTGCAGTTTCATTTTTCCTGTGGCTGCCGTCTTTATGCTACTGAGTGCCTGTAGTCCTTTTCTTCTCTGACTACTGAAGGTTTTAAACCATGTGTCTAAATGACTTGCTGAAATAAGGCCAGGGAGAATGAGTAATTATGATTCTCTTCTTCCCTCCCATTTTGCCACTGTACTGTTAACATGTAATTAGGAGTCTAATTTTTAGTTAGGTGTTTAAAAAACCCTGAAGCAAAGGGTTTTAAATTATTAATGAGCCATTTTTTTAAAGGGGAACTGAAATAAGTGTACCCTCCTCTTCATATATTTAATGATCATAATGGTTTAACACATTATTCTTCAATTACTAAGGACAGGCTTGCAGAGAAAGGCAGTATTTTCTCTAATTAGAGATATTAAATTTCCCTTAAAGCCATGGTGGTCTACAGCTATGAAAACTACCTTCACTAAAGTGCCAGTCAAACTGCACACAGGAGGACATTTTTCAAATGCAGGAATGTATCATTATGCCTGTACTGGTGCTTTTCCCCTGTTGGTACCAGAGATATTTCTTGTCAGAAAGATCTTCTTATCAAATACTTATTTATTAAGGCACTTATTAAATATAAATGTGATAGAGACACAGATCAATCACACACACACACAAAAAAAATGCATGCAATCTTAAGAGGCTGTTGCTTGTTTGATATTCTATAATGATTTTGGCAATTAAATCCTCTTTAGATTCTAGTGGCAATGGGGAATTTCATCATCAAGAGAGCGCCTGCAAAGTCAGCTGATTCCTGCTCAGAAGGACTTATGGCCCACTAAGGACAGTGACCCATGATGTGCAAAATGCTTCAGCCTGTGAGCACAGCTGTTGTGGTCTGTGCGACTTCATGTGCTCAGAAGGTTTGCTATTTGCTTAAGGCACATGACAATTCTTTCTCTCAATCCACCTATGCAAGGCTTCTTGCAAAGTCCTACGAGCTTGGATGAGGTTAATGGAACCTCACTTCTTCTTAAGGACACCACTTGCAGATAGACAGCAGATACCAGTTTTCATTAACAGGGGTTGCAGGACTTCTAATAAAATGCAGAATAGCAGCCTCTTGTATGTTTTGAGGCCGAGGCTGGCGCGTGGCTGAATCCACACACAGAGCTCATTCTGCACCCTTACTCCACACCCAAAAATAAAGATAAAATGAAATCCCTGCTTTTCAGCCTCTCTTCAGATTTGCACTTAAGACAATATCTAGGGTACCAAACTTCTGAGTGTACCAAAATATCAACTTTCAGTTAAGAAGTGAGATGTTAGCAGCAAGTAAAGGTAAACTTCGAAGGTTGCCTTTGCCTGAACTGATACAAAAGTGACCGCATGTACGAGCAGGGGTATTCTACTGATACCAGACAAACCAGGGTAGTGTGGGCTACTCTGGAAACCCCGAAAACAGAAACATGAATAAAGCACAGTGTAAACACCCAGACTGGTTGGCAACAACCAGCCTAGGTCCAGGTATTGACAGTCACATGGCACCAAACCCAGCATAATAGATAAAATTTGCAGTGCTCCTTTCAGGCCCTAACCAGTTATTTTATACAGCACAGTACTGGGTGACTTTACTACATCAGATGTCCTCTGTCTTTAAGAATATGCTATGTCCCCTTTTACAGTATCTGCATGACTTCTGGTGGTCAACAGCTTGGCCCCTTGCATGACTTCTGCAAGGTGACTATTTCCATATCTCTGAGGCCCCTGACAACACATTCCCTTGAGTTTATCTAAGAACAGCAATAAAAAAAAATAGAAAATAGCATCTCTTCCTATCCGTAACAACTACTGGAACTTACTATTGGCATTATTGGCAAAGAAAAGCTATTGGCATTAAACCCCTGCCCAGGTAAGAGGAAGATCCCTCTGTTTATCATCTATTCCAGGTTCAGACCACATACAAGCTATCTAAGAAGGGTCAGGGAAATTTTTATCATGACCAGTCTATGAAAGCAGGTGAGCATAAATCAGCCTAATCTTCTTAACCATCTGGAATGCAGCGTGTATAATTGGAGATATTAGGGGACTTTCCAATTTCACTGTCACTCTTGCAGCTAGCATGATGCTTCTTCAAGCCTTCCCTTCACTTACAGTACCCTATGACCAAAAGAGCCTTGCTATCAATCTTACAGCTGTTTGTATTCTTAGAAGAAATAAAAACCCAAGTAAACGTCTTCAGTCAAGGAAACTCAAGAACTAATTGTTAAGGTAGTACATTATGACACAAAATTTATGAGGAAACCACACATTAGAGCTCCCAAAGCAATATAAAAGTAATTCTAAAAGGTTTATTAGCCAATATGTATAGTTCATTATGGGAATTAATTCTGAAACCATCTTTGGCATACCCGCCACAAGATTCCACAGGGGCCTATCCTAAGTACAGGACTATTTGACACTTTCCTTAATAAACTGACTGATGAAAAGACAGTAAGATTATTAATTTTTCAGGTACATCAAGTTGGGAGTGATTTCCAGTGTGCTGGAGGATACAAAGAGAATTCAAAATGATCCTGAAAAAAAGCAAAAGAGAAGTCTGAAAAAAAGAAGAATGAAATTCAACTGGTAAAATGCAGGTTAGCATGCTGAGGCAAAGAAAAACAACTAGACAAATACCCAGTGAGAACAAATGGGGTAACAGGGCACTGGTCTAAGTTTCTGAGCCAAAGAATCTCCAGCTCCTGATGGCTCAGAACACCTAACATCCTCCCCCATAATGCCATAAACTGGCAGAAGCAAACTAAACCTCAAGCAAATAATGCAAGGTAGCTCAGTAGTCATTCCTACCTGCTCAATTACACTTGAAAACATTAGGTTGTCAACAAGATCAGGCAGGTGAAACGCCTCAGGTTACAGTCTTTGGTTGTGAAAGACTCAGAGGTTAAAACACAGTTGTTCTTGTTTTCCTTAGAAATACACTGCAAAGCCTGCCATCTTCAAAAACATTTACCTAGAGACCAAGACTTCAAAGAGTACTTAATAGCTAATCCCCACAGATCTGCCATAGAGGAAATTCTAAGTTATGTAGCAGGAATAAAGAAACAATGGCCAGCATAGACAAATTCTCTTCTGGATCTTAACCTACGAAGAGAGCTAAGCATGTGATAAAAAGATGAGGGTTTACTTAAGGACAATGGGTTTTAACTTATTTTTCCTTCCAATTGTGTTTAAATTAAATTAAAAATACTATGATCATTGCTTCTTCCCTTTTTGTACTAAAGAAATGTACCATAAGTAAAGCAACCTGGCTTGCATACTGATTTATTCTGCATGGTGACACAATTCCAGCAAGGAACTGGAATTCCTAGTAAACAGGAATTAAGGACGGAATGATGATCTATTCATCTCATTGCGTGGGTGTTTGAGATCAGCACCAGATGTCATCTCTCTTCCCTTCTCCCATACCTCAGCACCACACAACACACAAAGGACTAACTTAACCCCTCCATCCCTCCCCCCTTGCTCCCAGAAAAGCAGCTCATACCATATGCACGTCCTAAATCTTCTTGGAAAGATGAGCTGCTAAAATATTAAGCATTAACCAGTAGACATTTTAATTCTCTCTCCTTTTATTTACAGCTATCACGGATTTACAAGGAGACTCTCTGGCACACCCCTGCAGTGGAGCACAATCTGCTCATGTAATGAGGAATGGATAGGATGTCCCCTGCTCAGCTCCAGACCCATCCTCCTCCCCCGTTATTGCTGTAGTGGTATCCTGCTCTCTTTCCTTTCAATTCATTCTACAGTAAAATATCTTCAGTAACACTATTTTTCCCCTTCAGCAAATGCCAGGAAATAAAGTCCCTAATTTTTCAGAAGTCTGGATTTCTAAATCACACTTGTCACCTTCTCACAAAGAATTATTTTTCCTGTAATCAGTGCCAAGTAATTCCTAGGCACATAAGTACAGAATCTCATTGGGATTCATAAGTGAAAGTAATGTGATGTTTAATAACTTAGTTAGAGAACACTGTCATTTCTGTAAATTTTTCCTGAAGTCCTTGATCATCAACATTTATGTTGTTGCAATTAAGGATAAACATTCTTGAGGGCTTTGCTGACATAAATATCAGCTGTTTAAGCAAATTACTCCCCAAAAGCACAGACTTCAGTGAGGGGTTTTTATCCTACAGATGTTTTATCTTGGCATCAGTCAACCACTCACCATTTTCTGCCAGATTCAGTGATCCAGAGTGTCTGCTCTCAGGTTTTGGCACAGCAAAAAATGTGTAACACTAAAATTCACTGGGAATCACAAAACTGTGTTATCAGCTTTGAAACATTACTGTTGTATTAACAATTGAAGGTATCCCACTATTTTGGGATGTTGCTTTGGCCTTACACCTCCTCAGCTGAACAAAATTTTTATTCCAAGCAACAGCTGCTGCTTCATTTGCTTAAATGAATATACTAAATATATTCAGCAAAATCATAAAAGTGAGCAAACACGAAAATCTTTCCAGGACCACAGCAGCCATAAAATATTGATCCAAGTTCATGTTCCTGGCCAAGAGAGAGGAAGTCTAACCTATATATGTACACCTGTGGACACAAAAAGCATGAGGCTTATTAGAGTGGTTACTAAAATTCATCCTTCTTCTACAAACTATGATTCATGCTTGAAGCTGAATTTTATTGCAGACAATAGTGTAGTTAAGTAGTAAAAGGTACGATGCAAGCCAGCTATTTGACTTCTACCAATTCTAATATTACAAAGAGGGGGAAAACCTGATTTCTCCAAAACACTGGTACTTAACTATATGACAGACATCACTAGAAAGTCTTTAAGTAATGGTACCGGCCCTTGCCCCCTTTCAATTCCCTAGCACACACAATGTTTGGACCCAAGTAGATCTGCTGGGAAATGTACCCTCTCCTTATTCTGCTGACTGGCACATGCAAATAAAACATCAGTTGGACCTTCAGCTCTCAAAACATGATAACATTTGCCTCTAATCAGATATATTCTGGTAGTTCACACCAGTCAAGAAATGCGCATCAAAAGTAATTTCATAGCAATGCAGCTCTTAGTCACCCAAATGTGGAACCGAGGTCACTAAAAGACCTAAATGCTTTCTAAATGCTATGCTAACAAGTCAATAATCCTTTTTATATTTTATAACAACCAACCAAAAAAAAAAAATCAGCTGTATATGTAGAAACAAAAAAAGTGTATCTACAAATATGACCTAGAATACTTAAAGAAACCATCTTATTCCAGCTCTTCCCCAGTTTGTCATCTCACAGTCTTCAGCATCTCAGTTCAGACTGTGTTATAAAGAAAGCCAGGGAGTTGTAACTAAAATGAAACCAGGATGCATTTAAGAGACGAGCTCTAGCAAATCATGCTGTAGCAATTTGTAACAGTATTTTACCCAGCAGTCATCCTTGGAGAACAGAAAGAAATACACAAATGCATCTCAGTGGTGTCACTTCATGCTTTGGCATCTGAGGTTGAACTCCTCATGTTTAAGTTGTCCGAGTTGTTCATGAGAACACTGTGCTAAGCATACTGTGGGCTTGGCAGTCTCTAGCAGAGGGCTAGTGTAAGTACTGGAAGCTAAAGCCTCCCAGTGACCTCTTCCAGAACCCTACACCAAAACCTACATTAAAATTCTAAGGCAACTTCAGCTGCAGTAACAGTTCACAATTCTGTACATCATAATCCTTCAAACGGCAAGTATTGCTTTAATATGGCAAGTATTTTATGTTTCACAGCAGGGTTTAACTGATATAGTCACTGAATTTTCCAAGAAAGCTCCTAATATTTCCCTAAATATTTAAATAAGTGACTTCCATTGCAGCTCAACAGAGTGGAATGTAAGAGCTCAGTATTTCAACACTGTTTGGGGTTCACTTTTGTCAAAAATAAATTTGGAATTGCATACACTGTAGTCCAATAGCCATGTTATTTAAACTCCATTGGTCATAATGCTCTTGCAGCAATGTGCAATTCCTAGTTGGCCACTGCAGAGCTTGGTGCTTGGATCCCAGTAATTGTGATGCAGTTTAATAGTGCAATGTATCCTGCTGCTTATGTGCTCAGCTTGATGTTCAAAATACAAGCAAATATGTAGAGGAAAGATGGGCAAACTGCTTAGGTAAAATACAGAAACAATGCAGGGTTCTGCGTTTGGCCTTAGATAGGAACCAAACCCTGGAGGTTCAAGTGCAATTTTGTTGCTCATTTCTGTCCCAGCATTCAGGGTTTACTTTCATGGCTCTCTGTACCTGCTGATTCAAGTGGGGGAAGGAAATGAAGCCTCCAAATGAGAGGACACATAGGGGATTATACCCTGGTTACCACTCCGCCAGCTTTGTTTCTTTCCAGTGGTTCTGTGCTCTTTACCAAAGCCAGTGTGTTTGTTACCACAGAGCTGCAATCTCCACCTTAATAGTCCAAGAGATCACAACTAAGACTTTTACTTTAAAAAGAGGGCCTAAACACAAAGATCTAGTCATCAGGAAAAGAGTTAATTATATAGGGACTATGTTTCTACGACAGAGGAAGCAAGTTCACATAAAATGAGTGTGTAACTCTTGGTGACGCACTGTACAAACAACATTACCCTCACTTGTTAGTCACATTTGTAAGATTCCTCGTGCTAGTAGGAAATTTTATGGCTTGCCAACAGTAGATATTTTCAAAAGGTCTCTTCTCCCAAGTCCTAGATGCACACAGACACACACACTCAGAGCTGAGTAATTCATCCAGTGATGCTTTTCATTAATTTCATCTTAAAAAAGGCTCATGACAAATAGTACTGGAGCAGAATGTAAGAGTTACAGCTGTGAGGAACATTCTGGTACTCATGATAAATTCATAGGCTATATTAATAACCTGACAATGGGAAGTAAACAAACCCTTTTAAGGAAAGGGAAGGAAGACAAGACACTCAGGTACTGTGTGAATATTTATTTATAGAAATGTTAAAAATAAAAAATGAGAAATTAACAAAAATGCTTAGTCAATTACATAACACCATTAAAGTGGTTGTGGATGTAAAGGGTAAATGAGAAGGCAACATCAGTGAAATTAACAAAGAAATGGTATAACTGCTGGAAGGCTCCAGTCAGCAGTGGCTTACACTAGCTCAGAATCCAATATGCTGTCCTTTCAGATTTAGAATCCAAATAAACCTACTACAGGTACTGATGAAGACCCTTAAGAGTAACTATATAGGCACTACAGCTTAACTTAATGTGTGAATTCAAAGCCCTGTGCCTACTCAAACATTTGTGAGACAGCTGGAGGCAGAACTCGTTGTCAATCACTGGTCTTGTCCTATAAGAAATTCTGAGATTTTTTTTAATGAATTGGAATGGAAACTTGAAAGAGAAAAGGTGTTACTCTCAAGACAAAAGGTGAAAATACAGAATATGTCTGGAAACACACAAATAAAAATATTCTAGCATTTCAAAATTGACTAAAACAGTTTTTTTAAAATCAAACAGAAAAGAGATGTTTTGAGCTAACTGGACACGAAATTCTCTTCATCAAATATACTGAAAATATAAGTCTGAATATATAGGTCTGAAAATTATAGTTTGATGTTATTTTCCCATTCCTTCTGCCTGACTTTGAGTCAGTGCATAGGGCTTCTGCATATACGTGCAAGGACAGATAAGAGCAAGGCCAAGGTAGGAAACAAAACGCCGTGAACAATGAAGTTCAGAGAGGAAGCCCAAGCCATGAGGTTACCAGGACTTTCAAGATAACAGAACTCTTTCTGTGTGCTAACACTGGAGATCAGTTTGGTACCAAACTCCACTTTTCTGTGATTTGTCAAAACACATGTTCAGATTTCAGTCAGACCAAAATATTTCTTTCCAGCTTTCACAGCACAGAGTGAGTTTCTCAAACACAGAGTTTGAGAAAATGATTGCTAAATATTTCTCCAGCTGCAAATTTTCAGTATACAAAAACTCACAGAAATTTTCCAGACAGCTATAAATTGAAGTTACAGTATCTAATCCCACAATAACTTAAAAATATGGTAGTGTAAATGAAGCACAATCCATAAAAACCTAATGTTTTGTAATTTTAAATTGTCCTTTTATTCTCAAAGTAACAGTTGTAAGCGTATTAAAGTTTAAATTATAATTAATGTTCTGAGAAATATAGTCAATTGTGTAGCTCATCTAAACTTTATCAGATCTTTTATAGTGAGTTAATGTGCTGTTAGTGAATCTCTTCAACATGAATTTGATCATAAAAATGATGCTCTTTACAGGGTCTGAAGCTACTCTAGCTATTCTAATTAACATAAGATCTGCTTAAAGTTTCTGCCACACAAAACCCTCTACAGTTTATTGTGATTCATTTTGTTTGAAATGCAGTGGCTGAAGACTAGAAAAGGAGAACATGAACCAAGTTTTATTCACGGATCTGTGAACATCCACTTTTCACAGGACTGAGATATTTGTGTTTCATTCTCACTCCCTCTGGCCTTGGCCCAATCACTGCATTGCTGGGGACTTCCAGAATTCCTCTCCGTCCACATCCATTTATCCTATCCACTGAAACTCTACAGGTCAGGGATATGACCAATGGTCACGATGTGATTGTGTGACAGCTCCTGCAAGGTTATGTATTCCTGACCCTTTCCATTTGGCTTTACTCCATGACAATCTTACTTGATCTTGCCCCACCATCATCGTGCTATAAATTCCCAATAAGCTGTGTACTAACTGGGATGTCTGTTCAAACAGTCAAGAATTTAACTATTGACTGAAGGAGTCATACTTCCCATTTTCTCTCTGATGGCATCCTGCATCCTTTTATAGTACAATGAGATCTGTCCCTAACTTTAACGTGAAAGTAATCTGGGTTATTCATATCCTTGAACTGTTCCCTTTTCTCCTTGACAGTTGTCTTGCAAAATGAGGGACAGACTAACTCAGGGCCTCAAGATACTGCTGCAATGCTACATATCCAGTGATCCAGTGCTGTAAACTCTTACTCACTCCCTCTTCCTGACAGTATTCCCCCACAAATTAGTAAGCTTGAGTTGTGGTTCCTGCATATGTTTGTCATGACTGTAATCACAACTCATTTAGTAGCTTTTTGTTGAGACTATGTGAAGATTAAACCATTAAACAGCAAACAAAGCCAGATGACCAATAGCAAGCACTTCAATAATGATCTGAATTCCCACTATGAATAGCTCAATCAGATGCTGTTTGTGTAAAGTACTGCTTGTAGGCTTCCAAATTACTAATATTTTTGAAACTATCCCAAAAATGGACTCAAATCTGTTGTATCATTTTCAGTTAAAAGATTTTATTTTTTTAAATAAGATCTCAAAATTTTTGCTCTTTATTCAATAATACCACTAGTGAAAAGAATATTCTGGGGAGTAGAGACTTCAGTAAAAATTGTGTGAAGGTCCTCAAAAGATGAATAGTATGAAGAGGGAAAAAAAGAATATTAAATACAAGAAATACATTTTAGATATAATCCAATGCTGATTAAAAACAACAGAAAGATCCACCCTATGGGCACCTTTTCCTTTTTATCTCAGATGGAACAAATTTATTTTATTTAATTAGGCAACTGAAAGCTTAGTATCTCAAAGTACTTGGTTTATAGCCCAAATTTCCAAGCCACTAACAGATTTGTGAAGTATTATCAACCCTTGGCTACACTTTCTATCCATTCATTAGTTTGTTTGCTGTGGTAATTTGTATGCAGCTACTAAGAAAAAGCACTAGATGCTCTTGAAGTGGCACCCAGACATAAACAGAGGTCAGAAATTATTGGTAAATATGAAGGCTGTGCAGAAAGCATCACTATGACAGAAGGTGTGAAGTGATAGAAAATCACCCATACACAACATTCATCAAGGCAGTACCCTAAAAAGGACAAAGAAAGTAATTCATCTTGGTAAGAACATGAAGCGAGAAGAATGTAAAGTAAATATCAATAAGCTAAACCGTGATTACAAAATTTGGGCCTTGGAAAATAGCCTGTTTGAGAAATAATGTATATCAGAGCATGACTTCTGCTAAAATCTAAAATAAAGATTTACAAATCAGTCACATAAATCAGTCAATTTTTATTAATAAAATAGATATTTACATCCAACAGATAAAGTATTGCATTTCAAACCATCTGTATGACAGTAATGTTACTTATAAATCAGGTACATTAACTATCCATTATTTTCTACACTTATAAATCAGTCTTACTCGCAAAGCACTTGCCTGACTGGAAAATCACTCTCTTGATTAATAGATCAGGTGCCACCAGACAAATATATTACTGAAACTAACCATATATCTTTTGACCACTGGGCCTATTTCATAAATCAAAAACTCCGTATACAGCGACTGTAAATGCTCAATTATGAACAATTTAGCAATCCAATACCAGCACAGAATCCATTAACACACACACACACACAAAACTTTAGAGCCATAGAGATAAGATTTGCTTGGCTGGGTATTTTTTAAAGCTAAAGCTTCACTGTATTCTCTGTTCTACTTGCCACCGTGTAATACATCAGGACTTTGCTTACCTAAAACTAGAAAGCAATTTAATGTGTGGAGGTTTGCAAAGTGGGGGAGGCAGAGAAGGGAGGGAGATACTAAGAAAAGTTCTTGTTTCTGCATTTTTATACTTCACACAAAACTGGAAGTCAAAATCTCTGCTACCTCATTCTAAAACCTCTTGTGGATTTATTTTGCCTTTGTCCCTCATCTTTCTCTGAACTTTTGCATGAAATATATTTACAATTCTTTTAAATCTCCATTAAGAATGCATTATGTCATTAAAAGAATTTATGTAGCAACTGCTGCATTATGAAACCTTTAATTTAATGTAAATTAAATATAAGGTCCATACATTTCTCTAAGGTTAAGAGAGGATGTGGTATGACAAACTTTACTTCTGTGAGATTCTCAGTAGAAAGGTGAAAAGCAGTTCTTAAACTGAGAGGGGCCTCATTTACCTTGCATCCATTTAGTAGAATGTAGCTGCTGCTGAGTCCAAGTGATTTCTAACTAGTTCATTTC
This sequence comes from Aphelocoma coerulescens, assembly GCF_041296385.1. Classification (NCBI taxonomy): domain Eukaryota; kingdom Metazoa; phylum Chordata; class Aves; order Passeriformes; family Corvidae; genus Aphelocoma; species Aphelocoma coerulescens. The sequence goes on along the minus strand of NC_091013.1, from coordinate 102,990,100 downwards.
TAACCAGTTCATGGCTGGGATGATGATTGTATAAATACTTGCAATAAGACAGGACAATAAAACCAAGTAAATGCTTTTTTCATATATGATGGAATAAGTAAAAGTGTCATTTGAAGTTGTCTATTTGAAGTTTACCATAGCAATTCCCACAGAGAATTCCAACAGGAAAAAAAAATATAAATCAAACCACTGTGTTTTAAAAACACAAATAAAATTTATAACTAAGAAGAAACAGATCTTATGTAATCTAGAAGAAACAACAAAACATTTTATCTTGATGTAGATAGTATGCTTTGGTATCCTTTGAAATTATTTTATTCCAACCCAACTTGACCACTAAACTGGATAACTTATTACTCATACCAGCTCTTTATCACATTGATACCCTTCAGATGAAAGGCATGGATGTTGTTACGGTTTCTGAAATAAGTAAACCAGAGCTCCTACGTGAGAGAGGTATAGCTAAGAATCAGGTTTTGCATGTTCAGCATTTACTGCTGCAAGAATGAATGAATGTGTTGGGGACAGTAAAATGGAGATGTTCCTACAGGGGCCACCTCTGCAAGAGTATGAAGCAACTCCTGTTGCCTCTGTTATGCTGTCTGTAGGTACAGGAAGGCAGGCATAGAATGGAGCACTAAGTACACAGACAGTTGGAGAATGGGTAGGTAACAGGATAGATGAGAAATATAGCTGAGAAATAAGGGTTCACAAGTGAACCTCCCATTAAAAACAACTAGTTTGTTTACCTCTACACAGTATCTCAGATTTAAGGAAAACATCTGCATACCATGGAACAGAAGAATTATTCCACAGCAGGCTGTAGTAAAATAAACTGCAGATTTAACCAGGTACCAGCTGGCAGTAACAATAGTTAGTAATTAACTAATGCATTTCTCTGAAGTGCTCAAGAGTAACAGTTGAGGTTATGCATTTGGTTTTTGCTTTTATTACAATGGCTTGGGAAGAAGTCTTTTCCATGTTAATAGTTAAGGTTAGGACTAGTGCAAGCTTTTGACCACATTATAGACTAAATTTTATTTTACTTCTCAAAGAAAAGAAAAAACATGGCCCCACTCTGCATTTGGCTCTGCCAGCCAGGAGGGAGGGGATCATAACCAGTGGATAAGAAACAGCCACGCTTTCCCTCAGATTTCTTTCTTGACCCACATCACTAAATCATTTCAGCAGAGTCATTAAGAGGGTACAGTGTGGAGGCACAGCAAGGACAGAGCCACAGAAAATATGTAGTATCTGTCTATGTCGGTGTAAAAAAATAGGCCTGGCTAACCCTACTCAAGCAGTGGGTTGGAAGATTTTTGTTTTAAAAAAAACTCTGGCTGACAAATTTGAGGGAAATCCTCAATAGCATGTGAATAGTTTTGAGGCTGATTTAACATTGACTAAATTTTGCTTTTTCCTACAACACCTGTTTACTTATAATCCAATGTAAGTAATATTCTCTTAACATCTTTTCATGAGATTGTGCAGCTGTCTTACTTAAGAGGATATATTAAATTATTAATATTTTTGGAAGAATACATAAGAACCATAAAGTGGTGGGCTGGTGTGGGTTCATATTTATCTATAATATATTATTACAATAAATTTGGCATTATATAATAAACTTTTATCTAATAGAGGCGCATGTTCAGGAAAGATTAGGAGATTTTGATGATTGCCACTGGTTCTAGATAGATATTTAAGACTACATGACGATTTTGGAGGGCAATACATTCTAGTCCCAAATCAAACATCTCTATGTATCATACCACTTTCAACTTGTTGTAGACAAGATGCAAGTTTTTGTCAAATGTATAACTGGAGACACATTTGCTTATATAGGTGCTGCAGTTCTAATTAATTATTGCACAGCAGTCTGCAGTACCTTGAATACAAAAGGCAGTTCCAAGGAACAATTTTCTCCCAGTTAAGTACATCACAGGAATTCTACCTCTGAGCAAATGACCTTTTTTCCCCTGGCAGGTACATTTCCATTGCCTCTTGTAAGCTAGTCTCGTCCTATCCAGGCACAAATCCAATTTCTTTCTATCTTCAACACTTTGAAGTTTTTGTTCATACTATGCTGATAAGAGGGGTCAGGATTCTGAGACCTTAGGAAGATTGATCTATAATGATTTTCTGTACAGGCATTTGAATAGGACAAAGTACTGCAGATGGTCTGTGACCCTCCCAAAGTCCCCTTGGGAAGCAAGCTGTATTTACTGACTCTTCAGAGTTGCAGACCTCCACACAAAGACCTCCACAACAGCTCTCACTGTTGCTGTCCAACAGGCAGGAAACAGCACCATAGCACATGTTGCCTGAGAAGCTGCCCACAAATTCAACAATTGCAGTGTAGCCTGGCAGCAGGAGACCTTGACCTAAAGGGCACAGGTCAACAGGTCTCAGAAGTGAAGAGCATGACCATCTATTGCCATGGTGATTCCTTCCAGTGCCACTCAAAACTTGTCCATGGTATGTCTGTAGGCCAAACGTTACTCAGCACCTACCACAGATTAGAATCTTATTTAGAGCAGTAAGTGTAGAAAGCTCAAGAGGAACATTCACCAAAAAAAAAAAAAAAAAATCTTCTCCCCTTAGAGCCATCATACAGCTACTGCCTTTCTTAAACTCTGCCCCCCTCCCCCAAGTTAATGAAACACAATGGTTCACCAGAGGACTGCATGGTTTGCCTGCACAGAAATTATTTTCACCTTTATGAAAAAGATGACAAATACTGACAGATGAAAACTATGAAACAAAGTGATATTTTACTATTATTAGTCTGAAGTTTGATTATGCATGCCTGTTATTTTAGCATGAACTACCCTAAAAGATACTCTGTCAAAATAAGGGGAACAAATGTTAAAAATGTGAAGGTTTTGAAAGGTTGGAAACTTACTCAGGGAAGTACGGAGAAAAGTAAAACAGAGGGAATACATAATGTGAAAATTCAGACTGGGATTTCAGTCTGGGTTGTCTACAAAAAGACATTTCAGTCTGGGCTGCCCAGGGAGGTGGTGGAGTCACTGCCCCTGGAGGTGTTTAAGAAAAGACTGAATGTGGCACTCAGTGCCACGGTGTAGGTGACAAGGTGGTGTTTGATCATAGGCTGGACTCGATGATCTCAAAGGTCTTTTCCAGCCCAGCTGATTCTGTGATTCAGGGACGTCCAGCTGCAGAGTAAGTAAGAAGGGTTTCAGATTGTTCAAGTGCTAGCCTGAGCAAGTTTTGTATTAAAAAACCCAAAACATAATTGAATGTATTTATCAAATTGTTCACTAGAATGACACCATAAAACAGAAAAAAGAATTAGAAATTGCTTATGATTTCCCCTAGAATAAGGATGAGACACTAGCATATATGAGTATGATCCCAGAGTTTTCCTTACAAGTGAAGGATGACAGTTGCAGCAACCACTGTCAGCTTTCTTTATCAGCACTGTGAAAGAGCCAATTAGGCCACCTGTTCTTAGAATGCAGCCCCTAAAATCCCACCATTATGTCTATGATGTTGTAGGACCAGATACCAATCTCCTCTTTGATTGCAAAAAGCACCTGATTTCACAAACATTTAATTTCCTTGGTCAGAACAGGATGCTAACAAAACAAGAAACAGATTCTATGCAAATGTTTGTGCAGAAATTCAGCATTGTACCATCTCATGCATGGGAAAGAAGACAGCAATGAGAGTTAATTCCTCCAGAGCTCTTAGTACAGCATTTCATTGTATGTAACAGAGTTTGCAGCTAGGAAGATATCAAGCTGTTTTCAACAAACAAAAAATAATAGTGATTAATATGAACAACAAAATTCAGTGAGAGACTTCATTTCAAGATTCAACCATTCTGTACCATTTTTGTGGCCATGCTATTCTCTATCAGTACAGTGACAAACCAGGCTACCAAATATTACTTCTTCCACAAAGGTAAAAGTAGATAGTTGAAAGCACAGGTTAGTCCTGGAACATGTAAATGCCAGAGGGATTTAAAGAGCAAATGACACAAATTTGGTAAGCAGGTATACTTTAAAGAGAATGAGAAACATCTGAAAGAAGCTGCAAGTTCTAACTTGTACTGGTCTTCCCTCTTGTGTTTTGGGCCAGACAAAAGACCACTTATTCTCCAAAACCAGCAGTTCCCTAACAGAAGACGCTACAGGCATCTACCCCTAAAAAGACACAAGCAATCAACTCCATGAACATTAACAACATTAGTCTGTCAGGCATCAGCCTACCACTATGAAGGATGGACTTTCTGACCAAGATAACATAGGACCTGGAATAATTAAAACTTGATTTTTCTCCAACAAAGTCATCAAGAGGTTTGCTGTTGAATTCAGGAGGAGAAGAACCAAGGCTTTACATCTCCAAAGGCACAAATGACAGCAGGATATTCATACCACCTGTGCCTTTCGGGAGCATCATATATACTTGTTTCTTTTGATATGTGTCTCTTCCAAGTGAACTGTGTCCAAATCCACTTTATCTTCCTTTATCCACATCCTTTGTTTCCTAAACCCATTGTACAATTCTGTTGCCTTTCACCACTTTTACTTGAGACTGTAAATTTTCCTCCCTAAACATGTATCAGTTAAAGCAAATTAAGGCCTTTAAGCTAAAGGAGGTTCAAACCAATTAGGTGCTGTTAAAACTCAGGCTGATACTTTTGAATTTTAAAATCAATGCAAGATGACCAAACATACTGAATTCTTCGCACAAGTCTATAGAGGCTGTATAAAATTTTTAAAAGCCTAAATTAATGGTCTGATAAAATTCATTTGTTAATTTAAGAAAGATTGGAGTTTCAGGGTGATTTACTGAACATATGGGCTTCTAAAGAACATAAAACTTTGTGCAGAATGATTCAGCAATTTCAGTAAGAATCATTCATAGCCACTGTTGGAAACCCTGTCAAACAGTCTGTGCTTCTTTTTTATGATTTAGAAGTGGTGGATGTTTCTTGGAAATAATAATGGGAGATATATTTTCATCTCTTACTCATTATCTCAAACTTCTCTTAGATCATTAATAAGAGGGGGAAAAATAATCTGAAGTATCTTTTGATGAGCTAAAGGGCTTGAAAATTATTAATCCATTAATTTTCACAATAAACCTAAGACATTCAGTAACCATTATCATCTTTTACAGACTGAAAGTGGAGAAAAGAGAAGTGGAAGGACTTACTGAAGGTCACACACTAACTAAGCAAGAGAATGAGAGACTTGTCCAAACACATCTTTGACAGACCAAAGATCCAACAGTGAATTTTAGGTATTTGCTCCTGAATTCATCAGGACTCTTGGCATTAAATCCCAACCAAAGAGTTCATTCTCAACTGCAGGCCTAGAAAAAGACTCAGGTCTATCTATTCCAATTACCCAAATAAAGAAACACTTGAGGCCCTATAGCATTAAGTGATGTGAACTGTCACAGCTATGAAGACTTGGAGTGAAGCTACAGTCTGAATCTGAGCTTTCTGAATCTGTGTTTTACTTAAAAAAAAAAAGAAAAAAATTAAAAAGCTCGAAGTTTTTATACAATATAGAAGGAATTATATTAGATTCCATTAAAAAACTGCATTGAGAACATGAGGGAACTAGGAGAGTAAGTTCATTAGGCAAAGCATACCTAATGTTAATAGAATTTTGGACTGAACTGTCTGGCAAACACTGTTATTGCAAAAATAGCGTGGGAATTTTGCTAACCACAACTGGTCAGAGGGATTCTGGTTCACACTTCATACAAAGACAATTTGTCATCAGCAGGAATTTCTGAAGCAGTCAGGAAGAAAAAATCCAGTAAGCCAAGAAAACTTTTAGAAAGGCAGGATCTTCTCATTAACTGAGACAATGGTGACATTCCATAGAAAAATGGTACTTCCTGTAAGTCCACAATCATTTACTTTTTTGTGGAAATTAATCTAGGCTACAGATGAAGTTTCACAAGGGTTTTAGTATGAAAGTATTCAAATTTCAAATACTCACAGAATTTTGTATCTGTGCTTCAGATAAGAGAAAAATCAATTCTAAATCAAGCAAAAATCACCACAAACTTTAAAAATTGTATTTTCCTTGGAAAGGAATTTTTGCAAACCTACTTCAAAATCACTATCATCAGTGACAACTCTAGTGAATCTTCCTGAACCTCTCCCGCAAATTGAACTCATCAAAATACACCACAAGCGTTTTGAAACATGGAGATTAGGCTTTAACAGAACAAAACATTCAAAACACGAAGTAGACATATGTAAAAGAACCTCAGTATAGACATACTGTCTATATGCCTGTCTGCTGGTAGGAAGGATCCCTTGTTTTCGGGTGTGTTCCCTTTCTAGCCATCAGTTCATTGGAGTTTTTTGCTGTAGCAAACTGTAAATTCCTCTTGGGGAGTCTGATTTTTTTTCCCTCCCCCATCTCTGAGGCCTGGTTTTTACTCCCCTTACTTTTCTTCCACCAGCCTCCCTGCTCCTGACACCTGCTCTGAGCTGGGTATATACACCTTTGCATGACACAGGAACAGCTTTTTTTCCCTTGGTTTTCTTCTCATGCCTGAAAGGGGCATTTCTGTGCCAAAGACTCTTGCTGAACACTAGAGAAGGAGACATCTGCCTTCCTCACAGCCCTTTGTAACTAAGTCATCTGAAAATGTGTTTTTGTGTGATCTTAAAAATACTTTCTTTTCTCCTACCACTGTAATTTGAGAAAAACAGTCCTAGCATTTATGCACTAGTGTTTTTTCCACAGGTTTTTGAGTACGTTATGGAAAAGTGGATATGTGTCATTACCAGACTATTGACACATTATGAATCAAGCTTAAATATAACAGAAACCTGGCTGCCAAACCACATTTGGTTTATCCTGGCTATTTGGATAAAGTTGAGGTCAAATGATCAGCAGTGAAGAGAGGATGGAATTACAGAGATTGTTTATAAATGGAGTTTTGGATAACTGGGAATTTCCTATATGTAACCATGCATTAGTCACTCAAACAGTGTTACTAAATATGTAAGTTCACTCTTATGTAGTAGCTCCCTAAAACCGGATGTGGAGAGGATAGGTACTCTCTCACACTTGAAGATGGGCCTTGTCCTTCCAGCTGATCAGACTTGCCAGAACAAAAAAATAGCAAGAATCGAACAAATCAATAGCCAGATGAGCCAGTAACAAGCCAAACTAACTTTGCATTAATATTTAAACTTGATGTGGGGATGAAATTTCTTAGAACTAAAGCACTGGGGACAGTGGTAGAGACACAAAAGAAAAATGAAGAATTTTTCCCCGTGACATGAGGTGTCCACTACTCAGATTCCCCTTTTTACCTTACACCTGTAGGAGGTTTCAAATTAGGAAAGTGTACAGAAAGGGAATGTTAGAAGAGATAAGTAAGTATTTGTGAGAGGTGAAAAATGCAAAGCTGAAAGTCTGCAGCAGAAGAAGGAACCAAAAATGAGTGCCCTAAATTTATTAGTGCATACTCTCACCTATCTAAAGCCTATTCGAAAGCACAGATATTACCATTACTATTTCAAGATGTTACAAAAATAAAAGAAAAGTCCAGTGAGCTCTGCTTGGACACACAGAAGAGTTCCATGTTAAAAGGAAACAGATAATAAGAGTCACATTTTGATACTTCTCTTTGCAGTCTATGTTTTCATGGAGCCATACAGAGGAGGTTTAGCTCCAACACCACTTCCTTTCCCCCTCTCAGCCCCCACAGATGCAGAAATATCTCTGTCTTCATGTGGCTGAGCATTTAAAACCCAGCAGTATGGGCTAGCTGCCCAAGTAACCATTTCCTATTTCCTATAAGGGAAACTATACACACAAGAAAGATTCCCAATGACTAGACCCAAAACAAGCATCACCAGTTTGACCACGTAGACTGAAATGTCAGCATGTTGGTTGACATTACAGTGTCATGTGCATATCAAACTGTTCTTGGTCCATGCACATAAAAAAGATCAAGAGTTTAATATTTTAAAAGTTATTTTACTGCCTGCTATGTTATACATTGTTTTAACCCTTTTTTTTTTAAACTTCTCTTACTATCCTGAAAGAGCTCATAATAAGAATTTCTATCTTGTAGCTACAAGCTGGATCAGAAAAAAATCACTGATGTAGGTAGGATGTCTCTGATGGGGTGGGATTTTTTATCTCTTCTCCTCAAAGTGGTTGCATTGCCGCCACCTCTGCAAACTATTCAGTTCATCCGCAGGCACACATTGGGACTCAGCAACTGAAAGAAAAATCAGGACACTTGTTCATTATTAAAAGTAAGGAAAACACATTGTTTTGTTGTATTCATAATTTTATCCTCAAATGCTACAATTTAGTATAATTTTCATGAGACTCCAGTGGGGTTCTGGTTCCTGTAGTGGTTATATTTCAGTTTCATATACTTGTACAAAAAAAAAAATCATTGAAGTTCATCTAGAAATTTCCTACTCAAATCCCCTTAACCGAAGCAGAGTAAACTCAATCAAGTTAGTTCATGACAAAGTCTAACTGGACACTGGACATCTCCAAGGATCAGACTCCACAAACTGCTGGGAACTAAGACAGTGGAAAGCCATGCTGTCAGAAAACAAGCTGAGTTGTTTCTATTGGGCTCAAATGGAATCACCTGTATTTCAGTTCCCACCCTCTTGGCCTTTCACAAGACATCACTGCGAAGAATCTGGCTTCATCTTCTTTGCTTCCTCCAAGAGGTATTCATGTACAATGATAAGATACACACAAAGTTAAATAATCCCAATTTTTGCATCTTCTCCTTACATGACTGATGCTCTAGTCCCTTAATCAGCATAGGGGACCTTCAGGAGACTCACTCGTGTATGTCCATGTCTCTCTTGTGCTAGGGAACACAGAAATGGACACAGCACTCCAGCAGTGGTTTCAGCAGGGCTGGGCAGAGGGAAAAGATCACCTCCTTTAACCTGCTTGTGACAGTCTTCCTAATGCAACCCACAGTGCTGTTGGATTTGCCCAGTCTGCCAAGATCCCTCTGAAAAGAAACACAATTATCTTGTCTATCAACAATTCCTCCCAGTTTTGTATGATCTGTGACTTCCTAAGGGTACACTCTGCCCCATCATCCACATGATTAATGAAGATATTAAACAGTACTGACCTCTAGGGTACACCACTAGTGACTGATCTCCAGCTGGAACTTTATGCTTGACCACAGCACTTTGAGCCTTACAATTCAAGCAGATTTCAGCTTAACTCCCTATTCACTCACTTATCTGGTCCATCCTTCATCAGTTTGTCTATGAGGATGTTTTGTAAGACAGTGTTGAAAGCATTACTAAAGTGAAGATTAGCATCCACTGATCATCTGCTTGCATCACACCATCACCAACCACAATCACTCATTTCATGCAGAAGGCTATAATACCATTCAAGGATAATCTTCCCTTCATAAATCCATGCTGGATAATCCAATCCCCTACTTATTCTTGCTGTGTTTGAAGAGGGTTTCCAGAATTATTTTCTCCATGTCTTCCCAAGGATCAAGGTAAAGCTGACTGGCCTGTAGTTTCTCATCTCTTCCTTCATGCTCCTCTTGAAGATAGGCACATCATTTACTCATTTCCAGTCCTCAGGAACCTTCCCCTAACAGCACAACCTTCAGAAGATCAAAAGTGGCCATACATTGACATCAGCCAATTTCCTCAGCATACATGGGTGTATCCCATCCAGACACATGGATTTGTTCTTGACAAGGTCGTTTAAAATTTCCTAACCTGATTCTCATCCACCAAGCTAAGTCTTTCTGCTTCTAGGCTTTCCCACTGGTCTCAGAGGCCTTTGTGAAGACAAGTCTTGCTAGTAGAGATCAAAGCAAAGAAGGTATTGAGCATGTCAGTCTTTTCCATGCCATTTGTCATCAAGTCCCCTTCCCCATTCAGCACCGAGCCCATGTTTTTCTTGATCTTCCCTGTGCTGCTGATAGACCTGTAGGAAGTCCTTGTTGCTTTTTAATTCCTTGCTAGAGTGAATTGTTTCATTGGTTCTGGCATTCCTAACCCTGTCTCTGCACATTTGGTTATACTCCTCCTAGGTCACTTGACCTTTTGAACCTTGTATACGCTTCTTTTTTATGTCTAATTTCATCAGAACATCGTTGTTCATCCACATAAGTCTCCTACTACCTTTGCTTCAATTTCCCGCATGTTGGGATGAACTACTCTTGGACTTGGGGGACACAACCCTTAAGAGGAAAACAACAACAAACCACCCAAGCAGGTGTCTCAGACAGTATCCCACAACTGTCTCCTCTTCCAAGGAGACTCCTAAATAGGCCAAAATCTGCTCTTCTAAAGTCCAGGGGTTGTAATCCTGCTATATGCCTTGTTTCTTTTTCTTGAGAGCTTGACTTCCAGCATCCTGTACTCAGTGCAGCCAAGGTTGCCCCTACCTTCATATTTCTTACAAGTTCTTCCTCACTTGTAAGTGTCAGGCCCAGCAAAGAGACACCCTTTGTCAGGGCCCTCAGCAGCTGCAGCAGGAAGTTACCATGACTGCACTCCAGAAACCTTCTCAGGTGCTTGTGCCTTTCTGCATTCACCTCTCAGCAGATACCAGGCTAATTAAAGTTCCCATGAAGATTAAGGCCTGGAACATGAACTGCTTGTTTCAGTGGTGTGAAGAAGGCCTCTTCTATTATTTCTTCCTACTTTTAGACCGCTTGTCCAGATAAAAAATGCAAACATTGTCATTGACAGGCAAACAGGGTATTATTCAGTACTGTAAAGGTTCTTTGCTTTACATCTTCAGCACCTTTTATCTGTGGTTCACAGAGCACTCTCCATGCCTTATATAAAACAGACATTTCCAAGTATTACTACTCACACTTGAGCACAGAGTGTAACTTGTTACCCCCAAGGATATGTACAAAACATGGAGGTGGGCATGGTGGATACCTAGTGGGAAGCAGTTATTGAAATAGCCTAGCTGAGGAATTACCTTTCAAAGAACATAGCACTCAAAACATGTATGTGACTTTCAGATGTAAAAAATGAACAAGGTGTCAGGTATAGCAAATGTCTCTTCCATCTCACCTGCCACTCTCACTTTCATTTTCTAAGCAGCAGAGGCTGTTGCACTGTGGGTGGGGAAAATAACTGAATAAAGAATATACCAGATATCTTGTAATGAATCTTTAATCTTGCGTTATGGGTACACACATACTCATAGGTTTCTGGAAAGTTTAGTCAGCCTTCGTGAGCACCCCAAGACACTCTTGCTTTGGAGGGGCTGAAAGACTGGCTGTTACTCTGCTGCCAGGTGAATAGATGTGAGTGTGTCACTACCATTCTTGCTTCCCCTGCTTTAGCAGTATTTCACTCCTGAAGCAGTTGGGTAACTGCCATTTAATAATTTTGGCTAAAAAGACATGACAGAACAAGGAAGTGTGGAGATTATGAGGAAGATAGATTGATGCATTGTCCACAAATCCCAGCAAGTCCTCCTTCCTCCACCCAGCCTTTCTTAGCTCCCACTAGCCTTCCAAGGCTTTAGTCTTAAAAACAAGTACCTATAACAGAGGTTGCATCAACACCTCCCCAAACTTCTGTATTAATCTCTTTCTATCACTTCTCTCTCTACTTCCCCTGTTCTAAGCCACAAAGCATTCACTTTCTGTCTCTATTTTGGTCCTGTTTGGACAGGACAAACTGCAGGACAATCACCACCTCTGAATACCTTGAAGTCTTTTTGTTCAGACAGTTTTCTGTGGGCAGGAACCTTAATTCAAGACCTCTTCAGAACCAAACATGGTTAGATGTGATATCAAGCCTTGCACAGCACAGAAGGCTGAATATAATCTGAAAATCATTACTTCAATCAAGAGATTCAAATTAAGTTTCATTTACTTTGGTGTCTCAGAGGGAAAGCTTTTCACACTTCTGCTGCCTGCTTTTTACCTTTGTTCTAAATGTCAAACTAACTCTCTAAACCTTGTAGTGGGGTTCTACCCGTTGTTGCACTTTTTAAGCTTACGAGTTCTCCTCTGTGTCCCACCAATGGACACTGAAGATTTTAGAAGTATTATCTAATTGCACACACACTGCCATGAAGAACTTCACTGGTGCATGAAGCAGATGAGTGAAGATTACTCTTGCCTAGCAGTGCCAATATCAAAAGTATTACAGCAAAGAGAAAAAATTGTTTCATTTTCCAAAGTTATAACTCTGAAAGAGCAAAGGCAGCAGAATTTTCCCTCCAACCACTCTCCCCTACTTACAAATCTGTTGTACCAAAACTGATTATTAAGCCCCTGGGCTGTTATATATTTTATATATTCTCTCTTCTTACTGCTGAGAGCAAAGATGCATTCTAAAAGAAAAGTGTGCTTTCTTCTCAAAAGTTATGTTTGCTCTAAGACACCAGGAAAGCACCCATACTTTTACTCTAGAACTTTTCAGAATTCATTATCTTGTGCTAGCTCTTCTGTCATACCCTGTGTCACATATGTACACAGTGACAGCAATAAATAATAGCATATTTGAAGTTTGGCTATTACATGCATTTAGGATAGCTGATGACTTGGGGACTAACTATAGGAATTCCATTTCTTACAGTCTCAGCAGCTTGTAATTGTCAGGATCTTGGCAGAAGAGTCTATGGATATTACCAAGAGAATCGGTGAGAGGCCACATAAGAGGAATCAACCACAAGTTTGTGTCATCTTGGTTTCTAGCATACTTACAAGTCCATACTCCTACCCTGCAGAGGGAAAAAAAAAACAAATTAAAGATTTACCAAGTCATAGAGAAATCCAGAGCTATTTACTGCCATAGTACTGTAGGCTTGTATTTAAATCCATGGCTAGATCTACCTAGTGGACAACTTCCTTTAAGCCAAGAGAAGTGTTGCCATGTCTTTGTGTGGTGCATTAGGTCCAAGTTAAAACAGAATGACCTATCAGGCAGACGTGGGCTGATTTCAAAACTTATGGTTATCTGGTAGTGGTGACTTGTTGCATTATCTTCATGTGTTTTGGTTAGATGACATAGTGGCAGCGATTCCCTAAGAAGATGCAAGTGCAGCAGGTCAGGCATGTTGTAGGCACAGGCATATGACTTAGGCTTGCAGTTCCAAAAGGGATCTCAGTTTTGAGTAACTGAGCAAAGCATGTGTTGAGTACAACCTCCCTTGGAGGGCAATTTGTCTCAAAAATCCCCAAACAGCATATTCGTCTTCCTTCTTCCCCCCAGGCTTTCTCCCTCTGCCTGTTTCTCCCTCATGCTGTGGCATGAATTTAATTTTCTTTCCTCTCCCATCCTGTCATAAGCCTCATTAAGAGCTCTGCCAGAGCTCTTAAAGCACTATGCAAATGAAACAACAGGGTCAGAAACAGGACTAACTCCTCCAAAACCTTTGGACATATCCAGTATTTCTCTTCTCAACATACAGAATAAGAAAATAAGAATGGTCTGGTACTGCAAGCCTTTGTCAGATGTGTCAGTGATACCGTCCCACCAGCACAGTGCTGCACAAGGACCTTTCCCATTCCAGTTACCATTGATCAACTGATGTCCAAATTCAAGCTGCACATGAGCAATATCCATACAGCCAGTAGTGCCACTCTTCTGCCCAGAGCCATCTTGGTGCACGTCCTCATTTTCCTGCTGTCTTGAAGAATACACTGCTGCTGGAAGGATAAAATAAAATTTCACTCTTGATTATTTAAAAATCCAAAGTCTAGTGGGCACATTTCTCTTCCATCACATTTTCCCATACATAAATTCCAATGAGAGTTCAGAAAGCAACAAAAAATTTACTTTCATCACCTCCACTTAGGAGGGCAATCCTCTATTAATATGGAGAACAATTCCAGGCACAAATAGTTAATACCTGAGAAAGAACCAGCAGTATTTTTGCTTATGACCAAACTCATGGCCACCATAACCCCCTCCATCTGGCCAAGACTTCTGAGTGTTTGTTTTGGGGGATTTTGTTCTTGGTTTTGTTTCCTTGTGTTTCAAATTGTGGCTGGATTTTTTTTTTTTTTTTTTTGGAGGGGTGCAGGTTTGTTAGTTTGTTTTACAAGAAGTATCTCATAAAGGTACAGATCCTGAAGCTACTAATGCAAGTGTTTTTTTTGCCATTCCGTCTCCTCGCACAGAACAGGACTATCCACTTCCCACCTACTTTCAAAAAGAGGGACATAGGCTGGCAGCTCTGATACACTTCCCACACTAAAGTGCAACCAGAAAAAGAGCAGCTCCAATTGGACACATGGTGTCAAAAGCCAGAAAATGTATCTGAAATAATTATAAGTGTCTTTGGAAAAAAACCCAACGAAACACTCAGCAAGTATACTGATGTAGACAAGGATTATCACACTTCATTCCTTTTGCTGTATATATCCCTTCTTCCTGCTTAACCTGCTTCAGCTTGTTTCCCTGTTCCTCCTTAAGGCTTTCATGCCACCACCTTTCTAGACTTGTGTTGCCTAAAGCTGAATTACCACAGGGATCCAACAGGAACCAAACCCAAAGCCCTGTAATGAGCTACTTGCAGCTGTTACTAATTCCACCATATTTGCTGCTCCTTGCTGCCCACTCCCTCACCCCCCTGCTTTGCCTTAGTGAAAACAATTTCAGATTCTGTAAGGTATTAAATGCTTTACTGCAGTATGTTGAGTTAGAAGAATCAACGACAGCAATAGCCAGTGGCTCTACAAAGAAATAAAACTGTCAAGTCAAGCAAGGAAATACAGACTTATCAAAATGATTTCTGAATCTTTTTGAAAAGATTCTTTTTCCATCTTCTACTCATGCTGCCTCAGGCACCTCACTGGAGTCTAAAGATGGAACTGAAAGCTCAACCCACTTTGGCTGTCAAAAATATACACAAAATCCTCCTTACAACCTAAAGTCTTTTCCCTTAAGAATTACAGGCAGCTGAGAAAAGACACAAATTAAAAAAAAAAAAATTGTGGGGTTGTGTTGTTTTTTATTTTTTAATTAAATATCTACTTTATGGCACTATGGAAATCAGGAATAATTTACTCTTTAATCCAAATCTATACCTCAGCATTAAAACCACTAATAAAGAGACGGTCATTAAACTTTACCCATTTAAGAGAAGTTAGGGGTTTTTTGACATTAATAGGGCCAAATTATGCTCTCTGATACACCAGTGAAAATGCATGATACATTATTCCATCTATAGATACACCTAATTTCCAGTTGTAAAAAGGATGAAATTTGATTATGTATCTTTAAGAATGTCTGAAATATTAGAAAGCCAAGATAGAAAAATTAAAATATGGTTTGCTTCATGAAAAAATGCACAGTTGATAGTGTTGTTAAAATGACATTAACAAATGATACATTTAATGGTATGCCTTTGATTTTGAGCAGTTAGAACATTATTATAGAATAGTATGGTGCCTTTTTTCCACTTCTACCTGTATAAGCTATTTATTACATGGCCTCAGGCAAGATGTTCACAATATCCAATTTGCTCTAAAAGCAATACAGAACCTCCCCATTTGCTTTAGGAGAGCTAGCTTGGACTTTTTCCCCTCTTTTAGCTTCAGTTTATGGATCGATAAAACAGGTATTTACCTATTTCATGCATGTTCGAACTGCAAAATAAAGGGCTAGGTAAAATTACCACTGATCATTACAGCTACATGGAGTGTTTTTACAGTACTCTGAAAATTATAAAGGAAGGAGGTGTTTGTACAGCACAGTGTTACTAACTCTCTAATTTCAGTCTGTGATTGCATGTGTGTTCATAAAAGCAGTACAGATGCCTACGGATCCTGCAGATTTATTACAGGTAATAGAAGCCCATGGTCTCCTCTTACATCCTTTCAGGTAGAGAGAAGGGGTCATGAAAAAAATGTATATTGTTCTATTCCATCAGTGTTGTTATCTTAAAAAAGTATCTGTTTTGAAAATTTATTCTTTAAAAAGATGAAAGGTGTTTCCAAGTGCTAAGACATGGATAATGCTAAGCAGCTTCAACTCCTAGTGTCTCTTGTTGGTGCACAGAAACTCCAGGAGAGACCTTGAAACTAGATCCTTTAACTCTTGGTTTTACCAAGGCTGTCAAAAATGGGCAAAATGGGAAAGGGCTGCAGGCAATTAAAGATGGCCCAAAAATACCTGAAAAGCATATGGACATTCATTCAAACAAAAAGCATTATTTGTGCCACCTGCAGTTGTTCAGGAACATTTCTTGGGAGTTTATCAGCCCCGTAATGGCTGTTTCAAACTTTACATCACCATCAGATATATCAGAGAAATGGATGGCTAAGGTGTCATTGCTCTCACCCATTATTTGTTGTGGGATACATGCCACAGCAAGAAGTGGCAGCACCTCCTTACAGGTACATCTGTGTCTGATTCACTGACCTTATACACTGCCTATACTATCCCTCATGATAAATAATTATTTTTGAGGGGGAGTTTGTTTGTTTTTGGGGGACATTTTATGCCAAAGATAAGCAAACAATTTATAAATCCTTTGTTCTTGGTGGCAGCTGGGAGAGGGAGAAGAAGAAAATAATGATTAACCTTCCTTGCAGCAGGTAAATCTACACTGTAATTGGCAGGCAGTTTTAGAGAGGGTTTACAGTACAAAGTCCTAATACAGCACTTGATTTCCTACAGGTGCTACCACAACGAGAGTCGTAAGAGCAAGCAGGATAAAAGTTCAAAAGATAGTGAATGAATTTGTAACGGAAGGAATAAGTACCAGGGCACACTGGATTTTCCAACCTTATTAGCAGTAACATAATATGCAGCAAAACTTCACCAAACTAAACATTTTTGTATAGCTATAAAGTAGAAGTAATTAGAGGTCCTCTGGAGAAAAGTCTTGAAAGCATGAATGTAATAAAGAAAAAAGACAGTCAAAACCCATAGCTGATTGGCCTGTTTATTTCTTAAACTAGATTTTGTGAACTAGTGAAGTTATAATTACTGCACAGTTTAAAGCAGCAATCTATTCTTTAAGTTACTGCAGTGGAGCTTTCATGCTTTTTATTAAAATAAGTGAAATTTTGTGTGAATGTACCATTTGTAAGTAACTGTTGCTTTCCCAATAAAAATAAATCAAAAGCCTGTGAATTACTAGAAGTTACAGTTTCAAGAAGATGACTTTGAAGAAATTAGTTTCAGTTTTTAACGCATCAGCCAGTCAACTGCTTTTAGAAACAGTTTTCATTCCAACAGCTTACAGTGACCAAGAAAAAGTGGCTAATATGGATGGAGATGTACTTGCTTTATACAGCCATTTCAAACCTGAATGACTAAGGTTAAATGTTGGCATAGCCAGGTTCTCCATAAAGTTTAGGAGTTTTACCACTGACTTTTCTAGTGGCAAGCTAAGAGGAATACTGAGTAATCTTTGCAATCTGAAAACTACACTATTCTTATTCAGATATGAATCTGTCCAACGTTCAAGTTGTTTTGATTCTTGTCATTTTTCATCCCTATATTCCATGAGGAAGACCTCTGCCAAGGAAATAAAGCAGATACTATACCTTGGGAACAACATTGCCATTTCATGAATAATTGTGTCATGAATTGTACCCATCAGAATTTATTTCCCTGCAGCACAGATGAGACTGGAGAGAAAAAATGGGCACCTTAAACATTCATTAGTAGAACCAGCTGCGCTTTTGTCAAAACCAGCAGAAACAATAGTAGTATGAATAATAACCCCCCTAGGCCTTCTGCAACATGAACACACACACACACATACATATAAACATCTAAAAATAATGTCCCCTTGAGTTTTATACCAAACCCACACACGTGTGTCTAGTGCTAGGTAACAGTTCAATTTTAAAGAGGATGAGGGAGTTTCCTATGGGAGAATAATCTCCGGACAGACATTCACAAAATCTCTACAAATCAGTCATTAGCTCTAAAGAAAGTTCACCTTCCAGGTTTAAAACTAACATGGGAATGAGAAACCAAAAGAGAATGATTAGAAATGACATCTAATTAGTCTAGAAATTACGGTTTCACCTGGTATTTCACCATCGTATCTGCACACGCTGAGCCCTCTTGTCCATATACAGTTTATGACTGAAACTGAAAGTTTGTGCTCAGGTCCAAAGACAAAATGCAGGGAACAGTTTTACAGGCCTGGGAGTGGAAAAGTACAACACCAGGAGCAAGTATGCAACTGTATTTTTGATATCCATTATTGTCTTATAATCGGAAAACTGTGCTGCTAAGTTCTGTATTCAGGTGTGGTTTTTTTGTTTTGTTGTTTGGGGCTTATTTCCTTCTCTTAACAACAACCACAAAAAAAGCTTACTAGAGAGACATCTCATTGACTAGTGTTTAAAAGACTGAAAATGCGCTTTTAGATGAATAATTTAACTCTACAGACTATGACCACTACCAGTTTCAAAGGCAAAGTCTTCCAAACCTGAATTTTAACAGGTTGGAACAAGATAATATGGAACCACTACTCAACCAGAGTAGCACTTCTTGGCAGAATAGCAATGGTAGGAAGCAGAAGCTCCTGAAGGTGTTTTTAAGGGATAGTTGATGTACCTACCAGAGTCTTAAGAAGCCGGGTCTATTCAGTTGCCTCAGGCACAGCCCTTGTAAGTGTCCAGGCACAGATTCCAAATTCTGTTCCTGCCACTAGCTGTAATTATACCAATACATCACCTCATTATGTCTATTTAATGGTTTGAAATGTGATATCCTGGGACTAATGCACCTATTTGCTCTAAGTACAGAATAGCGTATTACAGTATGTGCTATTATGGTCTGCAACTCTGTTTGAATTTACTATTGTCAGTTCTCTCAGACTTAACAAAAAGTGTTCTAAAGGATGCATATCCTAAATTATTCCCTGTGCCTAGGACCTAACATCTGCTTCTTCTGTGATCAATCACACCAAAACCAACAAATGGAAATAGGTTGCAGCTGATGTTCAGCATAACAAGCAGCTACTTAGCACAAGATGTGCATTACCAATGGGGAGGAAGATAATTCCCATATTATAGGTATGGAAACTAGACTCCATGCTCACCACACTGTGTAAATGGCAACAATGTAAGCAAATCCACACAGTCCCAGAATCTTCCGTAGTTATCCCAGTGCATGAGCTTGGATTGCTCTAGCAGCATTAGACAAGCTCCTGAGTAGAGTTTCCTTTGTGCACACCTTGCTAGCAAGTCATTTATGAAACATTTATTTGTACTGATACGACTAGGTCATTTTATTTTGCTGCTAAATGGCACCTTTCTACCAAGACTCCTTCCTCTCCTTCTGTCTGACACGACTCTTAGGGCAAGGCAAGAACTGTAAATCTTAGCTAAGGCCACACACACACAGCCTCACAGAAACTTGTGACTGAAATTTATCCCAAAGAAAGGAAAACTGAATAAACGACAATAACAAGTTCATTTCTACTTGCAAGGATTTGCATGTACACATTAATTCCTAAGAACTACTTTAGAAATTAACCACAATTTCTTTATGCATGAGCACTCCTTGAGGCCAAGTACTCTACAAAGTAAAGGAATTTTAAAAAAAAGCACTTCAATGTCTTGAATACACACTGACACAATAGATCAAACTAAACATAAAAGACTTAGATTATTACCCTTTAAATTATGTTAATTAAACAATACTCCCTCTAACCAATGCTCATTGTCACAGTCTGATATAACAAAACCACAATCTTTTTCCCCAAGTCTCTACTCATTCATACAAATGAAAGAAAGGCTTTGTCACTGGAACCCCTTGGAAATCAGCAATTTTTAGGCCACTGAAGTTACTATCCTTCCATTAGTTTCTTAATGGCAGCTTTTTTTTTTAATGGCAACTTTTTTTTTTTTAATGTTATACAAACTGAAAGCAATGTAAATAAAGGATGGATCTTCTATAAGAACTAAGCAGCTATGTGAAAGTCCCCTACTGCTCCAGAGGCATTGCCACTCACAGCTCAAAACACAGTTGGTGAGGTTCTTGCATGTAAGATACTTAAGCATGTTGCATCCCTACAACCCCAAATCTTTGAAAACAGCTTATATAAAGACAATGAAACCAGTTTGACTACTAATGAAAGAACTGTTGTGGTCCAAGAAGTTCACACTGATAAACATACAATTATCTGATACTTTGAAAATAAGGATAAATTCTAGCATGCTCTCCTACATTCTATTAAAAAAAATTAAAAATGCCAACAGCATCAACAATAGTGATTGTGACATTTTTTCATTTCAGAAGGAATTAATTTTTCTTCATATTTTGAAAAAAACTCTGGAAAAAATGTCAAGATTTATGCCTTCAAATTAGCATATTCCAAAATTAGCAAGGGAGAAGAAATCTGATAAAACAACATTTAAATTGTAGACACTTTAAGAATGAAGATGTTTTAAGATAAAATTCTTAAAAATAACATGATTTTTCAAGGTCTAGCTTCAAATGGCCCCCTTTTTTTTTTGACCATATGTTCTAAACTTCTTTTACCACTTCAAAGAAGAATATTTTATAATTGACAAAACCAAAAAGAAATGTGATAATACCACTTGGCGTTGCTCAAAAAAAAAAATCAGCACTTCATAAGTCTGAACTATTGGATATATAATAAGAGAAAGGCAGGGAAAACAAAAATATACCCAAGACTTTTTGCCCAACAGGGAGACTAATTCAATAATATAATAAAGTCTTTTAACCACTGAGTTCAGAAAACAAATTACAAAGAACATGACAAAAATTCAGCATTTTGTAAACCTGAATTTACTCCACATTTTCCCCCACTCACTTTAGCATGGGGAAAGGGTAAACCACTAGAGTATTGAGTCCATTCTACAGTGGAAGGAAACCTACAATATAAGCAACTTAAACCTCAAATTCCACTGGAGTTAACAACCCCCATGTTCTCACATTTCCTATGCAGCTTCCTACGTGTCAAAGCTCAGATAGCCCAGCCCCAGTGGGTTTCCCTGAACAAGGGTGGGGCCCCAATGCCTTGTGGAATAGGTTCTTCTACTTGGCTTCAGTGTATTCAAGGCTGACTAATCGACTTTTGCCACCAAAATAAGTAACACTGAAAAGGGTCTTAGTGGTTAAAGGTGACATAATTAACTAGCTACAAAAAGGAACTCAAGAGTCCTATCTCTGCTAGTCATTCTCATAATGAAAATTTGCCTTGACCCTAAACTCTGTCTCTGGTAAATAAGAGCCCTTAAAAGCAAAATTATAGTCATGGATTTTTCTTTGTCTAGTAATAACATTAAAAAAAAAATACCAATAAGACTTATTTTTCTTGAAATTTCTCTTATTTAGATTTGCTTTTCTGAGATCAGTGCTCTGGGACTGGGAATATTCTTGGCATTCAAATACTGCAGAACTAGAGATCTACTTAGAGAAAAATGAAAGAAACAGCAAGGAACAACATGAAGTTAGTAGGAAAAGTATTTCACTAAAGTTAGTAACAAGAAAAAAATTGGAAAGATCAAATAGCCAGTCTGTAGAAATAGGATACCAATCTATTTATATAAATTTCTAAAGCTGAGCTTGGGGTAGATTCAGCTGAGGAAAACAGGAGCAGGTGGCAGATTACTGCAAACATGGTGCATTCTGGGCCAATTGTGAAAAAAAATACTGACTCTCACCTAAATATAGTGCTCTGTTTAAATGTTTTGTAGTTTGGCTGATGTGGGGACTATATCACCAAACATACTAAAATCAGCTTAGCTGCTGAAGCACATAAAAGACAGTAGTTTGAATATGCCTTCATTAGAATAACATCAGCAAGAGGTGGAACTGTGGGGTGATCTAAAACACCTCTAAACCAAATATGCCTGCATGCTGTCCACTAATGAACTTCTGTTTGGATTTTCTCCCAGGAGAAAAATTAATATTTCAATGAGTTTGACAAGCACACATACTGCTTCTGGACAATTTCAATATAAGAAACAATAAGAATGTATAGCTAGGAGGAGGGACTTAAAGATAATTCTCTTGTTCTGCTCTCTCTGAAAGTCTTCCTCTCTACCTTCCAGCCAGAACCCACAGGATAACTTCTTTGTTACTCTATTACATTATCTAAAACAGTTCATAGAGTGATTACTTTGCCTTTGTACCTTGCCTAGAATGTACCCTCCAGAACAGCCACGCAGAACAAAAGAGGAATAAGACTGCATCTGACTCTGCCTTCCACAGTGGCCCCAGATGGAAGTCATCATTTAAGCTACAGTAGTGGCCTCTGTTTTATGGCCTCTGGGCAACTTTCAGTGTTAGAAAAGCCGTGGTGCTTGTAATAAGCTGGCAGAGTAGGTACAAAAATGTCCTGTAATATGGGAGATACTGTCTGGTTTGAAAAGGAGAGGTCAGATCCTCAGCTGACACATTGATTGCAGAGGCTGCATTCACTGGTGTTGGACTTTGGATGGTTTTACAAATTTTTAAACAAGATGTAGGTCTTGGGAAAATGCAGGATCAATATTATCCACGAAATCAAACCAAGAGGGATGATTTCTGTCATTCAAAAACTCTATATATGTAATTTTATTTTGTTTCAGAGAAGAATATCAAGGAAGTTAGAAATGGCATAAGGGTCTAAAGCTGAACCAAATTTGTAAATCTTTTGCATAATAATGAACAAAGGCATCTGCAGTTTCATTCTCCTTAGTGACATGGTGACTACTTGGAGAATAAATATAATTTTTTAACTTTCTTGGCTTTTGTCTTTAATGCACTTAGTCAAAAAATGAACAGCTCTGCAAATGAAAAGCAGGTAGCTTTGATTTTGTCAAGGGAGAGAACAATTTTCTTTTTTTAGTGAGCCTTACATAAATCACAGACATACTAGCTCTGGTTTGGTACATTTAATAGTTCTCACTGTGAAGTATTCTATTTTACATTTCTAAATGTATGAATTCAAGTATTTCCGCATTTCTTTCTGAAATCAGCTTACATTTTTTTGTTACTATTTTGTGTTATTGACTGCCAATGCTACATTTCCTGATATGCAACTGTTGGCCCTACATCAGCATTCCAAATCAAACTCCCCTACTTTATGCTACCCTAAATCTTTTTTCACTGGTGTTTAAGGTGATGTTGAGCATCTATGTTCCCATTCTCAGTAGCACCTATTGAGAGTGCACTACTTTCCAAATTAGATGATTAAGCACAGCAGACACGGTATCAGGGACCTTTCAAAATCTGACTCCATGACCTCCAGCTACAGTATTTATTTAGATTGTATATTAATTATACACATACAAACTTTTAAACTCCCAGGTCCTGAACCACCCATTATTCAGGCCAAGCACCTGGATCAAAGTTATAGCTTCTATTTGATTATGTGCTTGCATTTGTGATTTGTCAGGCCATGTGAAGTTTGGCTGGCTTGTGTGCACCTCACTGTTAGACTGAAGCTGAAATACTTATTGTTCATCTAGATCTAGAAGTTGATGTGGTCAGCATCTCCAAGTATAGATACAGTTTAAAATTCTCTGTCCCAACTGATTTTCATTTTCCTCACATAAGCTGTTCTTTTGCCTTCTCTTCAGATATAAGGACATCGATCTTTCTCATGTTTCTTCATTGGTGAACCATCCAGGATTAATGAAAGCCACTTTCCTGAAATCAGTGAGTCTCCTACCTTTGATTTGAGTGAAAAGTACAGACCCTAACAACTTGAGGTAAGCAGTTTTCCTTCATACAGTATAATCTCATTTCCCTTTTAAAGCTTTTTAAGGAAGTAACCAAAAAAGGCATAAAACGTAGTACCTGAGGCATAGGCTACTTTGAGCCTGCAGCATGCCGTAGTTATGAAATTATCATTTATAACAAGTATAATAATGTGAAATCATAGAATCATTAAGATTGGAAAAGAACTTCAAGATCATCGAGTCCAATCTTTGACCGAACACCGTGTTGTCAACAAAACTATGGCACTAAAGTGTCATGTCCAGTTGTTTCTTGAACACTTCCAAGGATGGTGATGCCCCCACCCTCCTGGGCAACCTGTTCCAATGCCTGACAATCCTTTCAGGGCAGAAATTCTTCCTAATGTCCAGTCTGAACCTTCCTTGGTGCAGCTTAAGCACATTTCCAGTTGTCTTGTCACTAGTTGCCTGGAAGAAGAGGCCAACCCCCACCAGGAGGTTGTAGAGAGTGTTGAGGTCCCCCTGAGCCTTCTTTACTCCAGGCTAAACAATCCCAGCTCCCTCAGCTGCTCCTTGTAGGACTTGTGCTCCTGACCCTTCACCATTTTCGCTGCCCAAAAGCTTTAAAGTATTTTTAAAAGCTTTAACTTAGTAAAAAGTTAGTTAATGTAAATTCAGGTTGCATCACTGAATTTGAAATAGTGACATGGACTTGCACCATTTCAGAGCATCAGTCATGGTTTATGTTGGCACTGTCTCCAACTCTCCAAGCGTGAAAGAGAGAAGCACATCTCTCTGCTTTGTTTTTGGCTTAGGGCAATGAATGTTGCTGAAAGGAATTTTTCCTCTTGGCTGTTACTCCTGGATGGCACTATTCCAGCACAAAGCAAAATAGCTTTG
This sequence comes from Aphelocoma coerulescens, assembly GCF_041296385.1. Lineage (NCBI taxonomy): Eukaryota > Metazoa > Chordata > Aves > Passeriformes > Corvidae > Aphelocoma > Aphelocoma coerulescens. The sequence continues at coordinate 102,965,581 of NC_091013.1, read as the reverse complement.
TGTGCCTTTGTGGGTGTGGATGAGTTATGCTAACACAAGCGACACACAGGGCAGCTGTAGGTATAGGTTTTCTTGCTGCATTCACAGGGAGGAGTAGAAAGCTTTTGTAACACAAGAATTTATCTTATTAAGTTCCTTAAAATATATTTTTCTTTTTTGGTCTTTCAAATTATCAAATCTTTCTTGTCTGTTAGGCCTCCACAGATACACAAGCACAAACATCCACCTTGAATTCAGCCAGCTACATAGAGGAGTTCTGCTCATCTCAAAATGAGCTTTCTGAAAATCTGGCAAGGGAAGGCATGTTATATTAATGAGAAATTACATCTAGCTTGCTTTTGTTATTACCACGTTTGTTTGTTAAGAATAGTAATGCCTTTTTTTATCCTAATTTCAAGGACAACTTCTGCATATGCAGCAGGCATTTTTCTGTAACTAACACAGGGCTCAGGAAGACACTGCTCATAACATTTTTCATCCTTCACCCCAGTTACAGTAAAATAGGAGGTTTCACAGTCCAGTCATACTGGGGACAGCTTGAACTGCTTCACTAGCTCTAATTGGAAGAATTTGGTTGCAAACTAACAGTAACTTCAACTGTTGAGACCCTGAAAACAGTATGGATGCACCCCAACCTTAGTGCATTTTACTACTGATGGGATTGGGGGCGGGGGGCAATGGTGAATGGAAAAGAGAAGGGAAAAAAAAAAAATTAAAAAAACCAAGCTCCTGGTTCTTCCTGCACCAGAATCTGGAGATTATTAGTGCCTTACTTCCTTACTTCATTCACCTAACTTTTCCTCTAAGGATATCTATGTCCCTGTTTATTTTGCCTTCTCTCTAGGCATGCAAAAGTTCCCTTGTCTCTAATAAAAATAGCCCTGAAATCACAGCAGGGAAAAGCCAGAGCTTATGCTCTTTCCCGTAATTTTCCATTTCAGCTCCTTTTATTCTTTATGAGTCATAATCACTTATTACTTCAGTTGCCCTACAGCTCCTGGAAGTCATGCAAAAAACTTCCCGAAGTTACACTTAGGTCATTTGCTGATATCATAGGGACTTTAACAACCACTTCAAGCAGCCATTTGCTTGATCCAATGTGCATATCAAAATAAAAAGAACTACTGGTGGATTTACAAAAAATAAGTTTAAATAAAAAAGCAATGTGTTCTATTAGGACATTTCACCAAATAAGTAACATTTAGTCACAACCAGACTGCAAAGAAAGGCAAGACAAAATGGCTCATGACACTAGCATGGCTTTCATTTTATTTATATTATCAAGGGGATAATTGAGGACCCATATTCTGCACCAATATAAATGCTTGGCACTACTCACCCCATTTTGTGACAACAAAATGGGATCCCTATATCATTTATGGGAAACACAGCCACACCCAAAACATGACAGCCTTTGGTACAGTACTGAATACTGAAGGTCTTATGGTCAGGTAGTACTGAACTCAGCTGAGGAGGCAGAAGAATGAGTGTCATTAGATAATTGTGCATCACATCTGGCTAAACAAGGATCCCTCCCCTGGGCTCCTTCAAGAAATGAAACTCAGGTTTTAGCCTGAAGCAATTGTTTATAGAGACAGGCTGGGAACTATCTCTTTTTAACCCAGAATCCATTTAAACAACTTTAAAGCTAAAGAAGTGGTTGACTGCTCTGCTGAATCACATTCCATGAGGAAAAAACATTGTTCATATCAAAATATAAAGGATGTAAAAAATGATTAAATAAAAACCTACTTTATAATATCTCCTTTTAATGCAGAAAGGGATTGAGAGAGTGCATGAGGCCACAGATACAAGGGCCAGGTAACTTCCAAAAATTCACTGAACTGCTACAGAACTATTTTATATAGGGTACTCCTGTCAATGCACAGTTTTGAAACCACCACAAACCCGACATGCAGAGCTATGAAGCATGGAAGTTGCCATTTAGCATGTTTCTACAGACTTCAAACGTGGTGAGCCAGCCATGCTGAGAGCAGAGTTTGAGACCCAGACCGTGGCTTAGGATACGAAGTGCACCACAGAATTTCTGCCCTGTAAGATACCTTGTTTAGGAAATATGGGCTCTGTACCCACCTGACTCTAACTTCCCACCTCAACCTCTGTGTTGGGTTAATTTTTTTTGTTTCAGACATTCCTAGGCAGCCCCAAACACTCAGCTATCACAAAGTTTTGGTTGAAGATGCCATTTTTAATAATCAGTTGCAAGAACGAACTGGCTTCTCAGAGCTCAGATAACTACATCAGGTATTAAAAAACATGTAATAAAACTAGGAGAGAAAATGCTGCTCCTTGTCTACGTAGGCAGGAATCTACTTTTTTTCCCCCCAAGTCAAATGGGATTCCCTCCTCTGAGAAAATGTGGTATGACTCCTACTAACTAAGACAGAATGCTTCATAGGTTGCTATTTCCTTCCTCTTACCACACAAATTACCCATGGTTTCTGAAAGTGCAGCAGAGTCCTTTGCAATGGACAGTATGATATGCTCCTTAGTAATTTTTAAATGGGGAAAACCAGAACTATGGAGTCACTGTCCGACAAAGGGTGATTCAGGGGGATTTTTAAAAATCTTTTAAATCTATTTTTTAAAATCCTTTGAGTTTAAAGCAAAGAAGAAAAATTACGAGGGTGGAGAGAGAAAAAGGATTTCATAACCTCCCCAGAATGAAATATAGTTGCTGGGATGTTGTTAAAAATCTGCTGTACTAAATGATGGAACAGCATTTCAGTAAACAAAATCTTTAATATATTCTTTTTGTTACATTGATGGAAGGGATTCAGATGGAAAACTTTAGTTTTCAAGGCATTTTTTTATCGATACTGGTTGAAATACATTTTAAAAATAAAGCCAAACTTAAAAAACTGTAAACTCTGAATTAGAATTGAAGTGGCAATCTTACATAAAACATATCTATGCAGGTTTAGTAGAGTAAATAACTACTGATAAATAAGGGACAATGAAAGTCACAGGTTTTTTCACTAATTAAAACCTAACACAGCTTAGAAATGAACCTTTGAAACTCCATCTCGGCTTGACTGTTTTGTGTTATAGAGGCAATGATAAAATACTCCTGTTGTTTGATTTGCTTCCTATTCTGTTACAGATGCAGCTTGATCCATAAATTTTCAGATTAGGAGCAGCCTAACTTCTCCAGATACACAGAAGTGCTGTGACAAAAGTATAAAGTTGTTAAACTTGAATGTTCCAGGAGATAGAAATAACAGCCCCTATTAGCAAAAACTTGTTGCTCAACAAGAAAGAACTCATATCCTTATAGGGTGCTGCACGTAACTACTTTCTCAAGGAGGTGAAGCTTTTCAAATTGCCAAGTGACATACTCACTCTCAAGCCTAGGAACTCTGGAACAAAACAAAAATCCAGGCTCAGAGTACTAATAGCATTGCTGCTTCCTGTTCCTGTAAATGTTACAGAGGAACCAAAGCATACACATTCACCAAAAAAAAGGGAGTAGAAATACACACCACATGGAAATTAACCACACTGGTGGACAATTCCAAACCCTTGAGTTTCAGAAATTACTCAGTTGTCTACATAAATGGAAGTTTTATTTTTTATGTTCAGAATGAATCATTAAGAGCTGGAATACATACAAGGTTACTTATGATAGACTAATATTGTTGTAATGCTAGGTTTAGTTTAGCAAGCTGCAGCTTTCCTGAGAGCTCAGTGGAGCTGCTTAGGGCAGTGTGACTATTTTCGCTCTCCCATAGTCCATTTTGGACAGCCCCGCAGTGTTACAACCCAGTGACGGCGAAGGAGGCGAGAAGGGTCCCTCCATGAGGCTTTCAGAAGACTTTTAATAGTTACATCTTGTCCCCGTGATCCCCAGAAGCAGAGACCTCGTGATCCAGGCACAGAGGGGTTTTGTCAGATCACAGGGGTGGTACATGGGCGGGGTTGGGGTATAGGAACCAATAGGGAGAGCCCAGGGAGTGACCAGGGCTAGGAGCAGGAGAAAATGGGGGGGGGAATGTGAAAGGCATTTAATGAATGAAGCAGTGGGAAATACACCACCACATCTCCCCCTTTCATATTAAATTGAAAAGGGAAGGGCTTAATTTTTATACAATAGAAAAATGATAAAATAATGCAAAAATAGAAAATGATGAGGCAGCTGGTTGTTGTTGACTTTGCACATCGGTGCTGGTTGAGTTCTCGTACAACAGCTGCTTTTGTAGCTTCTTCTGCTGGGATGGCATCTACTCGCTCGCTTTCGGTCCAGGTGGCATGGCAAACGGGGAAGGGGGGTGCAGCTGCTGTCTCTACGCCATGCGGAGCTGCGGATACCCTCGGAGCAGGCTGGGTCCCACAGTCCCCACGCCAGGCCCGCCCCACAGGTCTGGTCCAGAACCGGGGCTTTTCCCCAGTGCAGCTGCCGCTCCCGTGCCGATACTGCTCAGGGCCAGGCCAGCCCCGTGAATAATATAGATAATATTGAAAGGGCTCAAGAAGGAACAGGATTACTGTAAAACCTTAATTTCTCCTGTCTTCACCTATTATTTCCCAGGAGCTCTTAAATCCATAAATATTGGTAAAATGGGTTCAATTGCATTTTTTTAATAAATAAATGAAACATTTGCATAGTACCATAAGCATAAATACCTGTTAACTATCTACTTAAGACCAGATTTTAAGAACCTGCACTTAAATAAAAGTGGAATAATTAAACATAAAGTGTATAAAAAATTCTAATACCTATCCCAATATTTAAATGTCTCCGAGTCCTCAGCAGCTTACAGTCAAAGTGACTGCACATTTACTCATTGCAAAGGAGTTAAAGTGCAGACAGGTATGTAGGAATAGATAGGTACTCGGTGACTTGTTTATGCTGTATCTTCACTCACAAGCACTAGAGACTTGTACAGTGCACATATTTAGGAGAATTAATCTATTTTTTACTTGTTTGTTACAATTCAGAAAACTAAATGAGCCCAACTCCCACCTTTACTTGAGAGAAACAGGCAACTAACTTCACTTTCAAAATTAAGCATGAAATTACCTCCCTAGACTGCCACCACCAATTATATTCTAATAAAATTAGCTTTTGATAAGCACATCAATACGTGAATACAAAGCATTTCTGCCCACAGGTCACTAGTTCCAAACTGAAAGAAAAAGCTGCTGTATGTAAAATTGGTGGTCAGTGTTCAGTTTCAAGTGAGTGGTGGCTGCTATGACAATGCAGCCAGGAGACTTTGCATAACCTTAGAAAAGAGTCCAAGGATTGTGTAAATACTGACACCAAGTTCTCCACATTCCTCAGTAAGTGGTCCCTAAAGGTCTGGGAGAAGTATAGCTTCTGGAACACTCTCAAGAAAATGCAACTGCAGCTGTCTGTTATATCTGCTCTGTGAATAACCAGAGGCTGAATTTCAGCATCCAAGTCTGTCAGCAGCATTAAAAATTATACTGCAGCAAAACAAAAAGAAGCTCTTTGTTAGTGCTCTTCATGAAGCTGCTAAAGACTGAACACAGATCCTAAATTGCCCTGGTATTTGTCTTGTTAACTTACAAAGGACATGCACCAATGCCTTAAGTTCCCATTCTCTTTTTGTGAGTACATAGAAACATGAGTTTGTTCCTGCTGTCATTTTAATGCCAGCTACAGAGTTAAAAAAACAAAGGGAGGGAAGAGAGGAAAGGAAGGTTTGCAGTTAATTCCATCCTTGTATACAAACTTGTACTTCTCTTCCTGCTTAAATATGGAAGGAAGTCCTTCTATACACAGCATACTTCCTTAAAACATTCCTAAAGAAGAGACAAAGAGACATTTTTATTGGAAAAGGACCACTTATGGCTTCTAGGCCCTATTATGCTTAAGATGACACTGGGGCAGCATGCAGTCCTCGAAAGAAGCAAAGATTTTAGCAATGGAAATTGTTTGCCATGTTGCAGTTTTGGGTTTGGTGGTACGGGCTGCAAAGTTCCTTCACTCACCTCACACACATGCTTTGTTTCACTGGATGACCAGGAGAGACTGGCAACATTCAATTCACTGTAAATCATGCTGACATATTAATCTTTAACGAGAACTATCTAGCAAAGCACTAGAACTATGTTCACCACATGTTCCCAATTTTCCTGTTTCCTCTAGATGTCAATCCTGCAAACACATCAGTGATTTCCTGTATCAAAGTGGCCCAGTCTAAGCTTGTGCACATAGTTGGAGTATATCATATAGAATTGTTTTATAACTTATGTGCTTGTAACATCCATCCATGACTTTCTATAAACAACCTAACAGAAAGCATGCAACAGGGGCTTCTAACTCCTACTTGTACAGGGAACCTGAGGCCCCAAAATTTAAGCCACTCTTGAAAACTAACCACAGGCATCTTTCAAAATAAGTCAAGACCCTCACAAAGTCACATTGCCAGACTGATTAATTTTTTTAGAACATGAGTATACAATGACTACAATCTTTACGAGCAATACTGACCAGCATATGTGGTAAAAGAAACCATAAGATTTCCACAGCTGTCAGATATTTTAAGATTTTCAGTCTCCAAAATACTACACATATATAATTTATAAATGTTTTAAAATATGAGGTACACTTTCAGTAGGTAACAGTTACCAATTTCGATCATTCAAGATCATAACTCACATTTACAGAGACTTAGATTTCCAAAAGCAATTAAGAGTTTTTAAATATTTGCTTGCAAAATTGTAAATACCTATCCTGAAAATTATGCATCCACGATGACATAGTTTCTAACAGGTAGCAGTTTAACCCAAGTACTTGGTGGCTCAATTCATGAGAAAACCATGCAGAAGCTCATTTCAAAAGCACATAAATAAATTAAAGAAACCAAGATACAAACAGGAAAACAATGCTTGGGCACTGAAAGCATGTTTTGAATCCCTAGTAGAGTAAAAATATGTCCCTATGCAGCTGCTACCATTTCCTGCTTCTGAAATCTTCTATCCATTAATGGTCTATGTAATGTGGATTACAGATCCTGAGAGGCTTATTTGAAAGTAGACTGGCCAGAAGGCAGTCAAAAACTTGTATCTGAGGTGCTTACCAAACATACAATTTATAGTGGCAAATGTTCACAAAGGAGAAGAGAGAGAATGGGTTATGAATCCCACTCCTGCTGCTGGTTGATGCAGGCTCTCACTCAGTGTAACAGAGGCTATGAGCTCAGGTGTAGAGACATTCTGTTAATACAAACAGCAATAACATAGAAGATAAGCTATTGCAAATAGGTCACTAAAGGAACATAATCTTCTAAATTAATATATTTATGAATACCCAAGTAAAGTGTGTGCTTTAATACAATATACCTCCTTTTAACTGAACCATGTTCATGGCTTATGCTGCACTTAAAACAATTCTTGCAAACTCATTACTCATTTGACAGAAAAAGTTCTTTGGAAGAGTGTATAGATGATAATGATTTGATACTTGTTGGGGCTTGATGTGGGCCAGATGCCAGGTACCCATGAAAGCTGCTCACTCACCCCCTCTGCATCTGGGCAGAGGAGAGAAAATTTAATGAAGGGTCCACAGGTTAAGATATGGACCAGGAGAGATCACTCACCAAATACCATCACGGGCAAACCAGGCTCAGCTTAGAGATATAAAATGAATTTATCACTAACAAAATCAGCAGGATAATGAGAAGTAAAATAAACCCTTAGAAACGACTTCCCTCACCCCTCCGTCCTTCCCAGCTCTGCTGCCTACCCCAGCAGTGCAAGAGGAATGGGGAATGGGGGTTATAGTCAGTTCATCACCCAAGGCTTCTCCTGCTGCTGAGGGAGAGGAGTCATTCCTCTGCTGCACCACAGGGTCCCTCCCACAGAAGACAGCTCTCCATGGACTTCTCCAACATGGCTCCATCTCGCAAGCAACAGCTCTCTGTGAGCTGCTGCAGTGTGAGTCCATCCCAGGGGCAACAGTCCTCCCAAAACTGTGGCAGCATGGGTCACTCTTCCACGGGGTGCCGTCCTCCAAGGACAGGCTGCTCAAGCCTGGAAGCAGAGGCCCTCTCTCCATGGGTCCCACGGGGTCACAGCCTCCTCTAGGCATGCACCTGCTCTGGCATGGGGCTCCTCCATGGGCTGCAGGAGCACAGCTGCCTCACCATGGTCATCACCACGGCCTGCAGAGGAATCTCGGCTCCAGTGCCTGGGGCACTTCCTGTCCCTCCTCCTTCACTGACCTTGGTGTCTGCAGACTTGTTCATCTTACATGTTCTCACTCTGCTCTTCTCTGTCTGGAATTAAAACTGCGCCCCAACCTTTGTTTTGATTTCTTTTTAAATCTGTTATCACAGAGCTGTTACCCCCATCTCTAATTGGCCCAGCCTTGGCCAGCAGCACATCCATCTATGGAGCTGCCAGGGATTGGCTCTGCTGGACACAGTGGAAGCTTCCGGCAGCTTCTCACAGAAGCTACCTCTGTGGCCAGCCCCACTACCAAAAACCAAGTCATGCAAACCCAATGGAGTGCTAATGAACTTCATGTCAGTTGCCCTCAGTATTTCCACCTACACTTGGAGATTTTATATTATATAATATAAATATAATATATTATATATTTTATATAGCATTTAAATTAAATGCAAGTTGAAAAAATACCCCAAAAACAAATCCAAAAAACCACGAGATAAAAATAATGTAATGACCCCTCTGCTTCTTCCCCTGAGTTTAGTTCTAACTAAACTTTTTGAGTAGTTGTCCAAGCAGATTTTTATGCCTTGTGGAAAAAAAAAAACAAACCCAAAACTAAGAAAAACCAAACCAAACCAAAGCACTTTAAACTATAGGTAAGACTAGGTGCTTAAGAAAAGATTTTCTGTAAATGCCAGTAGTCTCTCAGAAATGCCCATTTTGATGTAACTTGGAGACAGCCAGCATCATCCAAAGTAAATTCACAAAAAATGCACACACATGCACAAAATAAATACTAAAGTGAGTCGCACATCCTAAAAGAGGAAATTGGACAAATATCTGGTAAAGGACTTAAACAGAATAAAGATCAAAATTCTGTCCCAAGGTGGAAATACAGGAAATTATACATAACAGAGACTACTGACCAATGCATTTTTCTTACTGTGGTGCTTAGGTACTACACTGAAAGCCTCTTACCATTAGCGAAAGTGCTGATCTTTTGTTAGCAATCAGATTAAGAGGCTTTTTTGAAAGCTTTCACTAAATGTCATACAGATGTGACTTGTATCCACTGATAGAGCACTTCACAAGCAGACCTTGTGTTGCATTACAGAAGCTGCTTTTGGTCCAGGATTCCCAGTAGCTAAATCTTTTGGTCATTCTGCCTTGAGAACTTGGTAGCTTTGCTCTGTTTCTCTTGAGTGTCTCCAGAGTGGGCCATTGGTGAATGGGCTGCAATTATCTACTGCAAAATTTCTTGCATGCTGATGATGATGCCAAATAAGCAAAGACTCTATCAACTGCTCAGGAAGGCAGGTTTTTGAAGGTGAGAAGCCCTGAATTAATACCTACCTAATCCAGGCGGACTGTCTCTCACCCTAAGCAGAACACCCCAAAGCATTGTTTGCTGAGCAATGCCAAGATTTTCAACACACTGCTAGGAGTTAAATATTTACAAAAAACAACAGTTGTAGGTTCTATTACTAAATGCTTGCAGAGATGTTCCAACTGGTTAAAAAGATAAAGAGCAGTTCTATATAGTGAATTTGCAAATTTAAACAAGACATTTTTGTGTGCAAAAGTTAATGTGCAATGAAACATCCACACGGTGTAAAAGCCCTGGCATGTGGGGTAAAGGGGAAATAATGACTCTGCTTAGCAAATTACGAATAAACTATTTAATATGAAAAACATGCCACAGATGCATTCTCTTAACCTGTATTTTCAACAACGGCCAAATTCAGATCTGAAACAGGATCAGAGTTGTTGCCAGGACCAAGCTCTTAAACTGCCATTACTAGATTTTGGGTTAGACGATAAATTTTTTTTTTTTTTTTATAAGCTTTGTGCTCTGTTCATTTGACTCAAAACCAGATCTGTATGATATTCCTCTTTTAGTTCTAGTTTCACCTCAAATTTATATGTCTGTGTATAACTTGGAGCCAAATCATGATGAATTCTAATGAACCAAAACTTGCCTAGAATTCTCTGATTCTATCCCACTATGCTCATAAAGCAAAAGGTGCTTAGCATTTTAACAGTTATTTCTTGTTCCAGTATTCCCCAGCCTGAATCAGGCTGTGTTTAATAATAGGAAAGCAAAAAACAACTTCTGTACAAGGTTTGCTAGTTATGTTACATATGCTGCATTTTATTACAGAATATTTTAAATGAAAATTTAAATCTTTTAGAAGTTTCAGCAGATGTACATTTGAACATTTAGACTGACTGTCATTGCTCAAACAAAACAGTCTTTCATATTTCCTTTTTGTGAGCAGAGCAACTGTAGAACTGGAATAAAAACTGGCAAAGGAGAATGATTAGTGGTGGATGTTCCTGCTGCTGTTGCTTAGGGGTTGTCCCCGTCACATCTGAATAAGCCTTCTAAAACTTGATGGTTGCCTTTTTGTAGCAAAGGAAGTGATCGAATTAACCACAGACCATTTGTTTCTCCTGTTGTTAACTCATTTCATTTCTTACTGATGTCTAAACATATTGTAGGGTGGACTTTTTTTTTTCACTTATTAGAGATTATTGTCTGCATGTCTAATTAGGTATTCTACCCTTACAATAATCAATCAAAGATGTAATTTTTCTTCTGCAATTATCTTATTTCAGTTATGCAACTTGAAACATCTCTGCAAAATAGGTAATTCAGCACTTGTTTCAGATCCGTCAGAGGATCTAAGGCAGACAACCAAAAAAGAAAAGAATCAAAATCATTGGCTCATTTGAAAAAAGTAAGTCAGTGCTTTTAAGAGGACATTAAAAATCAACAGCAAATTATATTCTGGAAAGTAAAACTGTAAGGCAACAACAGAGGCACCATGAAGAACACAACGGTCTGTGAAACCAGAGGAAAGAAACCTAATTTAAATAACCTAGGTTACTATCCTTTAGCGAAGCAGCTTGTGTAAGAATCTCCACTGCATTTAAGAAACAACCTGACCTTTGATTTTCTTCAGTCCAGTTCCTGTTTATGTAGCTTATGACCTGGTTACTTATCAGTTCTGAGAAAAAGAGAGTCCTTTTATAATTTGCTGTCTACCCAAATGTTGTGCTCGAGCACAGAGGAACAGAGTACTTTTCTGACTGGCTGCCCTCTTTTCAGAATAGATGGGTTGGAAGAGGACAGTAAGAGACAGCTTAGTTTCACTTCTGCTGCCTGCTCACATTAAGAGAGACAACGCAGAGGTTGAGAACAGCAGTAAAGGTTACAGGTGTGAAGTAAGAGGCAAATTACTACTACTGGGCTGCAGGAAGGAAGCTACAGGAATTCTGACTCACAGGTGTGTCTGAGTCAGTGTTTCTTGTGACAGCAGCTGGGAGAGGTGGTAAAACTATGCATTTCTCTTTGTTTGGGCTATGATTTTAGAACACAACCAGTTGTGGACATCAGCAGCATGACATCTCTCTTCCAGCTGCAGCAGGAAAACTTGCAAGCACCAGGACTGCATTCCAAATCCTTTACAAATGTATAGGATAAGGGGAAAAACAACCTCCCTCCTCCAAGCCTGATAGTTATAATTTTAAATTCAGTGAAAGGAATACTTGATGCTAATATTATTTATGAAAAACAACCCATGGTTATACTTTCCAGTTGTATAAAGACCCACCCTATTTCCACTGCTTTGCATCCCAAATGACTTCCCAATTATTACCTCACACCAAACATTGCTCTTAAATACTAAATTTCAATCACAAGAACACGTGTGCTTCTTTCACAGAGATAATTACCACATGCATTGCAGTGTCATTCCCTCTGAAGGGAACCATCAATACACTTGGGAAGCTTGTTGAACTGAGTAATTTCCACTTTTGCTATGCACTACATATAGCAGCCCTTATTTTCTGGCTGTAGATGAAAGCGGATTTTTAAATGTTACCATGTGGGATTCTTGTAATCTTTCCTAGAGGACAGGATTGCAAGAACTACAACCTCCCTCTTAGAAGCTGGAAACTAACAAAAGGGTTCTCTTAGAACAATAAAATCCAAGTGATTACAACCCTTATACTCCATGTCCTACACACAAGACAGAGTTAAATTGTTCACGTTACAATAGAAATTCTCTGCATTTCAACAGCAGGATCCTTCTGAAACTTTAAGAAACACTTTTTTTGTTTCCAATAACCTCCACTTAGTTCAAAATTGAACCAGAACTATTACACATATAAATATTCGAAAGCTTTTACAGTTTCATCTAAAACCTAACATGAGGGAAGAAAAATGTTGGGCCATTCATAACAAAGGATTTCTGTCATCAAAGGGGCATGAGTCTATCTTGAACAACAAATCCACCTCTAACTGTCAGGTAGACAAGGACACTCTCAAATACTGAGTGACTATAAAGCAGAAAAACTTTGTCCTTCCCCTTTTCCTCTGTATGATAATGTACCAGTCAGCATAAGTATTGTCATGATCACTCAAGGCAGGGAACTGCTTCTTAAAAGTTACTGGAGGAAAAGCCTTTTTTTTCGAATTAGGAACTGTTTGCTGCATACTCTTTTTTTTTTTTTTTTTTTTTTTTTTTTTTTTTTTAAGGAGAGTCACATGAACACACAGGAAATATATCTGCAGCAAATGAAAATATCTGCTCCTGGACCTGGGCCTGATGCCAAAACAAAGCATCAGAACTTGGACTGAGAATGTGAGACCAAAGCCGAAGCAGAGATGTCCACTACTTCATACTGAGGAATGATAGTTAACCAAAACAGTCAAAACCAATTTTGACCTGCTGTATGTCATACAGTCTGACCAAAAAAAGATTTCAGAGCCACATGAACTATCTGATTACATACAGTAGGACATTAAACAGAGATACCATAAAAATAATACTGAAACTACTGTGGAAAAGAATTCTATGGACAAGGAAGTAACAAACACTGATGAGCTGAGCTTTACCCACAAGTATTAGTGATTTATTACAAAACAGCTGCACTGGGACATTTAAAGCACTTCCCCAACCCCTTCCCCCCTCCACTTATAGCTGTCTGTTACTAGTTGGAAAGAGACTCTCCGTTCTACTTCCCCGCTTGGCATTTAGCACCATTCTCCACCCACACAGCCTACTCAAAATGGCACCCACACTGGAAATTTTGCGCTTTTCAACTCCTATTTTCCATCTGTATCAAATTCCACAACATTCCAGCTGCAATTCCAGAAGTCAGCTAAATTTATTGTCTTCATGCCTGCTCTGCTGTTCAAGCTCATTCTCCTCTTTTCTCTTTTGCCCTCCTATTAAGCAAGTTGGGCAATTTAAACACCAGCATACCCCATGGAGGTTAAAATTTAAACAGCATCCAAAAATAAACAGAGCAAAACCAACTGGAAAAGTGAATGTTGGCTAGCTCCTGCATTCAACTTTTTACTGAAGTTCGGATTTCATGAGGCAAGTGTCCCAAAGCTTTTAAGAAAGTTTACAGCTCTGGAACATGCACTGCAGGATTCCTCTAATATGGGAATGTACTTTATCCTTTATCTATAGGTGTCAGAAAAGATTATTGAAGTCAGAGATAGCAGTTCAATTTGGTATGCAAATTACAAGAAAAAGCAGCTCTTTCAGGACCATCTTCTGCTCTACTCCTGCACCAACTAGCAGACACTATGCTGCTAAACAACAAAACCGAGCACATCTCTCATTCCCCGTGGTCTGCCTGTATATGGTGCCAGCTCCTGTCAGGGATAATATATCCCACAAAAGCCTTCCAGGGGCATCCATCTGAAAGCACACACATGTAGTTACCTTACCAGGGGCTGCTTCCCCCCTCACAAAAGCCAGCTGCCCATGCACCTTTGTTACAGAGCAGTAGTGCTGAGGACAGTAACTTGGGAGACCTCTTGCCAGCCCGTGGAAAGTGAGGAAGTTCTCTTGGAAGTGTACTTTGCCACAGCTAAGTGAATAGAAGAAGCTCATGTTTTTCAAAAGTTTAGGAACAGATATGCAGCAGACTAGCAATATGATGTAAGTAATCAGGCTTTCTACATTTTTCTTATCAGCTGTGGTTTGTTCAAAGATCCATCATGCATGAAATAAACAGATTAATTTTGAAATGAGCTGAGAAGTTTTGTTCCAAGAAATACTTAACTCATGCTGGTGGAAGATTGCAGAGTTTTAGAGGAAGAATTCTCTGGAGCAGTTCTCAATGGACAAGGCTGTGTTGGCCTTCGAAGGGGGAAGAGTGCAGAACTGCAGACACAAACAGATGTGAGAGCTCTTTTCTGTTCCTGCTTTTAAGAAAATCATATGGTTACAACTGAACTGACCAGTGAAAGCAGCAAGTAAGAAAATACAAGACAAGCACCCCAGCTCAGGCAACCTATTTACAAGCTTTTTCAAAGTCATGCAGTCAGGAAATGGAGACAGACCTGTTTGAAAATATCTTAGAAATAGTACAACTATACAATCCATTTATATTAATAACCACATGTTAATATGGTTCCACTACATGAATTTGAATAGGCCTTGACTTTAACATGAAGGAAATTTGTTTCTAACTTTATTTTCTGGACTCCAACACTCACTTTGCTGTGACAGTTTGCATTCATGTTTATAGCATTTCTTTCCAATACCTAAAGTGCCCAGTAAACAGGCTCAGTCCGGGAAGACAGTGGTACATCCAGTCTCACACAGTAACAAGCAACCGTTTCATCATAATCCACAGTGAATATGCTCCATTATCCATTCCAGCAGACTTCTGTGGATCTGGATGCTTCTGTGTGATGCAACACCTCAGCTTTGCATATTCAGTTGTATGAAAATGTCACCCACAAGGGTGAAAAATTGCCTCTGATGCTGAAGGACTCACACTGGCACCAGGAAATACTGAATAGAAGTGTGTGCCCACTGAAGAGACCAATATCTTTTCAAAATCATTATTACACATAAGAAGAAAGCAGTAAGTGTTGGGCATTGAGAAGGTTCCCAGGATGCTACAGTGAACACCTTTTCAGATTAGATTTTCCATCTGAGTTGTCCTGAACAGCCAGTTGTCTAATAACAAATTGATCTGAAATAATCAGAGCCAGCAGGTTATGCACAGTGAAGTTCTTACACCATGACTGACACCATTGCTTGTCAGTCCACTACTAGCATGCATTCCAGCTGCTGCAAGCCCACAGCAGTGCTGCATCCAAGAAAGGGGCTCCAGACAAGTGCTATGTAGGAAAGTGAGCTCAGTTCTCTTGCTTATTCCTTCTCATTGGACATGCTGGTAATGAATCTAAAGCCCTGTGAAAACACAGAGCCAAGCCCATCCACAGAAATGCCCTTAGTCATAGTTAAGTCTCTTGTTTCCTATTCAAAATTATCAATACAATATCTCCTATTCATCAGGGGTACAATTTTGTAATGTAGCTCAGGGCAGCACTTCTGCCTATAACTGATGTGGGAAATTAGGGGGGCTAGGCAGGAAGACCACAGACAACAGAGTAGAAGTAAAATCTTCCCCAGAACATTTCTCCAGGAAACATCAGCTGGAACCTGGTAAGGGACCATTTAAACTCTGTTTTTTGTGGGGTAAAATATTTTTGTCACCTTTGAAAAAGGAATAACAGAAGCCCAATATGGTACATGACTTCCTTTTCTATCTTATTTGTCCTTCCAAGCTTTCCAGTTACCAATATACAAGGTTAAAGGAAGAGAGCTCACGAATCTGTGTGGGCAGTAGGAGCTAAGATTACAACTGAACCACTGTATTTGCTTTTCTGTGATACGCACAATGCCACTATCACACTGTAAGCAAAGGCCTCTGGGAAGCCGAGAAGAAAAGTGCATGGAAGAAAAAAACAACAGTGACAGAAACAAAGGGCAGACCTTACTTCTATGCCTTTTTCAATACTTCAAAGTGGATTTCGATTTTTATTGAAGTTCACTTCCGAATAGCTTAATTCTTTATTGCCGAGTCTACCATCCATTCTTTTTAAAAAGTTTTCTTTGATGGGTAATTATTTCCCTCTTGTTCCTTGTATAGTCATGTAAAATAATTTTTACTAAAGTAATGAACAAGACAAACTGAGAATGCCCATGAGAATTTGACAGACAAGATCTTAGATAACTGTGTGGTTTAAAAGCGTTTAAGAAAATGAGATGCACTTTAAACAAGGTATTTTCTTATCAGTGTAAAAATTAGGCATGATTCTATTCATGACTATATGAAGTCATCATGGAGAAGGCTGGGTAAATACAGGAATACACCACCCTCAGGATACAAGTAAGCCTCCTCACTTTAAAAAAAAAAAGCAAAACCTTGCATAATGATGATTTCCATCCTTACATGATCTGTATTTTTGTGAAAAAAGGTTTACTCATCTTTTCATGAGTAAAAGTTTTGATTTCAAGCATTGATTAACAGCAATGGTTTGACGTAAGGGGGTTTTTCAAAATTTAATTTTAATGATGAATAGCCTTGAGTTCTCATGCCAGTGTAACAGAGCAAGGACACACTATCACCATGAGTTTTTATAAATACATGGCTTTCATGTTATGGCTTATGACACTACTAGTCACTGTTGGTCTAGACTTGTTCCCACTTAGTTTCTTTTATTTTCCTCCCCCACTCACCCTTTTGTAATAACTATGACTGTCACAACTATTTAAAACGACCATTTCTTTCTGTTACATCAGATGTACATGGAGAAGATGAAACTGACTTATTTGGCTGGATGAGTAAACCTTATGCCAAAAAGAGAAAAAACTCAGAGAAATTGGACCAGTTTTATTTTTGGGCAATCCCCCGTGTCCACTTTAAAACCAAAATCCATTGAGAATTACAACCAAGTTGCATTTAAGCAAGCTCATCTATGGACAAAACTGAAACCAAACATATCCACTTTATAAGGACAACGTTCTGCCTGTATGAACAAGATGCAAGAAGTTGCCAAAGTTTGCTTTTCTAGAAGTCACACACACATACACACATATACACACACAGACAGAGAGACCCCAAACAATTTCCCACAAAGTCATGCACATTTTTCCAACATACATTTTTACATTTATGCTGCTAACCACCCTTGAAAAATTACCCTTATTTTAGCAACACGCTTGGACAAAGATGAAGCTTAAGCATATATAAGTACTTTAAAAAATGAGGGAATGAATAGGGCACTGAACAGAGAAAGTGATTAAGCACAACTGAAGATATAAATCCACAAGACCAAGCAAACTTGACAATTTAGAAGACAATTTGGACAGCCAAAATTTACATTTTGGTTTAAACCAAGACAGTCCCACTGAAGTCTCCTGAAAAAGGCTCAATATACTTTAAAAATAAAACCACCATTTAAAAAAAGCTTTGAGAACATGTAAAATTAAATATCTCAGACTACATGGTGCTTAAATGCTTCATGCAATACAGTGAAACATTAGTCATATTTAGTGCCAATGGTTTTCCTGCTGACTACAAGCTTGTCATTCTGAAAAATAACATCAGCTGAGTGAAAATCAAATCCACCTAAAGTTACTTGTCCTCTTACAAGCCTGTCGTAACTTCACCAAAAAGAACACTACTGCATTTTCCTACTGTTTTCTGGGCTAATCTGACATCATTATTTCCAAGATTGTATTAAAATCCCACTAAAATACAATAAAATTGCACAAGCGAGATCCCAAAAAGATTTCACATAACTGTGTTTGTGGGTGCACCACTTCATAGAAGAGCTGTAACTGCAGCTAATTGATTAGATTCTAAATTATTGCCAAAATTATGAGTAATTCTTATCCTACTTCTTATTCATAAGCAGCTTATACAGAGTATTTTAATATTTTAAATTTTGGCTGGCAGGCCCAATTTAAAAAAAAGAAAACAAGTCTCATGACATTTTTGTGTTCTACTCAGCAGAAGAAGGCGTTACAGTCAATTATTAATCAAAGTTTTTGATCTCAAAACTCCTTTCCCAGGCACTGCTTCCAGTATTCAGACATGTTTCACTCTTTCAGCAAACAAGCATTCTTTCAAAGCAAGCTGCAACTTCTCCAATGCCAAACAGAGCAGCAGCTCAAAGTGAAAATGCAGAAAGCTTGAGTGAGCATCAGCGTAGAGTATCTTGTAAGAGAAGCTAAACTGACTGACAGATAAGCTTTGCAAGTAATTGGGAATAGAACAAGTGCTACTTGCACAGGCAGTGAAGAACACACATTCCTTTCTTACAAAACTAAATATCTTCATCAACAAACACTTTAGTAAGTACCGTTTAGTTTTAGCTGTGGTACCCACCAGGAAGGGCTCAGAAACTCTGGAAAACGTGATAAACAAATGCATTTCACTTAACCATCAAGTCTGAAGTCTCAACTCTTCCAAAATCATGGACACATGAAAGCCTTTTAAATGAAATCCCAGGGTGATGTTTGCATAACGTCAGTGAAACCAAGGCATTTAACTACAGCCACAAGCCTGTGTTTTTAAACGGATTTCAATCTCAACTTATTGCTTCCAGCATATTTTCTCTGATTGCTCTTTCTGATTATTTTACCTCATCTTTGATTCCTTTCTTCCTCCTTCAGAGGTCATTGATGGGACTGCATATGAAGATAACAGCCTTCTGCTAGTTCTGCCCTTACACAGTAACACAAGAGGACCTGCAATTGAACACATTTTCCATTTATATAATCACTACATTCTTGGAAGATTTTTAAAACGTTCTATTTACTGTCCAAACTGTCTTATTTCTGAGTAGGTTACCTGCTTTATTTCTGCTTTTTGGCTCAACCAACTACACTCTTCACAGGTTTTGCTGGTCAGTAATCAGGTTAAAAGAGTTAAAATCCAACTGGCATAATTTAGCCAAGTGGAAGGAAAAAAAATAAATATGGAAGGCCAATGAGTAAAGGGAAGTAAGTCCACGAGAAAATATTTTCAGCCTTGACCAGAGGAAAAAAAATAAGGAGAGATGCATGTTATGATTTTTTCCTTTTACAAAGTGTTCCACATTTTAAAAATATTTGAACTGGCATGCACTCTGTCACACACACCACAGTACCTACCATGCTCTGCTTTGTAAAAGTGCAGATCTGCCTGTTTCTATAAAAGTCACAACCACCTATCATTTCAGTGCCAGTAAGTTAAAGCAGATGCTCCACATGGACAGGAGATACTGCACTAATACAGGAACAGACATTCCACTGAACTGTAGACTTTATTATGTCATGAGGCTGTGCAAGATTATGAAATTGGGTTGAAAAGCCTTGCAAGTGAGGTCTCTTTGAACTTAAGAGTGGCAGAATGTACCTTTATTCACGGTCTACAAAGTGAATTACTCCTGCCATTACATGGCTGTAGCTGACCACAGAGTTATGAAGAAGAAAGGCAGTAAGAATTCTCACACATCCCTAGAAGTTGCACTGAGACTGTGCAAAAAAAGGGACAAAATTACTACACTTTCCTTCTGTTTGTCACCAAAAGGAAAAATCTCTCTGAATATATTAGCTTTTCTGCTTTAAAGCACTCCTCTCCTTCAGAAGATGACTTCTAAGATAAATGAAAAGATGAGTCTTTTGGATGTCCTGAGCCAAATTTCAACCAATCCTTCCAGCATATGGACTTTGTCCCCTGGAAGCTGTACAGTCTCTTCGGCTGTGTTGGACAGTGAAACCAGACACCCAAGTAGCAGTTCTGTCATATCCACACAAACAGTGTGTGGACAGTCTTGCTGAGGCTCTGACAGAAGAAGTCCAAAGCCAATTTATATAGCACAGAAGAACTGAGGAGTTAAAGAATCCATATTATTCTCCTTCAATCTGACAATATTTAAGTATGCTACACATGAAAAATAAACAGCCTGAGGCAGGTACCTATGTAAAAAGTGAAGTATTTGTTTAAAACTAACTTCAGAAAACCAGGCACAAGCAGAGGAAAGCATTCAAGGATTTTAGAAATAGCAGTCAACTCTGCACCTCAATGCACCTTCAAAAAGAGAAACCTTCACATTCAGTAAATTTTCCAAAATTACCAAATATCTACTTTTATGAGATCAGCCTGCCTTTGCAAGGATTCATGAATAGGCACCTAATCAGATTACTACCTTCCTTTCAAAATTCTGGATATATTGCCTATAGGTAAAAGAAAAAACACATGCAAGGAATTCCAAGACACCAGGCTTCTCTACTTCCTCCAGACTTTCTTTATAAGTTTGGACAAAACCACCAAATATCAAAAACTCAGTTTCTGATATTCCTTTCTACCAGGACTGAGTAAAGCACAACACACTCTCCACATTGCTGACACATAAGAATATGAACAATAGTTCTTGTGAAAACTAGCATTTAGACTCTTATCTCATAAAAAGAAAGGCACAAAAAAGGGCAAACTTGAAAATTAGGAATATTATTGGCAATATTATAAACTCTTTTATTCATATCTACATAGGAAAACTTAAGAGAAATTTTCACTTAATGTGGCAGACTGAGTACCAACCATGTACTGTACCTGGTGCCAAAATTATACAGCTGTTGAGAGATACAAGACTTTAATCATAAATATTTCATTCCTTAAAAAGTGAGCAACCGTGTCTGGCTAATTTGCAGAAAAGCAGGATAAAAACCTATGAGCAGCATGGGTTACTGGTGGGTAGGTAGAAAACTTGAAGTGTTCATCATCAGTACTGATGAAGTAAGAAGACATATTTTTGTTATCCCCTGTAGTACTACACTATTTCAAGCAAAGCTGTAAAATACCAGACCCTTTTTAAAAAGCCAAGAATAACAGAAAGGAGAGAGGAAAATACTGGTACAACAGGCTTGTAAGCCAGTATAGCTGGTTTTGCATTCACCAGCAAGTGAATGGTAACTGAACAAAATAAAAACATGGGGAAATAAATCTGCAGAGCAAAAAACCCAAACCCAAACCGAAATAAAATCACATTCCTAGTAATTAAAACTACTTTTGTGTGGTTTGATACAAGGGTCACAATGTTCTGCTGGACAACTGCTGACTGTCTAAACAATGAGGGCATCCATGTAGAACTGGATACATTGAAAACTACACAGGAAAATGAAAGAAATTCAGCAAAAGAGGTTAATTCAAGCTTCACTTCATTATTAGTTTTACTTTGACCTCTTTATATTTCGTTGGACACAAGACGCCTTAATCTGAAACTTAGTGGAAACCAATGTTATACTCTCCCACACAACAGATTTAACAGAATAATGTAAAAGCACATTTCAATGTAGTATTCACTGTTGTTCAAAATATGACTTCTTGATGCATTAAAATGAATATTTTCAAAAGGCAAAAATCACTTATTCCTCTCCCCAGAAATCTGGTTCACTGGTTTTCATTTTCCGCTCAAAAAAAAAAGTCTTGTAATGAAGCAGAAAAATAGTCACCAATTGCATTATGTACAGTGAGAAACTGATGAAAAAATCTTATAAGCTCAGTCTGAGAATAACTGAATGCTCTGAAGTATGCAACAAATAATTACAAATACCAAATGCATTCAGTTTGTGTTTGAAAACGGCCCATGCAAAAGGTCAAAAATTACTCAGTTCTATTAAAATAGTGACTTGCCTTATAAAATACATGGTTTACTTTTCAGTGTGGAAAAAATAACTTATTTTAAATGAAGGTAAGTAAGCAGAGGGAAAAAAAAACCAACTTGTTTACCAGTCAAAGACAAAAGGTTCCTGTCGTTGCTCGCAAACAAAATACCAGCAGAGCTTGAACATACAGGAAACACAAGATACACCACAAATTCACAGTCAAGGAGTCAAGCAGATTATAGTACAAAAAGTTGTCTTGTTTTAGAAGGATGAACAAGAATATTGGAAGCTACAATGAATGGCACGGAAGAAATTTAAGCAAATAAATCATCATGCTTAAGCTATGATTTCCTAGCACTGCATAATTTCCATTTAAGACAATCTTACTCAACAGAAAACATTGTTTTCTGGAAGAAAAGCCTCTATGACAGTGTCTCATCTGACAATTTCAATTAAAGCTGCTAGCAATATAGTTCAAATCTCCACTAACTGAGCTTATTTTGACTTGCAGAAGCACAGAAGTCTTTCCTATGCTAAACTGTGTTCAATAGACATAGGCTTGTTTACTGTCAAAGCACAACTCCTACTCCAGAGAAGGATGGCAATGAAAAGTCCCAGGGAGTATTTTACAACCATTTACCACAAGCTGAAAAACTTAGAAATTTTGGTGAAAAAAGAGCTATTTGAATGGAAAAGAACAAAACCTCCTAATTAGCAAGTCAAACAAGAAAACCCAGTTCTATTTTGGCAAGATATTAAATAGAATGTTGGAGTTAAAGATTGTTTTATCAGACCAAGATTGGGAAGAACCAAGATCATGGCACTCAAAAGGAACAGGGAGATAATTAAAAAAAAAAAGAAAAAATAGGTATAGACATTGATATTTTTTTTTTATGCTATTGCACAGATGGAGCAAATTCAAGAGGTAGTACTAAAATGACAGGACTTAGTTAAAGCCTTTGCACCTGCTCTGGCAGATGGATGCAATTAATAACAGAAAGAAACAGAAGAACACTCCCTGAGGGGTAGGTTGTTTTAAAATTAAGCTGACACACTTTTTTAATACAATATATTAAGGCTGAGATGTGTTTTGAAGTGGGCTGTCTAGTTTACAGCAAACGAACTCATTAGTGAGGTGTGTAAACAAACACAGGCCTGGCCCCACAATTAGTTTTCATACTCATTCTGCAAACAGAGAATGCATTTTTTAATTACTCAGGCAAATGGATGTGCTATATTTTGCAAGGGAAACAATATCATACTTAAGTAGATTTGCTCCTAGTGTAAAGGAAAGATTTGAAAACGTGAGCACAAGAGCCTGAGTCAGTTAAATTCTCACCTTTTAAAGACTTCACTCCTCAAGAAGCCAGTTGAAAACAATTTCATTATTTGAAGCCCAACCAAAATCAACAAAGATGAAACATCTCCTGTTACACTCTGTATATGCATGTGTGTACACTTATATGCATACAAACTCCAACTATATCTGTCTAGTTACTACAGCCACAATGACCTAGGCACAGTAGATGAATAAGATACTGCTGAGTAGTTTTGGCCCATGTCAGCTGGTGTTTTCCCAAACAAATCCCAGGGAGGTTCAGGGCCAGCACAGGTCAGGGATCACTGCTTGGATGGAGAAGTGTGAGGGGGTGGTGAGGGTGCTGTAATTTCAGGAAGGATGGTGGCGACCATCCCTTGTGCCAGCCCACCTGGCCTCAGGGCCCAAGAACAGTGCCTGGCTCATTTTATTTACAGGTACAGACAGAGCTAAATTTAGCTTGTCTTTCCACATCAAGGACAAAAAGAGGATTTAATTACTCAGCAGAGGGAACTAATACAGCAACACTGTATTATCATCAGTTGTACTGCAACAGCCTGCTGGAGCAATGATGGATCTTTACAGTGTACAGAAACTTGGACAGGCCGTCCTTTTTTTTTTCTTTCTTGCAGTAGTTCAACAGCAAAGTGGGTTAAACTGTTACACTATTCACGTTTCATGTGTGAAAAGAGTATTTTTTCATTTCTAGAAAGCAATAACAAAATTTTTTTAAAAGTAAGCTTGAGTACTTGATGACTATGAAAAACATAAGCTAAGTAAATAGAGGAAAAATAGCAGTAGCCAAATTAACTAGATAATAATCTAACAATGAACTGCCACTCTCATCACAAGTTTTCTCTAAGTAATTACCCACTAAGGCAGGAAAAGCATCTGTTGTTATTATTATTATACCAACTTAAATTATCAGTAAGAGAATATTGAGTGTCACAGGTGATTGGTTTTGCTTTCTCTCAGTTTGCTACAGCAAAACCCAGGTAAGTACATTGCAATCTATTTTAAAAATTACCCATGATGGTGGCTTGCAGCTTATAAACCCTTTTTTTAAAATTTTGTTTTAGATCTAAAGATCCTAGCATCCTTGAGGGCTCTGCAAAATAATAACATGAAAGCATTTTCCATTTGCTCCACTTCAATATTCTTAACAATTATTACAGGTGATTATGCAATAATTGGATATGGGAGAAGAAGGGTATTCATAAGATATTGTACTTATCTAGAATGGGCAAGCCAAAATGTATTTAAGCAAATAGTCCTGGAACTTCAGAGTTATTTGTTGTTACAATAATTATCTTTTGTCTTTTTTTGTTGTTTTTGTATGTTTGGGTTGTGGTGTGGGGGTTTCCTGTTTGTTGGTTTTGTTTGATGTTTTTACAGAACAGATAAAGGTAGGACACCAAATACCAGCAGCTTCCAGTGGCCCTTACAGCTTCAGCTTCCCTGCAAAGAGGGACCAGCTGCTTTTTGCTGGGGCACTGCACATGCTGAGAAGAGGGTGACCTCGTCAGAGCTCAGCCACTAAACCACTGCCTGACACTGCACCACAGAATGCTACACCCCCATGAACAGCTGCCTTTTCATCACATTGTATATATTCAGTCAAAACACCAATACATTAATTCCAAAGTTTAAGAATGCTGGGATAGCCAGGATGATGTGTTACAATTAGGAAGAAGTCACTTCACATTCAATTTTTGAAATAGATGACTTAAGTTTTACAGGCATTGCTACCATATCCCTTAACTCAGCATATTATATACTATATTAACCTTATTTATGTTGCTATAAATAGAACCTACATCTGACCTCTTCATTGTTCTTATGTTTCAGTGTATTTGGATACCAAGCCACTTGTACCACAGCAAAAACCACACAAATGACAAAAGCTCCCACTATACATGCATTGACTGACTGCAGAAAATCAATAATATTTTAATAGCTGGTGAACAAAGAAAACCAAACCAAAACATCTCTCTTGCTTCCAACGACTGTCAATTGCTCTTTGATGGAATTCATTCAAGAGCACCAACATAAAGTTTCATTCATAAGGCTGTCTAATAACTCCAGAAGAATGAGAGTCACCAAGAAAATTAAAAAAACCTAAAAACCAAAAAACTTCCATAAAAACAAAAATGCAACAAAACCCAAACCAGTTAACAGACAGTAAAATACTGCAATGGAAAAATGTAACTGTTAGTTTGATCATTTGTATTTGTTTTTTCCCTACCAAGCAGCTGGGCTTTTCAAGAAGTCACAATTTTCCTTTTCAGTAAAATGCTCAGACCTGAAATCCCTACTTCAATACAAGGCTTCTTTTACACTGTCTTGATTCCTTTATCATATCCCGACTCCAAATCACCTCCACAATTTTCACTACAGAATTTTACCAAATCCTGGATGACATCCTAATGGCATCATTACATGGCTGATTAGTACCTTGACTAGGCTGAGGATCAGTCTCATGTAACATACAATTCTCAAAATCTGACACCTCAGATTTACCTGGCTTTATTCTGTAGTGTTTTCATAGAGTGACTAAATCACAGATCCAAACTGTGTATACTGTAGTATAATGACAAGTAAAATAAACATTCAGTTGGAAAGCTTGTAAGTAAAAGAGATCTGTGGAGTCATTTGTATATACACAATTTTAGGACCTTAGATACCAAACTTGCATAGGTACCTTACATATAGCCCAATCAGAAAGATGCTCTTTCCTAGAGAATTAAAGTACCTGACCTAGGTTTCTGCATTGCAACACCTTGTGGTCTCTCAGTGGATCTATACATAGCAGGTTAGCTTCTTAGTTTAGCCTATTAGAGAACCTGAAGCTGGGCAGTAGGAATACTTGGACATTAACAGTGCTGCTGGCCTGTATCAAAATATTACAGGTGGCCAGTGCTTTCTCAGCAACCACCCTTAATCCTTATGCACCCCACAGATCCAGCGGGCAAGCCAAGCTTTATGTGCTAGCTGCTAACAAGACATGCCTTGAACTTCAAACACAGCAGCTGTTTGCTTCTCTCCTCTCAGCCTCACCTCTCAGCTGTCTTCTGTCAAACAGCCTTGTCACTCTGTGTGCTTGAAGCCACAAAAGCAGTCTGTTTCTTCTCGTCCTTCCACAGCACGCAGAATCCTGACCCATCTTTAACAGCCTTGATGCTGAAGCCATAGGTATCTCTTTCACCTGCTCTTCCAGCTGGCTTGCTTCCAGCGTACTCATGACCCTCTGAGGACTGCAATTCCCAGAATATCTGTACTTACTGTACAGCACAGGCAATGGAAGAACACTGCTTGAAAACCACTCACTTTCCCCATGGAGCTGGCTACTCTCTTAACAACGCAGCACAGATGCAGAGGGATGCAGGGAACCAAGCTGCTCGCTCCTGCTGGCCCTGCACTCGGATGAACTGCAAGACAACATGACTCAGCCCCAGACGGCTACCAAGAGCTCACAGATCACAGCTCTTGGCAGAGTGTGGGATATGAAGGGAATGACATAACAACAATGAAAACAAAACAATCGAGAACAGGAACCAAAGACTTTACAAGTTCAGAAAAAGCATCAGATCCTCTGCTTTTTTCACAACCAAATGAGAGATAGCAACAGAGTGAGCAGTCACTACTTAATCTTATGCAAGCTGAGCTCCAAAGAAAAAAGGGGTAGGGATATCTGCCAGAGAGGAGTTTTAAACCAACACAGGGACAAGAGTAATTTACAGAGACTACAATAAAATGAGAAGCTTCCAACCCACTTAAGGCAAGTAACTGCCAATTCATATTTTAAAGCTATAGAGGAACAACCTTTGAGGAACACATTATTGATACGATTTTATTGTTTTATGTGTTTTAAAGAATAACATGATACATCTTAAATCAACAGGAAGATACCTGCACTAAAAATACCTATAAATTACAATATAAATAAAAGCAACACTGAAATACTCTACAAGTTTTTCTACTGTTTTTCCTGACTCCTATTTTATTAAAAGTGAGACCCAAAAAAAAGGAGGAAAAAACCCAAGAGGAAACCGTTAAAAAAGGAAATATTTGCAAAAAAACCTACTATAAAAACCACATTTGCAGAAATTCGGAAACCCCAAACTTAAAAATACTCCTCTAATACAATTGTCTCTATAAAATAAAAACTTTGAAGCTAAGTGTGGAATTTTTGTTTCCTTTTATGACAGCTAACTAGAAGATAAACCCTTGCAAAGCATAACTACTCCCTGGCCCGTCTTCAAAAGGATCTGAAGTCAAGTGTCTTGTACAGGTAAGCCTCACTCTTTGCAGTGCTCAAGTGTAACAGACAATCAGTTGAGTTTTATTCACCATATCCCCAGGGGAAGGGCTCTTATTAAAAAAAAAAAAAAAAAAAAAAAAAAAAGAAGCATCTTTTAAACTAGAAAGTGCTTACATTTTCCATCACCACCTTTTGGAGCTCTCCAGCCCACTCCCAGCACAGAAACATGGAAACCTCAGCACTTGCTTAACAGCAAAGCTCCTTCGCTCTCAAGAAAACAGTAAGAAAAACAAAAACAAGAAAAGAAACCAGACAGAGGGAAAAAAGTTCTTGTTCTTTGTGGCCACAAAAAACCCCAGCAAACTCCCAAATGCGCGAAGGGGAAGCGCAAAGGCAGCGCGCTCGAAAAGGCAGCAGGAACTATTGGTTGTTAACACACTCGAAGTGCTCCCACAGGCAGGGGTCCCACAGCCTCACAAGGGGAAGGACGGACACACTGCCACAGCCCCTGCAGATCCCCACAGCCACGGACAACGTCACCATCCCCATGAAGGCGACCCCCACCCGGCCCCCATCACCCCCAAAGGTCTCAGGCTGCCCCTTAGCCGGCGCCACCAGGTGGGGCCGGAACCCCCCCTCCCTCGGCCCGGCAGCAGCCAGGGGCCGGCTCTGCCATCACTCCCACCCCTGCCGGCCGCTCCTTCCCGCCCCTTCCCCACCCCGAGCCCTCTCCTTCCCCACCCCGAGCCCTCTCCTTCCCCACCCCGAGCCCTCTCCCGGCCGCCGCCCCGCCCCGTGCCCACACCCGCGCCCATTTGCTGGGTGCCGCGTCAATCAAGCGCAGCCTGCCCTTGTGATTGGCTGTAGGGCGGCAGCGTCCCGCCCCCGGGCAGAGGGCCGCGCTGCGGCGGGGCGCGCAGGCGCGCACGGAGTGTTGTCCTGGGGGTGGGCATGTTCCGAGGAGAGGAGCGGCCGCCAGCGCGCCGCGGGGAGGGGGCGGGCGCGGGAGAAGGAGCGGGGTCGCCGCCGCCGGGGAGCCAGCCTCACTTCCTAGGAGTGCGGGGAGACCATAGCCTGCCGGGGGCTGCGAGCGGTGCCACAGACAGACCTGTGCGTGTGCATCTCTCTCTCTCTCTCTCTCTGTCTCTTTTGCATGTGCCTGTAGGACTCTCCACACACGCGCACATTTCCACCCCCCCGCCGGGCGGGCTGGGCTGGGGTCCGGGAGGGCGACGCGGGCGGCGGGGTAGTAGCTCTCCACTGTTCCCCGTGGGGCAGCGCTCTCCCTCCCGCCGCCAGCAGCAGCCGCACGGGGCAGAGTCCTGCGGGGCGGCCGGCACGGAGCCGGGACGGGCGCGGGTGGCGGGGCGGGATGCGCTCCGCCTGCTTCCCGCGGCACTGAAGCCGCCGCGGCTGGAGGGAGGGAGAGCCTCGTCCGGAGAGACGCTTCGCCTGCGCTCCGCTCCGCCGCGGGCGCTGAGGAGCCTCCCTGCCGCCGCCTGCTCCCGGCTTTCCCGGCGGCCGCTCTCGCCCTTGGCACTCGGCCGTGCGGTGCCAGTGTGTGCGTATGCGTGAGCCAGGTCCGTGTGCGTGCAGCTGCCCCCGCCTGCCCTGCGGGTTCCTGCCTGCCTGCTCTCTGCGCTGCCTTCCTCTGCTCCCTCTTCCCGCTCCTGCCCCCGCTCCGCCGCGGCCTCTTTTGTTGTGCGGTGCCGGGCATGTGCCCGCGGCCGGCGGGCGCAGGGACCGGCAGGGGCGCGGCGCGGAGCCGGGCGCGGGTGTGTTTCCCTCTCCCGACTGTCGGTATTGACAATAAATCCGGGATCGCTTCCGCCAATGTAAACCTGGGCCAGGTGGGTTTTACGCTGATTGTCATGAAAAGTTAAGCTTGTTCCTAAACGTGCCCTGATCTTGCCCTTTCCTGCCCGTGGAGAAGGAAGTGTTGCCTCGCAGGCTGCGGCGGGTTCTATGACAAGATGCTTTCGGAGCACCTTGTGAGCCTGTGTTTCTCTGTCGTTGCGGCCAGCTTGGCTCCCAGATGGCCAATTCCCTTAACGGCCGGAACCCGCGCAAGGGACGGATCCTGGGCTTCATTGATGCCATTCAGGATGCTGTGGGCCCCCCCAAGCAGGCAGCTGCCGACCGCAGGACTGTGGAGAAGACCTGGAAGCTTATGGACAAAGTGGTGGGTGTCTCTGTGTGTCCGTGTATACACAGTGAAGAATGGGGCTATTTAAATAGGTACACATGGGCAAGCAGCTTCTTCCTTGCAGCTCTGAGTGCTGTGCTGCATGTGCCTCGGGACGTAAGGGGACTTATGTTTTAGGTTATTTAAGCATCATTTGTCTTTTTATTTTTTTTTCCTTTCCAGTGGCCTCTGGCTATGTTTTTTTTAATCTTGGTTTGTGGAAGGAAAACAAATGTGTGTGTTTGCCTTAGGCTATTGTTATTTTCAGATCCTTTAAAATGACTCAAAGTTGAAGAGCTGTCCCAATCAAAAGCTGCTTAACTTAGACTTGTAATCACATATTCTCTGTGTTTCGTGTTGGATCACACTGTTAGTCTGCAAACAAGACCTCTGAAGTATTAAATGTCAGTTAAGCTAATTGTCCTGTGAGTATGTTGGTGATGGCAACATAGATGTGTTTGTGCTTTTAGGAATCTGCGGGGGAACTGGGGGATGTCACTCTTGTCAGTTTAGTAAACAGATTAGTATGGCATGCCTAACTTTTTAAGTATGTGTTCTGCATTTTAATGACTTATGAGTACGTCTACTCTTAATTTTGAAACTAGAAATACACTATGCTGAAACTAGTTTTTCAGGAAGTGGGGGGATAGACTATAGCTTTTTAGCTCTTATGCTTCCCCTCATGAGCCTTGTACATTTTATTTAGTAGTCTATGAAATGACAGCTTGTATCATGATTATCTAGGGGAGTGCCTTACCAATGGTAGGAACAGTTTGATTGGAACATGGATTGCTGTTCAGGAGATGCAGACACTGTGCTTTGCACACGGGGTGATACTTAAAAGCTTCATCTTGAAACTTCTGAGCAGTGAGGATTACTACCTGTTGGCCTTGGGTCTGTATAGCAATACAGTTACCACTTTTTAACTCAGTGATTAGTTGTGACTTAGTGTAACTCTTCGCTTTCCCTGTGGCTCTTGTAAAATAAAATGTTCAACGTTTCTTAATGTTCATAATTAGTTACACTGGCAGGGTGGAGACTATTTTATATATAATATGCCTTTACAAGTGTTTGAGCATTTTTTAAGTCCTTGTAGGCTCTTTTTTGTTGCTCCAAGAACAGTGTTTGCATTTCCACTGCATTTACTGATAGTGATTATAAACTGAAACCCCAGCTTTGATAAAAATGGTTATTATCACAAAGACTTTGTTGACATTTGCCTGTCAGTGGTCAGGATGCTGTTACTAGTGAGGTCTCTTGTACTAAGAAGTGCAAGTATAAATACTTGAAAGTAGGTACTCTTCTTCAGTAGGAGGAAGTTTTCAGCTTGGAAACTAGGAATTTGGTTTGTTGTTGGAACCACATGGGGAATGCATAGCTTTGTTTTCCCTGTGTCAGGCCTTTTACAGATCTATATAGTACAGTTATACCCTGATTTGTTTGTATAATCACAGTTACCAGAAAGTCTTTACCCTAGTGCTTGGAGTTCTGGATTGCTTTCACTCATTGAATACAGGATAACTGTATTTGTCACAGCCCATCAGAACAGCCAGGAAGGCCTGTTTGGTAGAAGTCACTGGAACAGCTGGACATTGTGCTGTGCTTCCTTTTACATTTTACTGGATAAGTGTCCTCAATTTGGATCTTTAATGTATCCTCTTTAAGCTGCTCTCAGTTAATCAAATTTTATTTCCAAATTGTATTAAAGTATACCAGACAGGATGATGTCATAGTGTGAGAATGCTCTAGCTTGTTGCTTGAGTTTTTAGCATTTGGTACTTGTACTGAAAGGGTGTTTGAGCAAATTTAATATCCTGGCAAACAAATTTAAATCTCATTGCTTTGTGTGGCAGTAGACACAGGAAGGTAATTTTTTCCTCCGTCTAGATCAAACCCAGGGATTAAAATCAGAAATAGAAACTTGCTCGATCAACTGTTGTTTTAAATCCCATTTCTGGAGTGTGTCCTATGACTGATTTCTGTGGTGGGTCACTGATCAAATGAGTACCTAGCGAAGGCAGTTGCTCTGCCAAGTCAGTGGGGTGGTACCCATAGTAAGGCTGTGGCTTGGAGGTCTGTTTTACTTGTTGTAATAACAGTCATTATGCTTGTTTATTCTTTAACTATGGTAGCTGTGATAACCATCTTATTGCTGCAGTAAGGTAGCTGAAGTTTTCTCCCATTCTAAAGATGTTAAGAAAATGAAGAATGGAAACAAAGCAAAGCTATTATCTTGACCAAACAATGAAAAAGGAGCAGCCATAAAAACTAGCAGCAGAGCTCAGTAATTTCTGGTTTGCATTTTTTTCTTTCTTATAATTGCTGTCTTTTACCTTTCCTTCATTTCTTTCTGTAATTTTGTCCTCTGGCAGATGAGGCATTCTGTATGAATTACTTGTTTGCAACAATAAGGGATTAACTAATACTACAAACATTCCTACCCTATCAGAACTGTACTATGAGGGTGGTTTTGTGGTGTATGCAAAAATTCTGGCTACCTAGACACCATGCAAACTTCTTTGTGTAGAATTGGTTATGTGTCCTGCTTTCAAATTGTTCAGGTTTCATGATAATACCACTTTGCCATGGGCTGATACTTTAGGTTGGAATAGGCAGAATATTGCAGTTCTGTGGGGGAGTTTTCTCTTTAAACTTTTATTACCAGTCTGAAAATAATAATGGACTTCTTGAAAAAGAGTTCTTTAGCAGGAGAGAATGTTGGAATAGTGCTCCTCCTTAGAGCCTTGTTTGTAAAAGTCGCTGTAAGCAACGTTCTTGCAGGGAATTAAAAAAATCTGCATGTAGGTAATCAGTGAATGTAAATTGCTATCTGTCTATATATCTTTCCTTTTTGTACTTCATACACTGGAATCTGTACTTTTTGTGGTTTGTTGGTATGTCTTAAGTGAATTTACAATACTAACTGCATTATTAAAGGGAAAGCAATGGTTAGCATCAATGTCAGGTTTCCCTACTGCTTTTCTCATGGGTAAGCAGTAGCTTTACCATTAAGAACCAAAAATACTTAGTTTAATTCTTGTGCAGTGCAAAGGATAATATGTCTTTTATGGTTTAGAAGGCTAGCCTTTCTTTCCAATGCTAGCATTGTTTAAGAAAGTTGACCACATCTTTCTGGACTTGTAGGAAGCAAACTACTATTTTTAAAATATGATGTATATTTTAGAAAGTTTCTATTCTGTAAATAAATGAAAAATGAATATTGTTAACAAATAACTCAGGTCTTCCTTTAAACTGTGTATAAATTGCATGAGATTTTTTTTTTCTGAGATTGTAAACCTAATGGTTTTTAAAACCTAGACCGTAGCCATGTATTACTATTAGAGAATAATGGTATGTCGAGACTAGCCTTGGGAGAGAATTACTACTATGTAAACATCGGAGTAGTTAGGTCAGTTTACTGCTTGGGCTATTTAGAGTTGTCAGTACTGTTTTTTCACACTTCACTCTTGTGGGATTCAAACTGAGAAAATCATGACACATTCTGAACAGGATTCCTAAAACAGGTATATTTCATCAACTTTCAATCAATTCTCATTCCTCCTATGCATTGGGCCTGGAAATAATTATTTAGAAATATTAATTAGAAAATAAATTTTCTACTATGAAGATTAACAATATTGCCTAAACTATTTGGGTGCGATGTCATGGCCCACCAGTTGCTTGACTCTGACTGTATAAATGAGGATGGCATTGATTTGCTGTTTAGTAATTATTTAAGAGCAAACTAGAGTGCATCTCCAAAGCTTACACTATTGACTTAGTGAGTAAAAGCTGTGTTACCTCTGCAGCTTAATATTGTGGTTTTCTCTAAATTAACATCTGTCAGCATCTGAGTATAAAGAGCATGGTAGCTGAAACTGTGTGTGCAAAGCTTCATGTAATTGATTCTACAGTCAAAATTGGTAGGAAATCTTATGTCCTGCACATGCTGCTTATAGAAAAAGAATACAAAATTAAACAGAGAAGCAGAAGCTTCTCTCTTTCTAGTTGGAAGAAAGTAAAATCACCCTCCAAAGTCAACTGTCCTTGTGTGTCTGTGGCATCAGCATTCTTATTGTTTATTCTTCCCCTATGGAAATATATGGCTCAGTTGCAGTATGTTAGCTGTTGAACAAGCACTTACTGTATTCTCAGGCAAAAAGATTGGTGTTGGGTCACCTTTACTTATATTCTCATGAGAGCTTTATTTATGCGCAAAATCAAATGCGTTGCAGTTAAGGTAACTTCAGGCAGGAAGAAATCTGTGTCGAAGAAGCATAATGTTCAAACTTGGACCATTTTCCTTATTAGCCCCTCCTGATTAAGTTTTTCAGAATTCATTGTTGGTTGCATTGGATGTTGTGGATTGCTGGAGAAGTGTCATGGTATCTTAACTGCAGAGCTACCTTTATGCTGTTTGTGGTGTGTCAAAGTGTTTCCTAATTCTTTGACTGTTTTGTACAGCATGGCAGGAGATGTTCGTTCAGTTGGGTGACTTGGAAGTGTGGTTTTGGAAGTGTGTGAGCACTGATGCTTCAATTGTTCTAGTCCATTCACTGCAGCTGAAAACAGTGTTTAGCGGATGTCCTACTCATTAGATACTCTGTTTTAGCTGAGTTACTTTCCTTGTATTGTCTTTGACTAGCATTAGGTGTTTAAACAGATTGTGTTAAAGCTGCTATACTTTGCTTGAACAAGGGTCCTTTTGTCAAATGAGTCAAGGGCTTTCAACCTTGCTTTAAAAAGTGTATAGAAGATAATTTCTTGCTAAAAACTAATTTGTCTATGTACAATAGGTCTCCATTACTCTAATCTCTGATGAGGCTATGAAATAGTGCCTTATAATTTAAGTCAAATATCTTCAAAAGTGCTATGAGTAGTGGCATTTATTTTAGTTAGGGGTGGGGGAGGAGAGGAGGGAAGAGGGGGGGTTAATGTTTTTTCTGCAAAGGAACTAGAGTTAACTTGTCTGTGAAGTTCCAGAGTTAACTGTTTCAAAATCAGTTTCTGGTAGGTTAGGGTATCGCTTCAGTTTTCACAGAGTTGCACTCCTATTGTTTCTGTGATTCTTGATTAAGTACTTGGATTTTCCCTGAGCGTGAGCTCGTGAAAAAAGCTTAATTTTGCCTCAGTTTGCCTCCATAAGAGATATTTTTTACTAACTTGCTTACTTCTTTTCATTTTTTACACTGAGTGCTTGCTAAATATATACATGCTTACTTCCAGTCATAACAATACAAAAATCACAGAGTGATATGATTCATGTCCTCTCCGAATGTGTTGGTGTAAAGTGCAATATAGCGGTCTTTACTTTAGGGGTGTTGGGGTTTTTTTTTTGTTTGTTTGTTTTGAGTTCTGTTTTCTTTTGAAGAAAGGTCTTGGCAAACCTTTTGCGTCAGCAGGTGTCATTTCTTATTGCTTACTTTTAATTGTGAACTGCTGTGGTATGTGTCAGGACATCCTGACTGGAAACCATATGGTTTACCAACCATCTCTTTACAGACTTCCTTTGAAGCCTTGTGTACTCTGTGAAGAAAACCCTGTACTACTTCAGTGGATCACTGACTTGAACTTCATATTAGTATTTTTTTTCAATTATAGTGCATAAAACTAATGAAGGTGTTGATGAATTTTGTTTGGCTTTCTTAAAAGCTTGTTCTAAAATGGAAGGTCCTGGTAATGTGCTGTATTTATCTCTTCAAATTCAGCAGAAAGTGAAGCCTTGTAAACCATCTTGTATGTAATGACATGAGACTGAGGAAGACTTTCTAGAACATCTGAAAGAGAAACTAGTTCTTCTCTATAACTGGATATTCTTTTTGTATAGTTGAATGGACTGACTGTTGAAAATACAGCAACCAGCATAAGCAAATTGCTTTTTCTTGTTCTAATAACAAGAACGGTAGTTCTAGTATAAATGATATTTTAATGGTATTTCTAATACATGTGAAATCACTTATATTTTGCTTGTTGGCACATCTGATCAAAAAGATAAACTTCAGAAAGATAATTAATTCTTTGTTCATGAGATTTAAGTTAGGATAAGTAAGTAATTCAAAATTATTGCAGCCACCTCTGCTTGTGGTCTGCTCTCATTGCTGACTTTTTTTCTCTGAATAAACATTTTGATCTTCAGATTTTTTTTTTCCTTGTACTTGTTACATCAGAAAGTTGTAAGGCCTTATCAGTGACAGATTTGTGTCACCTGTAGTTCATCTTGTGAAGAGTGTCAATCTGGTTTCAAGTTTTCACTAAATCAGAAGTCACAGTGAACTCAAAGTTCAGAGGGAAAAAATCTATTTTTCATAAAGATTTTCACTTCTGTATTTGGGATTCCAGTTCTTCTAACTCTTCTACTAAAAGAAATTCATGTATGTCTCTGCATGGATGATTTTCAGGTCTGTCTACACATGTAAGATTCTTTGCCCATGTTTCTGAAATCTCCTTAGAGAATTCTATCTGTCAGCTTAACTTCAGTGCTTTTCTGAGCTTGAAAGTACGCTGTCATGTCCAACCTTTATTCTTTGAGAATTCTGCTTTAGACATCTCCTAACCCACAACTGGGGCCCTGTTGTCCCTTTTTTTTTTGTTCTGATGACCTTATCTTTATCACATAAAATATAAACAAATTATTTTCAGTTTCAAGGTCTCTTGCAGTTCTGGATTGCAGTTTCCAGAATTCATTACCGGTCAAGAGATGATCAAATACCTTTATGCTGTACTTTTTTTTTTCTTTCCTTCCAGCTTGTTCTGAACTTAAAGGAGTTCCTGTATAAGCCATTAAATTGAGAGCTTGCTGTGAAACTTCGCTGTTTATATCTAGAAATACCAAACTGCTAGTGTTCAGTGTCTGAACCACTCTTCAGCATGTTGAACAGCTCATGTATTCATACTTGCCTGCTTCCTTTTTTTTTTCCCTACTGAGGTGTAAATTTCTCTGGGATAAGGACTGTACTACAACACATCAGAAGGCTTCCTGATGTATCACTTGGTCTAAAAGTTGAAAGAATAATAGAAATTACTAAAATAGCAATCAGTGAAATGAGGAGATGTATTGTGTCATGTTTTAAATACTGTTTTGAATGGTGCTAGACTTCTTAAAAGCTTCGTAGTGTTTGACGTTTGTCCACTCTATCTCCACTTTTCCAACTATGACCCCCCGTTACCTCAGTCTAATGGCCTGCTTGTCTTCTTGTGCTGTGTACGTGTCAGAGGGTAAGAAACTATTTCGTATTTGCTTTGCTGTTTGGGGTACATGAAGGTCTGTTAGTGGCAGTAGTCTTAAGACTGTGAATTTCTTAATGGTGTAGATGTAGAAATTGCAGGAGAGGTCAGCAATAGTGATAGAGCTTTGAGTTTAGAGAGGTGAGCGTTATAGGATATAGGCTTGTTCCCCTCTCACCCAGAAATGCTCCAGTGCACTTTTTTCAAGTTGATAGATGAATAGGAATCTACTTTCAGCAGTATTGAGATGTTTTTATAACCTCATTAGCTACCTCAAAAGAATGTCAAAGTCACTAATATATAATGTGGCAATCTCCAAATGATGCCTATAAAACTTTTGATACCACATGGTCTTAATTTTTTTATAAGTATTTGCATCTGCACACATATCTAGACTATGCACACATATCTAGAATGTGTCCCTATGCAATGTTTTAGCTGAGCCTCAATAGCTCAGTGCACCAGCAGTCAAAAACTACCTGTTAGTTTTAGTCTCTCTTCTTTCTAGAACAGAACATTACAGAACAAACTATCAGAAAATTTAGATAGCCAGGAGACAATTCTGATCTTATTATGTTAAGGATGTGTAGGAAACAATGAGTACTTTTGTCTTCCTGAAACGTTTTCAGTGGAGACTAGATTCAAATAAAGGTATTTGATTAGTCTGAACTTATTCTTTGAGTAATGTACATTCAATTAATATTTATGCCATTTGGGATCACAGTGTTTCCAATTCCATTGAGATGTTTTCTTCTATTTGGTTTAAGTGACAAAGTTTTAGTTGTGAAGGGGCTACAAGGGTAGTTTCTCTGAGGCACTACCAGAAGCTTCCCCCTTGTCCAATAGATCCAGTGCCAGCCAGCTCCAAGATGGGCGTGCTGCTGGCATCCCATCGGCAGCAGTGGTGCCTCTGGGGTAATGTCTTGAAGAAGAGGGGAGAAAAGCTACTGTGCAGAAGCAAATTGCAGCCAGGGAAGAGGGGAGTGAGAATGTGTGAGAGAAACAACTGTGCAGCCACCCAGCTCCGTGGAGGGGGAGGTAGGTGCTGGAGCAGAGGTTGCCCTGCAGGTCCACAGTAGAGCCAGCATTCACTGTAAGCCATGGAGGACCCCATGCTGGAGCAGGTTGATGCTTGAAGGAGGTTGTGACACTATGAGGAACCTGTGCTAAGACAGGCTCCTTGCAGGACCTATGCCTCCATGGAGAGAGGAGCCCACACTGGAGCAGGTTTCCTGGTGGGACTTGTAACTGTGCAGAGGACCCATGCTGGAGCTGTGTGTTCCTGAAAGACTGCACCCTGTGGAAGGGACGTGTTCTAGAGGAGTTCATGAGGAACTGTGGTCTGTGGGAAAGACTCATGTTGGGGAGGTTCAAGGACGACTGTCTCCTGTGGGAGCAAGGGAAGAGTATGAGGAGTCCTCCCACTGAGGAGGACGGAGTGGCAGAGACAAGGTGTGATGAGCTGACCACAGCCCCCGTTCACCATCCCCCTGTGCTACTGGGGGGGAGGAGGTAGACTGGAGAATAAAATTAGGCCCAGGAAGGAGGGAGTGGTGGGTGCAATGTGTTTTTAAGGTTTGGTTTTATTTTCTTGTTACCCTAATCTGATTTGATTGGTAATTAAATAAATTAAATTCCCCAAGTAGAGTCTATTTTACCTGTGACAATATTTGGTGAATGATCTCTCCGTGTCCCTGTCTTGACCTATGAGTCTTTTGTTATGGGTAGGGGAATGAGAAGGAAGCTTTGGTGGACACCTCCCCATCCAGCCAAAAGCAAAGTACTGAACTTCTATTCCAGCCAGGAGCTGAAAAACAATGAATTTATAATATTTTGTTTCCTAGTTTACAGTATCTGTTTTTGAGTGACTTTTAAGTTTCTCTGTTGGAGCTAATAGCTTTTGAACCACTGTCACAGTTCAGACCATTTTCTTATGTGCAGAGCATTCAAAATTAAATTTCCCTAGGGTCTAAGAGGTTATATTGTTAGATAAAGAGAGCCAGCAGATGACAAAGTAATTTGTCAGTTCTTAGTAGATACTTAAACTGTAGGTAAGTTAACCTGCAGCAAACAGATCTATATGAAAGTACTGCTCTTGGCATTTGTTGCATGCTGTGTTTTGATATGTTCCTTAGCATATATTAGACAGGAAAAGACATACTTTAAGGGCAAACCCACAAAATATGTAGGTAAGCTTGTTTGCTCTTTATAGATGTGACAAGATTAAGTCAAATTCTGCCTATTTTGACATTAGAGACTATGCTGGAATTTCACAGAATATAAATGAAGTAGGATTTAATTCTTTTGGACTGGAGGTTGGAGAAGTATGTTACATCCAATAACTCTGAAGATAACAGATGAGTTTTTGTCTCAATGTAATTCTTGTCTTTTACATTCTCTTGTTTTTGCTTGTAGGTAAGATTGTGCCAAAACCCAAAGCTTCAACTCAAAAACAGCCCACCTTATATACTTGACATTCTACCTGACACTTACCAACATTTGCGACTTATACTGAGCAAGTATGATGACAACCAGAAACTCGCACAACTCAGTGAAAATGAGTACTTTAAAATCTACATTGACAGTCTTATGAAAAAATCAAAACGGGCCATAAGACTCTTTAAAGAAGGGAAGGAAAGAATGTATGAGGAGCAGTCACAGGACAGGTAAGTGAAATACTTAAATGTGAAGTAGACTGTCTGGTCTGTCTGCATTCTTAACACTGTTGTCTGCAGCCATTGTTTTGACATTTTTAATTATTCAAAGAGCAGAAATATTTATTGCTTGGATTCATTGACCCTGCAGGTCAATCAGTAATTTGCTGGGTTTGTTTCACTGTATGCTCTTATCTGTCATTTTGTGACCTTTAAAACCAAGTGCATTTCCTTCATAAAACATTCATTTCATTGTAATTACTTATTCACAGGGCTTACAGTATGTAGTTTTTCCTGTGGTAGAGAGAGTGACTGTTAACTTGGATTGAGCTTGACCTCCCTCCCTACCCTGGTTTCTTAAACTTTGGGAACCATGATGAATATTGACTTAGGGTTTTCACAAGTGATGGAATGAAGCAAAACAATGTTCACATTTTTCAGGTATTACATGATGTTATGGTAAAGTAATGATAATGTTAGTTTCATTCTGAGAAACCTTTTTAGAAGCCTAATGGATTCTTGATTTGCAGTGGTTCAGTTTTTAGTAAAAGGAATTAACGTCCACTTTATCTGCACTCTTGGTGGTAACTGAAGAGGTTTTTAATATTTGATTTGATTACCTAATATTTTAAAAAATAATATTTCAGGAAATTCTGTGCAAGAGCTGCAGTCTTGTTTTGAGAAGAGGGGGATACAATATTGTTGTGGCCATTAGTCTTTTTGCCTTGTGTGGTATAACTTTAGATGTATTCCAGTGAAAGAGATGATGCTCTTTCTGAAGTCTCCTCCTTTTACAGGAGATAGTGGGGAATGAGAAGTCAAGTGAATGGAGGATTGAATTCCTGCAGTTCTTTCTGTCTGCACCTGAGCGTGGAGGCAGGCATGGTTGCAGTATAGTTCTGCAGCTGGTGAAATTGTCAGTAGAAGCAGTGAAATGTCTACATTCTTGTAAATGTCACTGCTGTTATGTTTGAATTATACATATGTTCCTTCCAGATCTTTGGCAATGATTATAGCTATTCAGTCTACTGTGGCAGTCTTTTGGGCTTGGTAGGGTGTCTGAAGTTTGCTTGACATCTAAGGAGTTTTTTCTTAAAGAACATAAAGACTGTCCCGTTATGAATATACTTTGGCAAAAACTCTCAAGAGTAGCAAAATGTACTGTTTAAGCTGTTTTAGTGATGAGTAAAGATTTTGATGAATGAATGTTTTTTGTGTTTGAATTTGCAAGTGTGTAAAGCAGTGTTTTCACTGTTGATGCATTCTTACCAGAGCCCCTGAAAGAGTTGATCAACACTGAGCCTATGGCTGCCTATTTTAAGCCTCCCATTTGGTGTAAGTAGTTGCAAAGGAAATTCAAACTTGTTATGGTAAGGGAAATCTGACAGAAGTGGTTGAATTATATAAGCAGATTTTATTTTGACTTACCTGTGTTGTATGAAATCCTAATCTAATTACAGGTTTCCTTAAAGTTAGCAGAAATTAAAGGCAGTTTCCGTGTCACTTTTTCAAAACACTTGCTGTAAGCTCTGTACAGTCATTCAGGCAGTATCTTCATAACTGTATCTAGTTGCTAGAGTTGCCATTTTCCAGTTACCCATTTCATTTCCTGCATTAGGGTAACAGTGGTGATAGAAGGATATCTTCTGTGAAGTACAGAGTTTTTGAAGAAGGTGTAGTTAGCATATTTGCTGTGTGTTTGTTTGGGCCGTTCTTATGAGATGGTTGGAGAGGAGGGATTTTAAAACAAATCATACTAAGGAAGTGCACTGAATCACAGTAACTATTTCAGGCTTTTAAAATTAGTGTTTCAGAAGGTGACAGCTATCTTATTTTGCCTAACTGATGGAGTTCAGAGCTTGAGGAAAGGAGTGTACTAGAAATGTTTTTCTTGTGTTCAAATTGTTAGTTGTGTTTTCTATAGAAATTGCATGCTGACTGTCAGACTGCTTAAACAAAAAAATTGTAAGCATTAGTTCATTAGCTCATGACCCATGTAATTCCAAGTAAAAGTCTATATCTTTATGATTTCAGTGCATCCTCTTTCATGTATTGATGATGCTTAATCTGTATCTCTGTCCTAGTTTTAAGTTGAATGAAGGTACAGTTGTTTGCTGAGCCATATGACTAAGTATTTGAGCACTGCAAAGCAGTGCTTCAGCATACTTGATCATGCTAATTCTTGGTAGCTTAGCAAAAGAAGTTGTTAATGTGTTTAGCTTCTTTGCTTCCCCATATGCCTGCATTAACCTTATTTGTTAGTATTCTAATGTAATTGTAGGAGTGATCATTTAAAGATGATATTTTTGAAGATGCTTCTAAAATGACTGTCAAATTGAAGAAGTCAGTTTGTAGTAGAAATATTGGGAAATAGTCAATTTTAAAAAAAGGCAAGGCAGATGTTAGCGCCTGAACAGTTTCTGTGGTTTTCAGTCTTACTCTGTATTGGTTTCTGGATAAAAGGGCATCATGGAAAAGAGAAATGCTTCATTCTTCATAAATTTGATTGGTATAATTTTAGCCTATTAGCATTATTGACTAATCTTCGCTTCTGTACTGATGGTACATTTAGGAACCGGTGCCAATATACATCTGATTTTATTTGTGTGATGACACCAAAATTATTCTATTGTGAATAATCTATCATAAATTTTAGTTTTCAAAGATCCTGTGAATGAATTTTAGTTTTCAAAGATCCTGTGGATGAAACGAGGTAGAGAAGCAGCACTAATGCAGTGTAAGCTTTTGTTTTAGCCATTTGTACATAATCTGACTGGCACAGCATCTTGTTTCCATAGCAAATGCATATGATAGCCATTGAAGAGTAGTTGGTGCTGTCATTCTGTAGTCCGTTGGATGAGTCTTGCCAAGAAGGGAAAATAGGGTTTGCAAGTTCGTTTCTTGTCCTTAACTGCATCTATTTTCTGGGTATGGTGTCTTCTACAAAATTAGGTCCTTTCAGTTTTCTTGTTGAATGAAGTAAG
The DNA here is from genome assembly GCF_041296385.1 of Aphelocoma coerulescens. NCBI lineage: Eukaryota > Metazoa > Chordata > Aves > Passeriformes > Corvidae > Aphelocoma > Aphelocoma coerulescens. The sequence goes on along the minus strand of NC_091013.1, from coordinate 102,923,317 downwards.
AGATAATGTCCAGTAAGTTTTGTAAACTGTACTGGATATAGGCTGCACAAAGTTTTTCCATGAATGAGGGAATTTTAAGATCTTTTTGTCACAAATTTTACTTTTTAAAAGGTTATTAACACAAGCTTATTAGAATTACTGGTTCAGGCTCATCTACTCTTAAAATGCTTTCTGTGTCTTAGAAGGTTTTGGGGTTGTCTTTTCTCTTTTTTGTTCCTTTTCTTTGTGCCCTTTGTTGGGAAGTAAACTAAAGCTGGAAAGCATAGTTTCTGTGAAGTCCAAACTTCCTTTCCTCTCGCTGCATTCCAGAATTATGCATTCAGAAAATATAAAAACTTTGTAGAATGGCAGTTTTTGAGACAAATGTGTTAGCCAGGTGTAGAAATCAAGAACATAAGTTATAATAATAAGACTATAGGAAGAATAAAATGGCAGTGGAGATATTACATTTGGATTCATTCAAGGTGTTGGACATAGTCTTCAGTTCTTACTAATGGAGACAAGTGGGAGGTTTCCTGTGATTTCCTGTAAATCATATCCTTAGAAGAATATGTCTTGAAATGGAACTTATTCTCTGACTTAATATTGCTTGCCTTCTGCTATAGGCCCTTTATATGAGGAGAGGCAGAAAAGTATAAAACCAGTGTGTATACTTACTTTTAATAATCTCTTAAAATGCTCCTTGGTTCAGCCAGAGTTAGTTGGCTGTTTGTTTTAAAGGGGTATTCCAGAAGTGGAAGATGAAAGGTGGATATTTCCTAAGTAGTGGATGGTATGGATGAAGATATCAAGAGAAGACTTGTGGTGGTTTTATGGTCAGTGTAGAAAGGTGTGCATGCAGGAAATGTCAGAGTCGAAGAAGTCCTTCAAGGTGATCACAAAACCACTTCTGTTTCTGTCTAGAAAGTCTTACTAAATTCACTTGTGCATCTGGCCATTTGGTGTCTTGATTCAAATGATGTGTTTCGATATTGTACAGCTTGTTTGAATGTTGGCACAGAATTCTTATATTCTCTTAAGTCTTCTAAGGAGGTCTTGTACCTGCAATTCAAACAACAGATCAAGTTCTCCTTTTTTACTGTTCATGTTGATTAGTGGGTTTATAGAGTATTCCATTTCTCTTCCTTAAGTCTGTATTGACAACTGAGATCAGTCATGGTTCTTGGATCAGCACCTTGAACTGGCACATTAAAGTACATAACATTCTTTCTGCTGCAGAAATTTCTTGTCCGTTCCTCCTTATCCTCAAAGTACAGACTTGATGAGAGGGTAAAATAGTATCAGGATGGGTGTCAGGTGTGCCAGCTGTAATGCAGCAACCCTTTGTGTACTTCTGTCCTGTAGTAAGTGTGAGGTAACTTACCCTGCTTCCTTGAATTATTTCCTCTGTATCACAACCTTGCTGTTTTATTTATAGGAATTTAGGAAGTTTATAACTTAGCTAGCCTCACAACTTGTTTGTGTCTCCAGGCAGAGGAGGTTTTGTTGATTGTGGGAAGGATCAGGAAGAGTAAAGTTTTAATTCAGGATGATTTTGTTTGGAGAAGTTAAGATTGTTTTGGCTGACTTTTTTTTGTTTGACAAATAGAATGTACAGATTCAGAAAAGGATGTTAATAACCTTTTTCATACAGCCAGTTTTGGCTTTGGGTTGACATCACAGAGATAACTTGGTAATTGTTGAATAAAAGGTATGGGCTCCTTGGTATCCTGTGATTTGTTCCATTTTCCAGGCATATTATGTAGTTTTTGGTCTCTAGTAAATTCTGAGCTAAGATACACATACCATCAGTCTGTTGCTTAACTTGATATGTAAACCCCTAAACTTAAACTGTCTCAACACACTTTAGAGACATAATATATTGTCTATTTTACTCTAATCTTGCTGAAGCTGAAACTAGTGTTTGTTTTTTCCCCTCTTGTATTTATTTACCTCTATTTTTAGATGACTCCTTCACTAGATTTTTAGCAAAAGAAGCTGCCTTGCTCTCCTTGAAAGTCTTCTGGAGTATTGCTCCTGTGCTGTCCCTAGAAAAAGGAGGGCACTTTTCTCTTTCAATGTATAACATAAATAAGGTAATCGGGAATGGAACTTGGCTACAATAAATAGCCTCTAATAAAGAGGCTTCTTCTAAGGAAAAATGAGTGCATGACTGATTAGATGGGGCTGCATGGGAGGAGGAAATGCAATGAAATTTTTTTTAAGTTTTTTGTTATGGTGAGAATTTCCACCCTCTTCTCGCCTCCTGTTCTTTAGATGTGATGTAAAACCAGATGTGAACCAAACAGCTTTAATAAACCCTCTGGTGTACCTGACCCACATGAGTAGTTGAGCTTCAGTGCAGATCTGGTGGACCACAAGGCATTTGCTATTTTTGGTTATAGTTTAAATTAAAAAAGGAATGTTACGCAAACAGGCTTTTCAGACAAAGAGACTCTTGTTGCAGAGGGCAGGTGAGAACGCGTGGAGGTTACAAATGGTAGAGCAGTATTATGACAGCTTGTTCTCAACATAAATGCAAACAGGCTGTGTGACTGCAGTTGTTGTAAGGCAGTATTTAAATTGTAGATTTTTTTTTATCATCTTCACTGCTTGGGGGTGGGTATTGTCAAATGAGAACAAAGGAAGTATTAGTACCAGAGTTACTTAGAGGCAACTATTTATTCAGATTGCAGAGGAAGACAGGGATTTTAAAACCACAAAAGATGCTAATGAAAAAATAATGGCTTGTAAATTCTTATAATTGATTTAGATCCTTGATTCATATCTAGTTGTGTAGAGGAGAGAGATGTGCATTGTCTTTTACTTTTTGCTCATATAAAATCAAACAGCATTTTGTATGTTAGTGCAAGGTCTCTTTCAAGCATCATCTTACAAGTAATGTGGTGTTGACAGTGATGTCTGAGTAGAGTTCAGCTGTTTGTAAGGGGATATATACACAGTCTGATATTTTCCTTGTTGTCTTTTGTATAATTATTTATGCCTGTGAAAGTGTGCATGATGCTGTTCCCAAATTTTAAGGTGCCATACTATTTATATGCGGTTTGAGCAGGTGTGAAAGCTCTCAAAAAGCGCAGTTAGGGGAGTCAGTCCTTCAGGCTCCCCATATTTTAGCTTCCTTTATGAAAAACCTAATGTCTAAACTGACACAGATTTCTATATGATTTCAGTTCATCTTTAGAGCATAATACGGGATGGCACAATGAACTGGGGGAAATAGGTGGTTTTCTGGACATACGGTGCTTTTGATAAGAGATCTCTGGGTGTACTCTGTTGCAGTGAGGATACCAGTACCCATTTCTGGTCTGCAACAGCTCTGTGTTTCACATCCCTTCCCCATACTTGCCTGCAGGGTCTGTATAGGGAACAGCTGTGCTTGTGGGGGTGGGCCATGGTCACCAACTATAAATAAAGTTGTGTTCTTAGGTGTGATAAAGCCCAAGTTAGCAACTTTGGGAACTTTTTGAAGAGCAGGCAGCACTGACTCGTGAATTTTGCATGTAGAAAGGAAGGCTCCTGTAGTGGACCTGAATGCATCTTTCATAATTCACTTTTCTATGCGCATTTGATTTTTAGAAAATTTGGTCTCTGCTTCTCTGTGTCAGAAGCATTCTATGTTCAGTGATAAGGTGTTTGTTTTAGGATGCCTTCAACACTAGCCTGCATGATGGAAGCTGCTTGCCATGCAAACAGGAACACAGAGAAAGTTTATAGAATAAAAGATCTGTTTTTATGAAATGTATGCCTAAACTTATAAGCACATCTAATTTTATTTTCAGGCTGTAAAAATAAATGGTTTCCTTTTCCTAATCTTCTGTGGCATTGTTTTCCATTAAAAATTAGAAACATGAAAGAATAAAAGTCTGCTTTTATTCTATAAAGGAATGAAAAAAACACTTGGGAGTAATCACTTTCAAGTGCTACACTTGCTGTTTAGTCAATAGAAGCTCTTTGAAAGTAAAGTAAAGCCAGTTTATAAAAACAAATGTGCTGTGGTGGTAATCCTTTTTTCCAAGGAATGCTTGATCAAAAAAACAGCCTAGAAGACATGCTTGCTGTGTATCAAACCAATAGTAAAGACAGTTTCACTAACCTGTAAAGAGTAAGAAATAACTTTGGTCTGAAAAAGTGGCAGTATATGTTTTGATTAACACAGCTGAAGTTTTAGTTCAAAACAAAAATGACAGAGTGGGATATTGATGGAAAAGCTGATGGATGGAACTACTCTATTCCATTTATTAAAATTCAGGATGCTAGGGAGTACTTTGATAATGTCATGGAATTTTAAAAATATGTTGTGATCATTTGACCTAAATTTTTTTTTCTTCCTATTCTGTCCTTTGCTTCGGTATTAACAAAGTTAATTTACTTGAATCCTACTAAAAATAACAGAGTTAATGTAATTATTTAGCAAGTCTTTTTATCAGTGGCTGCACGTTTGCACGCTTTCTCTTCAAGACTCTGCAGTAATACTGTGCATGCTCTAGACTGAGGCAAAGCTTTAATATTGTTAATTTATATTGGAGGAGCAAGGGTTTGTGGTTAAAAATGTAGGTTTGCTGTTGTCTGCACAGAACAGTTTTGCTGCTTGCAAGATGAATATATTGGCACGTTTCATTCTTTTATATTGAGCAATTCCAAATTATTTAAAATCATGTTCTTTTGAGAGCTAGTTTAGGAATATAATTTGCTTGATTTGAAAGAAAATGTGGTATTTACGTGAAAGACTGTGCAATGAATACAACTATTAAAAAAACCCAAATAAACAAGGTGAGTAATACATGGAAAGGACCAAGAGTAAACTCTTAAAAGAAGCACATCTTAACACATAGTATAAATGGAAAAAGAAGTCAGTAAGTAAATTATATGAGGGATAAAACTTCCTGAGCAAGCAACCAGGTGACTCTCATCAGTGTCTTGTTCGCAATGTAGATGACTGAAAACATATTTAATCTTTCTGGTTTGAGTGCAACCAAAGTATTCCGTATTGAAATGTTTTTATATTTGTCTCTAGCATATGATAAAACATTGAGTACTTTCTCCATCATTTGCTCAGATTTCATGTCAGAATTAAAGAGCTGTTCTTTCTCATAATGGAAGATTTTCCCCATAATCTGTTTCATTACCTAATTTTTAATGTTATGTGAAGTGAAATACATACTGAATAGTATATTGACTTTGTTCTTGCAGATACCTTGGCAGATCAGAAAATTGGTGAAGAAGTAATTGCTTGTTCATTTCAGTACTATTTGGTCATAATAATTATTGCTTCTTCTGGTGTGTCTGATGTAGAGATAGATTTAACTGTATTTCTTCCTACTATGATATAAGACAATAAACTAAAGGGGAAACATAGAAGTAGCAGATGCCTAGGAAACATTTCTGGGGTACATGATGAAAGACTGTAGTACATGGTAGCGTATGGATTGAGCTAAATTTAATTTCTGTATGGGTAAGCTTGTTGTGATCTCTCTGTAAGAGGACTTTCATTTATAATTCTTGAATGGTCAAGCAGTGGAGATGTAATTTTAGCCTCGTATCTGATGCCCTGTATATATCAGGACTCAACTGGGGACCTGGACAGCCCACCTGTTGAACTAGTCTTTCACTGTTACTAGCTAATTTTTGGCAAGCTGTGACTCTACAGAGGGAGAAGAATTTTGGGGAAAAATTATTAAATTCAATTTTTTTCTTCTACTTGATACCATTGTGGGAGAGTTCACAAAACACATTTTTTAATAAGATAAAACAGTGAAATTATATGGCTTTGAAATTTGAAGCAACAATAAAAAAGAAGGTGATTCCTATCTTCTGTAGCAAAAATGTGTGAAGATCACCTTATTTATTCCACGTTTCTTACTCAAAGTTATCACTAGTAATAGTTTGAGCCTTACTTTATTTTGTCTGTGATACTGAACAGATGTGTCTGTAGAAATAAAATCCACAACCATATCTCATTTTAAATATTAGCCCCAGTTTTGCATCTACCTTGCACAATGCAAATGTCTCCTGGTAGGGAGGAATACTGAGTAATAAGCTATGGAAGTCTTATCAGCTCCTGATTAGCATCTACTTTCGTCTCTTGAGCTCCAATCCAAAGTATTGCACTGTGTCTGTTTATGTTGATATAACCAAGAGTGGAGAATACCAAGACTCTTGCAGAAGTACTTGACATATTGCAGGATTGGATTAGACATGGGGTACTGATGGCAGAAAGAAAAAGATCCATGGGCTTGTTTATAAGTGAGTAAAATAAGGGTGTCTTGCAAATGCTGATTAATTATGTTTGGGGCCCAGTGTTCCACCTTTTTATTCTGGTATCTGTTGACTAACTTTCGTTCTTGGTTTAGGAAAGATACTCCCCAATTTAGTGTTCCCACAAACCTGAAAACCACACACTGCCACTCCCTCGCCTCCTCTTCCCCTCTCCCTCCGTGCTGCATTAGGTTGGGGAGGAGAATTGGAGGCACAAAAAGCAAAGATAGGAACAATGTACTGGAAGCAGCAATGTGGTAAGAAAATGAACGGTAGCAGTAACAATATTAATAACAAAAGTGTACAAAAGGAAGAGTGCGGAGCTCGACCTCACCGCAGCCATGTTCCCTCTGGCTCAGGAGCAGCATTCCCACCATTCTGACCAAAAGGCAATGACCTGAGATGGTATGGAACAACATTGGGGTCCTGGCCATGCCCCCGTCCTAGCTACTGCAAAAAATTAACCCTGCCCTGGCTGGAACCAGGGCGCACATTCAAAGAAGTGAAGCCTAGATACGTAGTGAAACTTACATACTTAGAAAATCTGTGATTGTTCCCTAGCTTGTGCAGAGGATTATTCTGTGACAAATTCTAGTCTTGATTACAGTAAGAATAAAGAAACATTTTAATCAGCTTAATTGTTTCTTTACTCTGTGCATGTGCTACCCCTCAGTAATGTTTTGAAGGCTTTTACTAACCTCTTTATTTGTCCTGAAAAAAACCCAAACACCTTCATTGGCTCTATATCAGAAATCCTGTTACTTTATAAGAGGTGATAAATTAGCTTGTTAGTTATCACTCTTAAAATAGGACATTTTGGGCAATACAGTATTGTTTAAGAAATGACTGTGTGAGAAAAAAATTGCCTCCCGTTACAAGTTAACGGGCATTAATGTGAAACAGACAAATGTATTAGCATCTGTTTTCTAATTGTTCCAATGGAAAATGGTCCTTAGCCAACAGACTATTTTGTGAACTCATCTCAGAGTTGATTCTGAGTCATGAATGTCTGTCATGGGAAGTATGAAATGCAGGGTCAGTAATAAAACGTCTTGTATCCAAGAACATTTGTTGAAGCAATGTCTAAATTTTTTTTAAAAGCAGTCATTAATTGGTGAGACCTTACAGGTGTATATCCTAGAGCAGGCCTTGAATTCTAACTGCTCTCTAGTGGGAGAGTGAAAAGACGAAGAGAAACACCTTCAGATGTTTTCATGCCAACATTTTGAGCACTGTATTGGGTTACAGAGAATTAGTCATTGTGTAACTTGTAAAAAATTAAATTACTGTGTTACCAGATTACTTTTAGGTTTAGTATCAAAATTCCTGAGCACTATTCTTGTTTTTAGAGAATGCTTAGTTTTGACAGAAGAAAAATAATGTCTTTGAAGTCAAAGTTAAAAGTTTCAGCAAATGTGATATGTAAGCCTTCCATCAGTACATTTAGGGTAGAGCTGTGTAAGTTGTATTTAATACTCTATAAATGTCATGCATGCTAAAGGAAGATATAATGCAACAAATAGAGCCTGAAAATATTTCTGTTTGTTCAGATATACAGCCTGTTGTGAAAATCCTGAAGTGGAGAACCTGTGTTCCAACTGTTGTGTGTCATTAAAAATGATGGCAGTCTCTGTTTAGAACATCTGCTTGCCTAATGTGCCAGCAATACAGGAGATGTCTATGTTATGTTAACTTAGCTTGTTTTTGTCTCTTCATTTCTAAGTATTTGGTTTAAAAATACTAGAAAAAAATGAATCTTTTTGTAGTGAAATATTCTAGCTTTCAGCTCTGAAACACTATAATAGGAAAAGCATATATTCAGTTACTAGGTCATCTCAATAACGCTGAGTTGGTCATAATGAATAGGCTGTCTGTATTTTTTGTTCAGTTTGAACACCTATACTTTAGTTAGGTTTTTTGCTGGTTGCCTGAGTCATAGTAGATCACTTACATTTAAGTATTACGCCATTTAATTCACTGTACAGCACTTCTAGGTTTTTCTAGAATTAAGAGTAATATTTACAGTTACATGCTTTTTTGCTGTAGTAGCAGAGTAATGGCAGGTGATAGGAGTGCTGATAAAGGCTTGTGTTTGTTCTAACTTCATAAGAATTTTTAATTCACTTCATAACTGCATCTCACTGACAGCTCATTCCCAGTGGCTAATGCTCCAGTGGTTTTACAGCTTAATGATATATATTCGGTGCTGAAATTGGGAAAATACAGAAAATGTGGCATGTATTGCCAATTTTTTTTGTCTTGCTTAAAAGGTCATATATCAGCAGTCTCCTCCAGTATTTTTTTTTTAATGGGCTTCTTTAATATAGAAGACTGGAAGACTGTATTGTACTATTTTTTACAGACCTCTTCATATCCTTTTTACTCCTTAATTCATAGCTGTAGCAAATACACAAAGATTCAAAGCAAAAAAAAAAAAAAAAGTATGTAGCATCCTGTTCATGTGTTTCCTTTTACTGTTAATCCCTATAATTAATGCCCTATGAGGAATGGGGCTCTAATCACTTACAGAGCACAGTAATGTAAGAAGAGAGTGCTCGTCTGGGGGGTGTTCAGCAGGATGGATCAGGGGTGACCCAGGCAGTACCCAGCTGTCCTCCAGCCTGTGCTTATGTGGGTTCATTAACTACACCCCTGTATGACTGACAGGCTTGTAATGATTGTCTGAAAGGAATCTTGCCTTACGGAGTTGTCTTAAGTGGCACTGAGAAAGATTTGCTTATTTTCTCCCATTTTTCCACTTCCATTGGGAGGAGGAAAAGAATGGGGGAGGGAGGCTGTTCTGCGGGGATCATGGATCCCAGCAGTCACTTTGAAATAATCTTTAATGAATCCCAATGCCAGGAAGAGACGTTTTTCAACACCACATAGCAGTTTTTTAGTGGCTAAAGAGGAATATGAATACAAAATACATTTCTGAAAGCACAAAAGGTTTTTTCAGAGTTTTCATTTGTTTATGCTGCATGAATTTAGTGTTATTAATGCTAAACTGTCATGGGCAACCTAAAAGTGTTTTAGAATCCTACAATATATCTTTAAAAGGACTTGGAGGGCAGACTTTTTTTTTGATTTTTTTTTTTTAAATTTTAATCAGTCCTTCATTAAATGATTTCTGAGAATGCAATTCGTTATTGAAGTGGATAACTGAAAGGACTTTTGACATACCTTCTCAAAACCTATAAGCCCAGTGCACCCAGCCTACTGGAAAGGGTAATAGCTAGGGAAATATTGGCAAAATAAACTAGCTTATGTTTACTCAGAGTAAACAAAGCAACAAAAAAGAGCAAGACCCGTCTCTTAGTATCTGTTTTAACATGATAAAAGTGTCTAGTGGCTAAATTCTTCGAACATAGTGGAACAGAAGGGTCCTATCTGTTAACACTGGTTCGAGGCACTTGTTGGGAAAAAGAGACACATACATGTACTGTTCCTTTGTTCATCTGCACTTTGTTTTCAGGTAATATTGTGCTGTGCAGAGTCTTTCCAAGTCAGTCTTTTCCTTGGGCAGTTATTTGTTCACACTTGTTTTAAGCCTATTAAGGAGTTCTGGTTGGCTTGTGCTTGATGTGCGTAAATAACCTGGGAGGGGGCAATGACAAATAAGCCTTAGAGTAAAATCAACTGACAGCTGTGAAGATGTTTAAGGTGTGTATGTTCATGGATATGCAATTTAAGATACCTGTCATACCCTTCTGTACTCTTGTGGAACACCAGTTCCATGAATGCCAGCTATTTGCTGTATTAACAGAAGAGAGAGTGTCATTGGAAAATTGGTGTATTGGTTAGAGTTGCCAAGAGAAGGAAGAAAAATGTCTCAAAGGATATTTCATGTTCTTTTTCTATCTTGATGTATGCTTATGTCTCACTCTTATAACTTTCCTGTGTGGTGGCCTGTCTTGTTTGCTTTTGTTTTTAAAAGCTTTGCTAAGAATCTGGGGTGAAAGCAAATGGAAAGGTAGTGCTGATTTTAGTACAGCTCCCATATATTCTATTCCTGGGTTTTCAGTTTGCTTTGTGTAACAGCAGATGGTCCATTTATTGTTGCATTATTCTTTTGGGAGTCTGACCCTCTAGAGTGGGTGTGTACTTTAGTGGAAAAAAAACAACTAAAGTAGGTCTTTTGGTAATGGATATAACCCACTTTATTAAACTGTTGATGACCTCTGCAATTCTAGCTGTTACGATTTATTTTTATTTAAGTGCTTGATATTGTGTGTAAATTCTGTCATCAAGGTGTTTTTTTCTTTGTTGAAGTGTCAAGGGTAGTTTTGATTCAAAGGGATTGTGCCCTGTCATAAGTGCTGTTTTGTGAAATGGCATAATTTTACCATATGCCTTAGGTTTCGTTTGAGATACTATGAATAAGCAGTGTGAGTGCTTTCAAAGAGGCATTCCTGCTGTCCCACATCAACCATGTGGGCTTTCAGTTAAGCTTCCCAGGAAGACAGCAACATATGTGTACACAATGCGTGTATTATATTGGCGCCCACTCACAGTGTTAAAGATGTGTCAGCATTTCCAGAATAGTTCCCTATTTAAAGACCCTTGTTTTAGCCTGCCTGTGAAAGTTGTCTGTGTTGGAACTTAACACACAGTCTCAGCCATTGTAGTTTTCAAGTGTGACTTTTTGCCAGGTGAATATAAGCTGAATTAAATTAATGTATGCACATTGAATGGAATACATCTAGAGGCATAGTGTCATGATAGACTCGCAACTCTAAAGCAGTATCTTATAATTAGGTGTATGGAAGCTATAGTGGACAGCACTATTTTTGAAGAATTGTAAGGGATTTTTGGAAAAGAAGATGGCCTCGAGCTTGGGCTTGTGACTGTTGTCTAGGCTAAAAAGCAACTATGTTTTTCTAGTAATCATGTCTGAGTATGGGGAACCTGCAGTTTCACTGAATTTCTTTCAGCTGATTGAGGTTCTATCATTGTAATAGTCTAGAATTAATTGATGTCTCCTTTATTAGTCAAATCAGTGTTTTTTTAGAAACTGAGAAATGGGGTAAGTCTGTGGCATATCTTTTTGTATTTAAACTGTGTTCCCCAAGTGTTTTCTTGGTAGAAGCCTTTGTCTAATTGAGAAACCATCTTGTTTCATACACGTAGCGGGGCAAACCATGGGACTATGCTGATTCCATAGTGTGTGGGTGGCTGTGTAGGAGCAGAGTTCAGATTGGACGTTGAAACAGGCAGACTTCAAACATTTCAGTTTGTGTACAGGAACAATAACTTGCTACTATAGTTTCAAAAGCTACATGCCATAAACAAAATGTTGTTGTGTTGTAGCTTGGGATTTACTCATGTGTGATTGTATTTGCTGGACAGTTGTTTTATTTTAAATGAATGTGTTTTCAGCCCTCTTTAGCTGAATGCCATCTACAAGCCTCCATATAAATGGCAAATGGTTTCATTTGAGCAACAGCAGGCCAACTAGACAAGCCTGCAGTTTGAAGATAAGCAAATCAATGTTCTTCCACATTTTGAAATCCAAGTTGAGAGGTGACACCCCTGGAAAGAGCTCCTCTGTGTATCCCTGATAGGGAACGGTGGGTGGGTGGGACATTGCTGTAAAAACACTTACCTTGTGCAGCTCTACTGGTCACGTTAGGACATCCTGTGGTCCCATGTTTCTGCAGTGGTAGATTATTCTAATTATCATTTTATATGTAATGAATCCTGTTTGTGGCTTACTTGAACCTCTTGAGAGGAACTATATGTGCAATGTATCAGGTAATGTGCATAGTGACAGCAAGTATGCAAATGACTGACTTTAGTTTTTGTGCCTCCCTTAGGAAACACCAGTAAATATTGATGAAAGAATATTGAATTGATAAAAACCTGAGATTTTCTGTTTCTGTTCCAAACCCATGCCAGTGCACTCCCACCAACTAACCATAACCCCTCCCCAAACTTTGAAATACCTTCTGGAACCTGAAACTTTGAATGCAAAACACAATGAACCCAGATGTTGCAAGAGCTTATCCTCTGTGAGCTGGAGAGGTTAAACCCTGAAGCAAACAGTAGTGTAACCTTTTGTCCCTTTTTGGGAGTGGGTGGACGTTGCAAGGGAAAGAATGATTCAGGTGATGACCTGGTCTTGGATGTAATCAGGATGTAGCAGGGCTCATACACGTTAGTGTGTTGGGTACACAATCCAACTACCCTTCTGATTATGAATCACTGTAGTCTTGAGTTCCTTTTAATGTTAGTCCAAGAGAATTGCATGTCTATAATGAAGTCTTCAGGTCACTAAGGCATTAAATCTTGTGTAAGGATTAGAGTGAAATAAATATGCATAGATGGTCAGCTACTACTGTGTTCTGCAGTAAATAGCTTTGCAGGATGATGGCCATAATTTGTGATTGGAAGGTCTGTGTCCTGTTTTCTCCATCTGCAAAATGTGATTGTTTACTTAATTTATTCATGTTTGTAAGTGCTTCTGTCTTTTTAAGCTTCAGACTGCACTGATGTTGGATTAAATTCCTATGGCTGACACCTAAGCTCATATTTACATATTTCCTCTGAATGGTCCACATCAAAGATAGAAGAAACTTGCACAAACCTCAGACAAAATCAAAATTTCTTTAGGCCTTTACTTTTTAAGATACCATCTAATAATACTTGAAACAATGATGGGTGCATATGCAAGTCTGAGTGTTAGAGAATATTCTGGAAGTTTGAGAGTAATTTAAATTTCATATAGATTTGATTCTGCTTAATAAAGTGCACTTGATAGCATACTGGTTTTATGTATCCTTTTGGAGGCTTTCATAAAGAACCATACACTTTCTGCTTTTAGTATTACAAAATTAATTTTTATTTATAATAGCTTGCTCCTTTCAAGAGTAACTAGATGGATGATAAAATACACACCCATCGTGATAACAAAAAATGATGTTTGAATAGCCTTGGATTAGTCATATTTGTTATTTTGCAACTACTTTCATTTCTGTGCAAGTCCTACATACCCTGGAGCTCCCACTGTAATGGTTCTGCCTCATTTTCATAATTAGCCTTCCCTCCCCACTACAGTGTTGCTAAAATGTCCCCAGGGTTCCTTCTTCCACAAGGCTTGATTCCCCTGTGAGTTTAAGATGAATGTATGGTCCCCTGGGGAGGAAAAATAATATAGTCAGCAAATACAGCTGTCCATGACTGTGGTGTTATAACATAGTTTTACACTGACAGCTGAGATTTTATATACTCTTTAGCTTATAATGGAGGGAACTAAGTAGTAATAATGCTGTCCCATCAAGGACTATTCAAACAATCACATGTACTTAAATAGATACTCTTTCATCTTTAAATAATTAGAGAACATTTCTATTTTGCCAGTCCAGCAAATGTTCACCAGACCTTCACAAAAAGTTTACTTTATTCTTTTTGATGTTGTTAATATTTGAGTGGCAGTTTTATTTGTATAGTACTTTTAACCCTTCAAAATGGTGTTACAAAGGGTAGTTATATTTTTATGTTCAGAGAGATTTATTTTTAAACAACCATACTACAGCTTTTTGAACTTAGATACTTGATTACACTGAGAGTTTTGCTTTGCTTCACAATTCAATGTGCCCTGTCTAGTATAATTTGTTTGAAGAAATCTGCTCATGAATCGTTAGAGGATAAGTACTTGATGCAGCCTGAATTTGTGCTTTCCAAATTAAATAGTAGACACCTTCTCTCACTATTCTGTTCACAACAAAATATTGATAAGATTTTAGCTGCAAATTAATTTGAAATTTGGTTTACAAAGTGTGGTGCAAAGCAATGCAACAAAGATGAGTGTTAAAAGAAGACCAATTTGCTTCTACTTCTCATTAAGTGGACTGAATTTTGTGCAGTCAGAGTTGGGATATATTACACTGGGCTTTGTGTTGCTTTTGTAACTGTCTTAAAAGGTGTTAGGTATGGCCAGAGAGAGTTGGAAGATAAAAGCTTGCAGAGGAAGAGTGAAGGAGGGGCAACATACGTGAAGTCCTGACTGACCCACACTTGAACCTGATATCTTTGTGGCCTGTGACTTTTTGCCAAATCAGTAAGCATGAAATGAATAGCATTATTCTGTTTTCTGTTAGAACATTATACATTTAGTAGCCCATGATCAGTTATTTAATTTCTGCAAAAGCAAATGACCCCTCAGATTTCCTTCTCTTTGAATCTTTTTTTATAGACAGAGACATAGTCATTTAGAATAGTTAGACAACTTTATTAAGAGTTCATGAGAAAACTACACAAAACGCACGTTTTAATTTACCCTAGCTGTATGTGACCTCAGTGTTTTGTTCCTGAAAAATCAACATTTAGTCAATAGCTCTCTCCAAGGAGTGCTTCAAGTGTGTAATTTGATTTCATTCCATTTGGTTTATGGTGCCTACTTAATCTGGAATTTGTGGCTAAATTGAAGAATGAACTAAGTTTATGTACCTCTTTTAAGTCAAAGCTGGTTGAAGGGTTTGAGTGTTCTTTGCAGTGAAGAATGAAGTAAGGTTTATTAGACAGCTGAATGTCTATTCAAATCTAATTTACCCGCCAGTGAAGTTCTAATTTTTGGTGTGTTTGTTTTAATGTAAAGTGATATAATGAGAGTGCTTTGGTTTCATTTTCTCTGTCCCATACCATAAGTTTTAAAGGAAATGCTGGACAATGGCTGTTGAGAAATCTTCTGAATCGTGAGATCCAAAACTGTGGATTCTGCTACTCCTGCCACCATTCCTTCCAAAATCTGTTTGTTGTTAGTGCATGCTTTTGGATGTCAGTGTGTCTTCTGGTTTGCAGGATAAAATGTGCTCATTTTCAGGGCAAAGGCTGCCTCAGTAACGTATCTGAAGAGCACATGCACCACAATTTGTCAACACAGTTTTGCTTCTGTGAAAGGTGGTATTATTCCGATGTATTTGAGTTAGTGAAGTTATGCTCTATGTGTAATAGTGACAGAGAGATCAAGTTAAGGATGAAAGAAGTTGAGCTTTTGCTTTTCTCATATGGAACTGTTTGGAATTGGGGTACATGGGGAAATAACCCCAGCTGACACAAAATATATAATAACAGAGAGCAGCATTCTATGGTTTTTATTATATTACTTTTCTCACATTTGGAGATGCAACTACTCTAAATTATAGTATCTGACTTAGCAAACTAATTTTATAATATTAAGCTCTTTTGTCAAAGAAACCCATTTTGTTTAATTTTTGCATCATAATTTTAATAAGCTTATGTGAGGAATTAGTTTATATCAAAGTTAATATGTGTTTTCGTGTCTGTCTAAAACTTGACAAAACATGAATGCGTTTCAAGACACGGGTTTTTTAAAACATTATTTTAAAATAGTTGTTGTATTATGTTTCTGAAAGTTGATTCAGAATCATATCTAGTAATGTTCAACATGTAGATAAAGATTTGGAAGCATTTGGTTCCCACCCTCACGTGCCAGTGGTTTATATATTTGACACAAAGACTCACCTGTTAGTGTTATATGTGAAATAAGTACAAGTGGGATTTTGGTCGTATTCCTGACTTTTGTATGGTATTTAGTTCTTAGTACAAAAGTGCTCTTAGATTTTTCTTCAACTAGAAATTGTGGAAATTGAGATACAGAGAGGTGTGAAAGTAATTTTCCTAGGTTGTTCAGAGCAGTGCCACAAAGAGCATTTCCAGATCTTCAGTCTTGCTTTGATTTCTGTATTATATCATGCTAAAGATTTTTCTGCTTCTATATTTTTCTTAAAAAGGGGAGGATACATAAGAGGATATTTGCCTGTGTTAAACCCCTTTCTGATCTAGGGATTTGCTATAAGACCAGGACAATCTTTCCTGGGGAAACTAGGATGTAGAGTTACTAGGACAAATTTGCTTTTCATGTGCATGGCCACAAAGCTGGATTAAAAACTCTTTAGACATTGCCTGGCATCAGGTGAATACTCAGTGGGTATAATGAATAATAGTAGAACCACATTACATAACTAAATTTCCATGAAAAGTTAGATTTTTCTGATTTTGTTTATTGAGCAAAGTAGGAATAAGTGAACTTAACCATTTGTAAGCATTTCTTTTTAACTGCTTGAAAACAGGAGAGTAGACTTAGTTTCTGCCACAGTAACAGGAAATAGAACATTCTGGAGTTAGTTATATGTAGTACAGGTAAGATGCAATGTTCTGTAACAGCATGTGGAAGAGGTGCCAGGTTGAGCAGTAGGCATCAATGACTCACTGATGATTAAACCTGCATTGATATCACCACTCTTGTGTCTGAGTATTCAAAAGTACGCATATATCAAACCAGGAGTCCCGTGGAAAAAGAAATATCTATGGACAGATTCTTGATAGATGTTTCAGAGATGTTTATTTCTCCAGCCGCATGGCCGGGGCTCAGCTCAGGAACGCTGCAGTCACGGGACCCCGGGACCTTTTGCTCATCCCGGGGAACACAAACCAACCAATGGGGAACGAGGCTGACAGGGGCAGGGAAACCCCGTGCCTCCCCCCCAGGGCCCCTCCCCCAGGGCCCCATGGCAGGGTGAGGGACCCCAACATCTCCCCCGTTTTATTTTAATAAAATGAGAATGAAAACAACTGGATAAACATAACAAGAACAGTTTCAAAACAAAACAAGCTACTCTCCTGAGTCTTTAAATGTTCAAACAGATTCTCTGGAACATCTTACGGCTGACAGAAGGGAGACAGAACTTTCTGAACATGCTTTGTGGGGAAACTGAGGCAGGATAGGGCTTGATTTTTTCTCTCCCCCTTTTCATCCCCCCATCGGCATTGAAGAGGAATTGTAAGGAAATGGAACTGTATAAGGAAGCCATGGGGTGAAAAACGGATTAGGAATAAACTGGGGATAGGGTAGACTTAGGAAAGGGTTTATATTGGGTATAGGGTAAAAGGGGAAATTAGGCTGCGGGTAGGGAAATTGCTGGGATGGATATTGTTTATAATTTTGTGCATAACGGCTGCCTTTGACAGGAATACCCCCAGGCCCAGTAACATTCGCTGCTTGTAAACCCTTCTTTCCTTGCACTATATCAAATTGTACAGCTTCTCCATCTCCTACACTTTGCAGGTAATTTTTAGGGTTATTCCTTTTAATGGCAGTTCTATGGATGAATAAGTCTTCCCCTGTATCATCTCGTGTTATAAATCCATAGTTGTTTTTGACATTGTACCATTTCACAGTTCCTGTGATTTTCGTGGCTACAACGTCTCCTATCACTTGCTTGCGTGTTCGTCGTGGGTGCCGGTCTCACGTGGCTGCTGCCTCGCTGACTCCGACGTCTCGGTCAAGCCCCCGCGCCGCGGCCGCTCTGCGCTCTCTGCACGGCCCCGCTCCGGCGCGTGTCTGGGCTCTGCGCGGCCCCGCTCCGGCGCCTGTCTGGGCTCTGCGCGGCCCCGCGCTGCCATCGCCGCTGGCTCTGTGGCCTGTGAGTGGTTCCGCTCCGCAAACTCCACGCTGCTTTGAGAGTGGCCCCGTTTCAGCTCGGCGCTGCACGGCGCGGCTTCTCGTGTCGCTGTGGAAACCGCCGCTTCTCCCTCCACAGGGCTCTCCGAGCCAGTCGCTCAGAGCGGCCTGCCACGCCGATGCCCGCTTCCTGGCTGCTCGTGGCCCACGGCACCCGCGGCGCCTGCGGCGTCGCTCCCTCACTCGCGGTCGCGTGGCCGGGGACTCCGAGACAGGGATGGGGTCCGCGATAAGGCGCGCGCTCCCGAGGGGGCCGGGCGCATCCAGCGCAGGCACTTCCGCTGGCACGGCTGCAGTCATGCGCTCCCGGGATGGCGGCCGTGCAGTCTCGGCCACGGGAGAAGTATGATCTTCTGCTTTAGGGGTAATGGGACCATACAAATGCTCTTCAAGAGCGTCCCTGATTACAAGATATGCACGGAAAGCTTCGCTTTGATCCCATACCTTATCCCAGATCTCGTCCCAGAAACACCCCTCACAAGATTCAGGAGGTTCGATATCAAAAAGTAAGTCTCGGGAAATATAGGGGAACCTTTTGAAAAGCCACATAAAGAAGTGTTCTACATCTCCCGGTTGCATTACTTTTTTGTTTTGTTGTTCAAGAATTCCTTTTACTTCTAGATACATTTTTTTTTGTGGCTCAGAGAGCCCCATTTCCCACGATTCTTCCATAGTCCAGAGAGAATATCCAAACCAAGATGAGAAGAGAGAGGCCTAGAGTTGTTTTTTACTCACGAATTTCCTCAGGGATCGGTGTCTTGCCCGCATTCTCCACCAGTTGTTGCAGCGGGGATTACTGTAACACGCATATATCAAACCAGGAGTCCCGTGGAAAAAGAAATATCTATGGACAGATTCTTGATAGATGTTTCAGAGATGTTTATTTCTCCAGCCGCATGGCCGGGGCTCAGCTCAGGAACGCTGCAGTCACGGGACCCCGGGACCTTTTGCTCATCCCGGGGAACACAAACCAACCAATGGGGAACGAGGCTGACAGGGGCAGGGAAACCCCGTGCCTCCCCCCCAGGGCCCCTCCCCCAGGGCCCCATGGCAGGGTGAGGGACCCCAACAGTTTCTGCCACAGTAACAGGAAATAGAACATTCTGGAGTTAGTTATATGTAGTACAGGTAAGATGCAATGTTCTGTAACAGCATGTGGAAGAGGTGCCAGGTTGAGCAGTAGGCATCAATGACTCACTGATGATTAAACCTGCATTGATATCACCACTCTTGTGTCTGAGTATTCAAAAGTCTGTAAGGAGGAAGTGAAGGTTTCAAAGCTAAATCGAACAGTTTTTATTTCCAAAGGTTGCACTGAATTTTGTCTTCAGCTGTACTGAATGAAGAAATGCTGTTCTCAAAATGATCTTGCTCTTAAAACAGAAATGGTTCTCCTGGAGTTGGCTGTTGTTGCTGTGCCTGCCTGAGTGTGGGGAGTGCTGTAGCATCTTATGTCGACTGTCTCCATTTCCAGTGCAGAAATGCTCCCAGCTGAACTGCAACTCTTGAACAGATTGTACTCTAGGACACAGTTGGGGACGCACAGAAACTAGTTTTAAACTTCAATTCACACAGCTTGGGAATTGGATCTCATGGGAGTCTTATCTCTTACTCCTTTTTGAGTTGATATTTATTCAGTTACCTCTCTATAATGGAAATCCAGTCTTTTTCTGAAAAAGCGATGATGTTATCATTGAACAGTCAACTCCTCAGTTTTACATCTTGTCATATTTACATTTCCAAGTGGACATGGTGATCTTAGGATTTGCATAGCTGAAGTTGGAAGGGACCTCTGGAGATCATCTGGTTCAACCCCTCTGCTCAAGCGGGGCCACCTGCAGCCAGTTGCTTGAGGACAGGGGGTGGAGAGGGGGAGAGAAGTAATTAATTTTCCTCACAAGTTTGAGGGAAGGTCCATCTCCTGTCATTTATTTTGGTTCTTGCAGAGAGCAGTCATACCTATGTATAGCTAACTGTCCTAAAATATTATCTATTTTAATGTTGTAGCAGCTGGCATCAGATAGATTTTTCCATATTTTTTTTTTGTAATAGACTCTGGTTTCAGTTTAACACTCACTGAGTATATATCACATAGACTCACGTGAATGGAGTTAACAGGATGTTGTCTACTGATAACAGAGATTTCCTGTCCCTTTGTGTCCCCCTGCCCTTTCTTTTTTTTCTTCTCTGGGGAGCTTGGGGGAATGGATACATCTGATGCTGCCTTTGCTGAGCTATGATCCACTGCATGTGTTTAATAGATACCAGCTGGATGACAGTAGCACTGAAAACAGACTGGGTAAAGTTCACAGAGCCACACAGAGAAATTTAGTTTTAAGCAACTGGGGAGGAGACCTGCCTGTACACTTCAGTTTGGGTAGGGTGACGTATGAGAATGGAGCGATGTTGGCACAGAGGAGGAACGTAGTGTGGGAGAAGATACACTGAAAAAGATTGGCTCTGGTGATGAGGAAGTGGCTAAGGCAGCTTGAGTTCTATTCAGTCTTTAAGCTATAAAAATTGTTGAGCTAACAAAATTCCATTTTGGAGGGAAGAAGGCAAGCCAGTATGATGCAAGGTTAATTGATTTTGTCTGCTAATTTAAATGTATGTTTTATACAGAAAGACGTGTACAGTTGAGCTGCAAGGAAGCAGATTGTAGAGGGAGGACCAAAGCCTTACCAAATGATGTAAATAGGTAAAAATCTAATATAATTTTCTTTTCTTTTTTTTTTTTTTTTTTCCCAGACATGCAGTGGGCATAGGCTATTGGGCCTGTTTAGTCTAAAATCAGCATGTGACTTTCAAAATAAAAGAGCACAGAGCAAGGTCTTTGAGACAGAGCTACATGGTTTTCTTACCCTGGTTTGTATAGGGAAGAGCCATGGAAGCAACCTGTGGTCTAGGTGTGTTCCAAGAGAGGGCATCGTTAGTAACTTTTAGATGTATGAAAGGAAAGGTAGAGTTATAGAAAGTCTGGAGAAATCCTGTGGCATTTCATGGAAGGATATGTCTGAAGATGGTAGACTAATAACATTGCCTGGAAGTCCTTCACTGTAAGTGGCCTCTCCATGTTGAAGGTGAATGTGGCCCTTCCAAGGCTCACCTTAAAGCTCATCAGCCGTGCAGATTTTTAAGCTGCGGGGTTTAGTTATGCTTGGAAGAGCAGAATATTAATTTGCTAGACTCTAAATATACCACAGTGGGAGACTGATGTTTGAAAGCACAGGATGTATTCTGATGTGTAAGACATGCTTATTTCCTTGAAGAGCTCTTAATGAACTCAGGTCTCCAATTCACGTGTACTTCTGCTGATCTGAAATAACTCCAAAGATATTCTTGACCAGTCCCATGTCTTGGCTCTCAGGGGTTTAGCTTCTCACACTGTGTTTTGAAGGGAAGTATGTAATGCAAACAGTCATCAAGGAAAGGTAACTAAAGACTAATTACCTGAGGTGCTCCCTAATGCCTGCTGACATAAGATGATGTTTCAGTCCACTAGATTACAAATAGTCAGATTGTAGCCTCAGTGACACAATTTACATGCACAGGTTTGTTTGCAAAATGTGTATTTGTCAGTAAAACATAGAAAGCCGGCTTTAAATATTGACAGGCACGTACAGATTTAAATTTCTGAGAGACTTCTCTTCCACTATGTGTATTATTTTGTGTTTCTTTTTAATATGGCAAGTACTGTAACTCCTTGGGGTTTTAGTCCTCTGCTGAATCATCTCTTTGTATTCGATACAAGGTTCATAATTTCTGGCCAACATCTGGAGATACTGCTGTTTGTGCTTAGGCAATTGCCAGATGTGTGTATAGTTAAGTTTTCTACATGCAGGCACATTATCATCGTGCATGCTCATGGTCGGGGTTCTGTGTGTTTTGTTGTCTGTCAAATTTACTACATTTAGAATTTGAAAGCCAAATGCATGAACTTGTCTTTGGACAAGTAATATGTGTGTGGAGAGAACTAAGTTTTTTATGAAGAAGAATGTATAATTTTAAATCAGGTTCCTCTTTAGGTATTTTGGGTTTGGGTGTTGTAAAAATGAATATAATGCTTCCAGGCCATCTTAAAAATTACTTGAAGCCACCATGCCTGAAGTTTTTCTAGAACTATATAAGAATATTAGATTGCCTTCTGTTAAAAAAAAAAACAAAATGCACAGAACATTTTGAAGATAGTTAAAATCTCAAGTGTAAATGTTCTGTTTATTTTGTTTCATTTCCATAAAATGTTTTCAGTCACATTGTATAACTTTTGCCAATGAAAAGCTCTATTATTTTGAATAATCATTACTCCCAATCTGATGGCTGCTATTGAATTAAATTTTATATTCTAATCTTTAAAAATATTTATGGCTATGTTCCTTCTTGTCATAGTGTTATATTTTCTGGTTTTTACTGTAAATGTTATGTCTGTGGTATTCAAAGTAAGCTGTTCTGTAGGGTGAAATAAGTTTAAAGGCCCTATGATGAAACATAACTCTTCTAGCAATAGTATGCAGTTCTAGTTTCATGCTTTTTAAACTTGGAGACTTCAATATATGAAACTTCAATATATTGAAACTTTTCATGACTCCTTTAATACAGCTATTTCTTTTTTGAAAATTTCTTGTGGTTCAGTAAGTAGAGGATTTTACTGACACTGCACCTCCCAGAACACCTCTTTAAAAATAAAGTAGGTCTGTCACTGAATTTTCATTCTGTCAGAGCCATAGCAGTAACCCCCATGATTGTTGGTAAAGCAGACTTCTGAAAGGGCTTTCCATGTGGGCTACAGTAAGCAGAGCATTCTTGTAAGCAGGCTGTGAGGGAATCCATACCTTAAACCATAAGGTAAATTAAACCAGTGAGGGTTGATCTGTGTGTGTCTCTACCATCCCCACTCTGAGGCAAGAGGCTGTGGGAGCTGGGGTGCAGCCCCTGGTCCAGCACCCACAGCTGCAGGAAGGCTGCGGCTCCCTCAGGTGGTTTTTAATGTCATCCTAACACTGTCCACAGCATCTTCCTTGTAACTTTTTACCTTAAATTCACATTTTTTGCATTTTCACTATTACACTTTGGAAAACAGTTTGTCATTAATGTTCTGGGCTGTGAAGGGCGCATAGTCAGCGTATAGAACCTGTAACAGTTGTGCCCTTCAGTGCAGAGTGAAGGCCAGCTTTCATGAAACTGGAAAGGCTGCTCTGTAGACTCCAAAGTCATGCCAAACAGCAACACAGAGCACAGTTCAACAACATCTACCACCAGAGAGCTCAAAGAATGACTGTCCTCCTGCTTTGGCTGAGAATTAGTAGGCAGGTTTATACCTCACTGTAACAGCTGTTCATCTCTATGTGTAGTGCCAGTAAAAAGAAATATTTGTCATGGTCTGCTTCCTCCCTGTGAGATGTTTGGATGAATTCTGCTAGCACAGCAGTCTGAACTACATTTCAAATACTGTTGATTAAATCTTGCCGTGACAGGGGCAGCCCCTTATTGAGCTGTTACTGACCATGTGCTGAGCAGGAGCCTCTCCACAGTTCCAAACTTCCCCTTCTGTTGCAGACCTGCAAGACAAAAGTCAATGGAGTGCAGTGTGTGGGAAAGTATTCAGGGTGCTATTGCATTACAGAAGTCTTGCATAGGGAGGAATTTTGTAGGTTTCTAACTGTTTTTGAAGATATATTTAAGCTTAAATTAGTAAAACTTTGTAAGACTTGTGGTTTCTTTTACCCATGCCAAATGTAGGATGAAGCTTTGTAAGCTGTGAAAGTTTAACCTTTCGCTCCCCTTTTCACTTTCAGAGCAGCTCTCTTGTGTCTGTTAAGCTGATGAGTTCTTCTCTGCATCTGTAAGAAAATGCTGCTGGAGCTCCATGACTGTATCCTGAGTATGATTCAGTCAGGATATTTGTGTCCTTGCTTGACTAGCATATTGTTTTGAGCATCTGGCATGCAAATAGCCAGCTGAGTCTTTATGTACACAGCCAGTTGCTTCCAAAAGTGATGCTTCTATTTTGTTTCAAAGTTGAGGATGTGCTTTGCTAAATCTGGTGTTTAAAACAAGTAACATTTTCTGGAAATTGAGCTACCCATCATATGACATGTACTGATGAAGATTGAGCAATTAATTTGAGAGTACTCAGGCATGAGTTTGTTTATAATAGTAAATGACAATCAAAGTGAACTGAGGCTATTTGGTGTAATTAATTTTCCATATATAAACATTGTTTAAAGTTTCCTACATGGTCTTTCTTTGCTGTGGTATTCTTCTGTACTGTTACCCTGTTCTGAGATTTTTAATATAAATGAATATGTATATTTTGAAACTTCTGTGTCTTTCACAGACTGACTTGGGATCAGGATCAACTAAAATACCAACAGATATTTGCACCTTATTAAATTAAGCATAAACTTTTCAGATTACTGTCACAGTGTTGTACTACTAATCATGCATTTATTCCTGGAATTAATGAGTCATATGATTCCTTACATAATTATTTATGTTGAATTGAGTCTGTAAAATAAAAAAGGATCACAGAATTGCAGAATGGTGGAGGTTGTAAGGGACCTCTGGAGCTCGTCTGTTCCAACATCCTGCTCAAGCAAGGCCACTTAGAGCCAGTTGCCCAGGGCCATGTCCAGGTAGCTTTTGTCTGTCTCCAGGAATGGAGACCCTACCACCTCCCTGGGCAACCTGTGCCAGTGCTTGGTCACCCTCACAGGAAGAAAGTGTTTCCTGATGTTCAGAGAGAACCGCCTGTGTTTCAGTCTGTATCAATTGCTTTTGCACCACTGAAAAGCACCCATCTCTCTCCTCCTTGCACCCTTCCTTTAGGTATTTCTACACATTGATGGGGTTTCACCTGAGCCTTGTCTTCTCCAGTGTAAATAATCCTGGCTGTTTCATGTGAAATGCTCCACTCCCTTAGTCTTCACGGCCCTTTGCTGAACTTTCTGCAGTAGCTCTGTCTCTCTTGTACTGGAGAGCCCAGAACTGGATGTGGCGCTCCAGGTGCAGCCTCACAAATGCTGAGTAGAGAGGATCACTTCCCTCCCTGCATGGTAGCACTCTTCCTAATGCAAGACAATGTGGCATTAGCCCTCTTGGCTGTGAAGGGCATGTTGTGTTCAGCTTAGTGCCCACCAGGACCTCACATCCTTTTCTGCAAAGCTGCCTTGCAGCTGCACTGCCCCCAGCGTCACTGACTGCTGCGTGGGGGAATGTCTCCTCAGGTGCAGGGCTTGGTGTTCCTCCTGGTGAACTGCCTGAGGTTCCTGACAGCACATTTTTGAGGTTCTCTGGATGGAAGCACAACCCTCTGGTGTGTCAGCCCCTTCTGCCAGTTTTTGTGTCATCTGCAGACTTGCATCCTTATTTGAAAGTCTTCAGTCGTTCCTGTTGTGGTTTGTACAGAGCGTGACAAGCAAAGGCCTCAGTTTTGACTGGGGCCTCTCTGTGCTAAATTGACAGAAGTAATAACATCTTCGTAAGACAGAAGCAAGGAGAAGCACACAAGTTGATGTTCAATGCAATCTACTTCTAGTGATTGTGCTAGTAATGGGAACTGGCCAGCAGAAGAAGCCCTTTTTGCTGAAACAGGCTAATAAAGTAAAACTTGTGGTGATACAGAAACAGAAGTGGAGTTGCAAGGCAGTCTGAGATATTTACCAAGGTATTTCCAGTTTTTTCAGGGAAACTTTAGGCCACTAGATAGAGTGGGTTTTTATGCTAGAGTTCTTTGGCAGGACTCTTTTGCTACTCTGTCCCTGCTGAGTTATTTTTTGGTGGGTGACATTTTTTTAAGCATTTGATTTTGGTTTAGCTTTCGAGACTAGATTGTTGTCTAATAAGAAACATTTGTGTTTGTAATAGAAAACTACAGCTACTTGCAGTTTCTATAAATTCTTCTGGCTAGTCAAACAAAAACATCAGTCAATTAAAGTGAGGATTGTTTTTAAACAATCAGGAAGGGATTTTTCACCCAGAGGGTGGTTGGGGAACAGGCTCCCCAGGGAAGTCCACAGCACCAGCCTGACAGAGTTCAGGAAGCATTTGGACAGTGCACAGGGTGTGACTTTCTTGGAGTGTCCTGCACAGAACCAGGGGTTAGCCTCGATGATACTGATGGGTCCCTCCCAACTCAGCATTTTTTGTGATTCTATGATTCTGTATGATAAACCAAAGGTGTACTGTTATGTCAGGAATACGAGTTACATCCATGACTTCAAGCAGATGCACTACATGGAAGAACCAGGTTGGATCTCTTAAGTACAATGGTCTGCCTTATTAGGCTTTCTTCAATATTACACTAATATTTCAAAATATTAAAGACATTAATGTTGAAAAAGGAGAAAAAATACATTATTTTGGTCTCTCTATAGGAAGGACACAATTTCAGGATCAGTATTTATACAACCTCATGACTCAGTTTTAAGTAAAGAGGTGGTCTCGAGCTCAACATGCTCAAGGGACATTCAAGACAATGGCAGTAATTTTTTTCTTTTTTAGTGTGATATTTTATCTTTTTGATGATTATAGTATAACCAGTAATGTAGTTGAAATACTTCTCTTTTCTATTTATGTTCCAGTTCCACAAATACAGTCCAGCAAAGTCTGCTACTGCTCTTTGCTTCATAGACTCTGTGCTAGAATAATGAGAACTTTGTGTTCAGAGTTAGAACCACTGAAGTTATGATACCAAGTATTTAAACTTTAAGAAAAGCAAGCATAGCTACTTTAGTTGTACTTTTGAATTTGGTACAAAAGATTGGAAATATGTCCCACTTCTTTCAGGAGACAAAACTTCTATTCTGAGGATCTGCATGCTGAAATACCTCAGGGCCCATTTGTATACATGAACTACATCCAATTGGATACAGTTTTCATTTGTGTGATTTTCAAGAGTATACGTTAATGCACACTATTTGCATAACCCCAATGTTTCCTAATAAATTCAGAATAATTTGGTATTTTTTATTTTACTTAAACATTGTGTAATCTCAGTCTTCTTTCTGCCTGTTTGCCTTATTCATGACTGAATATTAAACTATTAATTTCTACTATGGCATTGGTAAAACTGATCACAGTAGAGTCCAAGTGCTTTGCAGTAATAGTTTTTATTCAGGGCGTTTGCTGGAGGATAGTTCTCAGTGGGAAAAGTGAAAGAATAATGGTCAAGTTAAGCAGTCATTAATTTTGTTTGTCTGATTGAGACATCTCTCAAGGTTTCCACATCAGCATCAGTTTAGTCAGGAGTTTGATAGTCACAAAAAGCTTCGTGAATGCCAGGTGAGTTTCAGAGGCCATCATTTTTGTATGCTGAAAGAGCAGGAATCTGGGCAGATCTGCTGTGCTACACTGCTGCACAATTGAAACAGCTTTCCTTATTCTTAATTTTAGATCAGTAACTTCAGAAGTGGAAAACGCTGTCCTTTCTCGATCTCTGCTTTAATTTAGGGTGGTGTTTTGTTTTCTGATGTAGACTTGTTAGAAAGGGAAAAATGACGTTAACTTACTCAAAGCTTCTGTAGAAGACTTGTTTAACTTGAGTACTATTGTAACCTAAATAGAGCTGGGCAGCTGCTTCTGGGAGCATCTTTAATGTTCTTCTTGCATTTGAAGTAGTGGAATTGTTTATAGACCTCTGAGGTATTATGCAAAGAACAGCTTTGTCCCGTTAATTGCTTAGCTAAAAGGCAGAAAAACATGAGTATCAGTGTGTGTCTTTTATTTGGAGATCCCTCAGGAGTACCAGGTAAGGAAGTAGGAGAAACAACAGGTCCTCCAACTGCTAGGAGGTGCATTTTTTTACTACAGTGATCTGAAACATAAGGAATTGTACAATATGTTCTGAAATGCAATTGTTGTGATGCCTGAGTGCAGGACTGAATCTTTACCTTTGCTGATTGACTGGGGGGGGGGGGGGAATGTAGCACTAGTTTTATAAAAGCTGTCTTTGCTGGAGTCCACTTCCACTATTGCTGCTGACAGACATCTTTGCTGGTGCTGCTGACTGTTGAGGAGTGTTCTCTTTCATTTCTCTCCCATTTCAGGCAGTGCCTTGAAATTCAGTTTTCCAACTGATTTTTCTCCAACAGTGATCTTTGCTTCTGAAGGGAAACTTCAAGCTGTCTGAACAGTTAAACTTTGTGGTACTTATGGTACTACTCTGGGTTTATACAATCAGGGACAACTGGTACATATTATTTCCACTGGTATTACTAGGAGCTTCATCAGGAAGTATTTCCTCTTTTTAACACCAAAGGGGAAGATCAACCTGCAAAACTAATCTAAAATAGTGTGCCTAAATATGGGCAAGAAAAACTTTTCTGATATTACTGATAAATGTGGTACATGGAGAGAGAGAAAGCTTTCAGTGTTTCAGAGAAGTGCATCTTCTCACATATATCATGACCATTCACCAAAATCGTACTTGCTGTCTTCTGAAGAAATGCCTTTAAAGTATGTTTGTGTAGGAGGATCTATTTTTGTATGGTCTGGGTTTTTAATCTCCTAGGCAAAGGTATCATAAGTGTACGTCATCTGTATGTGCTTACTGGTCACAACACAAATGATTTTAAGCTTTTAGAGGGGCAAGTAAAAGATTAATAATTCTTGAAAATTATTAGAATGAGGAGGAAAAGAGTTCTCATTTGGACTAATATAAATATTAATCGAATTAACTGCTAGACACAATATCTTAAAAAACCCAGTGTCATGAATAAAAAAATCAGCCTACCTTCCATCTTTCTACCAGATTAATTCTGAAATAGGCTGCATTATAGTAATCGTTATCATCATAAACAAAAAGATTAGACCTATTTGTTAGACAGCCTTTGCCTTCTCTGTTCTCTGTCTTCCAAAAATTCTGAACTAGTTTATTAAAAGGATGAAGTTTTGAATTACTGATGGGTGTTTATTTTAATCACAGTTAAAATCCCTTGATATTTAATTATTTCTCAGAAATGAATTGCAGCCAAAAGTGAGATGAAGCTGACATCTTTCTGTGTCTAGAGATGTAATTTGGAATGAAAACTAAGCCCTGTCTCAAGGTATGAAAATGTCAAACACTGTATTCGAAGCAGGCAAAACAGAATTACAGAACCCGTATTTGTTCCTTAGAGAAAATGCTTAATACTGGTGCCATAAATAATGGACTTGATAATTTTAGAGTAAGTATCCAGAAAGAAAATGTTCCATTTTCTTTGCAGGCAGCAAATTAATTAATTAATGAAGGAGCTGGTGGGTGATGTTTCTGAGGTGCCCCCAGGAGCAGATGGGTGGTGCCACACTGTGAACTTCTGAGATGTATAATCAGGGAGAAAAAAAGGGGCGCAGCAGCAAGTTATTTGTGGGAAAGAAAATGGTATCTATTAAAGTAACCATGTGAAGTACCCGAGAAATGTCATAATGATCTTAACATATTGTGAAATAACCTAACAGTTGCAAAAATGGTTTTGGATTTGTCAGACTTTCCACTTCACGGCAAAAGCTGCTGCTGTGACATTTCGGTGACCAGCTTGCAGTACTTGTTATCCTGTGAGAGATTCAGTTCAGATCCAAGGAGCATCCATGCTGTGTTCTATGTAGTGCAAAGTTCCAAATGCAACTGGCATTGGAGATGTACAATAGCAAAAGAAATAAAAGGATCACTGATAGAAACTACTATCAGAAAAGGGTGAACTTGCTGAAAATTGTTGCTTTATCTGATACTACTTTATTACTCTGATAAGTGTTTATCAGGATTTTTTTGAATGTTTGCATATTAATCAAATTTAATCAATCTGTAGTACTTTTCGATGCAAACAAATACATGATTATTTTATACTTTGGATGGTAGTTTTCACATACTTACTGCTAAGCACTAAAGTAAGAGGTTTTCATTGTTCCTCTCTTCATAGATTATTATTCTCAGAACTGTTGCCAGTAGCCTGATGTTTTCACTGTCTAGACTTATTTGTAAAAGTACTATGATGTGAGGAAACTTACTGAAACAGAGTGTTGCAGGTAATGCATAATAAAACATTTTAAGAGTGATGATACTATTGTGAGTATTTTTTTTTCTTATCTTTAATGCTTTAAAGCTGGCAAGTATTAGTTCTTAAAAATTGAAGGGTGAATTTTCTGACTCTCAGAATATTGCTTTAGGAAAGGTGCGGTTGAAAATCCAATTTTGAATTCAGTCTTGTCTTTTTACAGTCTCATGCTTCTATTTCTCATTTGGAAGGAAAAAAAAAATATTTCAAACACAAACTTTACAAAGTACTTTTAGGAATCTCCTTGTCCTGGAAAGCTTCCTTATTAACTAAAAGAAAAATTCATTCATTTTAGCCAAATTTTGGCTACTTAGTTAAAAAAAACCAAAACTCTTAGCTCTCACACATATAGGAAGCTTTCTAATGCTAATAAAATGTTTAGTGCTCTAGGTAATAATTAATTCTCTGTTTGTGGTATAATTTTAGTGTTTGGGGTGTAGTTGGTTTATGAAACAGTTTATTTGCCAACACATAAATATGCCTAAACAGATAGAGACAAGGAACAAGTCATGCCACGATACCATTTCTGAAAAGCAGTGATAGCAGAAATCAATTAAGCATTTTCAGTAATGTGTTGAAACCAGCCATGACTGTGTTGGCTTTTCTTCTGCCTTTCCTTTCCTCCTGTAGTCATAAAAATACCTGAACCATGAGCTGATGTTATGTTATGTCTCAGCAAAAAGAGTAAAGTTCCAGTGTTTGATATTATTTGGCAGGTTTTTGCTACAGTAGCTTTAATCTGTTTTTGAGCAGTTGCAATAGTCCTTTGGTAGCTTTGCTTGAGTTGCAAAAGTGAGTAACCTAACTTGTATTAATTAACAGATTTAATGAGATGAGTATGCTGTGGCATTAAATGCTCTGTACAGTCTTTCTTTTTTAATTTTCCATTTAATTTGGCTAAAATGAAAGCAAAGATCTTAAACTTGAAATATTTTACATAGGGAAAAATATGTAGGTATTTTTAACCCTTTAATCTTTCCTTGAAAGAAAACTGTATTTGTAGAGATAGACATAGCTAGAATTTAAGGTCTTAATATCGATAAACTTTGATTGGGAAAACTAATGTTACTTTGTAGTAGTGTTTGTAAATATGTACTTAATGACTAATAAACAAAGAAAAACATGCTTGAAAATTGTTCAGGCAAAAATCACTGAGGCTCAGATGTTCTGAGAACTGTGAGCTCTGGATGTGAAGCAACTGTGGACTAATTCAGAAGGTCATCTTTGATACTTTGTTAACTGTAATATGTAGACAACTCAAAGGAAATACTGTAGTGTGTAGTTTGAATCATGTCTAATATAGTGCAGCTTCTGTGGAAGACTTTCCATAGGTATTATGAAACTTGGAATATGGCTAAATATTCTCCCCACTTTTTTTGTTTAAATGAGTGGTCATCCTCAGGGCTCTGAAGGGCTCTTTTAAAAAAGTGTGTATGTTTTGTACATGATTATATTTGCTCACACAGTGAATAATGCTCTGTTTCTGATTACGTGCTGTCTGCTGTTTCACAATAGAGCTAAATTATCAGTATTTTGAAAGCAAAACTAAGTGGTGCTCATTCATGTGTTAAGAGAGACTTTGCTGTTGAAGTTGTTGACATTTCTGACAGTGTAGTCTGACTTCTTGGTCATTGCACTGGAATGAAAAAAATAAACTTAGGGCAAAACAATTTAAGAAAAGATTATAACTAGTTAATTAGACAGGCACAGAGAGAAAGAGGAGACTAAGGAAAATTTTAAATTTTACCCTCTTGATGGTAGAGATGCTGGAAAGGCATAAATAATAAAATAATTGGAAAATGTTACTTAAAAAAGAAGTCAAAACATTGGCACAGAGAATGTGTCCTTACAAAAGTGTTTGAACAAAAAGGTTTTAATTAACCTGATCAGCTGTTTTCTCTCATGGGTGTGTAACTTCTCTCAGTGCCCTTTCTGGTGTGTATTATCTCCTCATCTGTTTGTCCAGCCTACTCTGCCAGATTGTGTAATCCTTTCTTTCCCCTTACTCAGTGACTGTCAAGCTGCACAGCAGGGTAGCAAAAAATAACCATGTAATTTATGTGGCTTTTTAATTAATTGGCTCTTATTCTGCTACTTTGCATTTCAGCCAAGTGGAAGGATAATGATTCTTTTGAAGGGGACCTCTATGGTGTTTTGATTGAACTTTTTTTACATAAGGTCTGTGGTCATTATCATCAAATGAGAAAGAATCTGGCAGTGTATTTGCAGATGTAGTGAGTAACCTGCCTTGCTTAGGAGAGTCTGGGCACTGACACACTACACCTCTTGTAGTGGTTATTTTTTCACTAAGGCCACTGTAGGAGACCGAAAAGAGCAGCTTGAGTGTCTTATGGTCTGTCATGCCTATCGTTCAGTTTCATGGTGGTACACGCTGGGGAGGACATAGTGGTCTGGGCCTTATTTTTGGGGTATCTGTAGAGAAACTGGCTGTGTAGAGCAGCCTGAGAGGTGTTTTTATAATGGTCCTGACTTGAATAGGTGAGTTTCCTTGCCTTTGGATTTTCTTACTACTTTGTTTGAACTCAAGCCAAGCCACAAAACCATGCTTGGGCTCTCTGCCCGTTTCAGGCTTTACCTTAATAATGTTAAATTTAAAGAAAATTTTGTAGATGCCAAACAGATTGTGCTTTATAAGTAGAATGGGAAAATGAAAATATATGAAACATGTTTTAAATGCATGAAATCAGAAATTAAAATTTTATCTAAAATGACAGATGAAGATATCAAGAATAGACTCAGCTGTTATTAAGAACCTTAAGCTGTTTAGGCAGATAGGTGGGGAAGGATCTGAGTTATGTGAATAAGATATTGTGCTAGTGTCAGACCAAGAGTAGTTAGTTCATTTACTGCTGGGTCTTTGGCAAATAGGTGAGCGTTAACTTCTCCCATGGCAAAAATAGTTTACATGAAGTTATGGATTAGGAGGTGGCAACAAAGTTTTTGCAGACCATCAGAACTTTACCTGTTCTTAAACTGCTGTTGCAAATACCAATGGTGTGGTCTGGCTCAAAGAGCAGGACTGGTGCCTTTTTCTTTCTTAGCCAGTGCTTTTTAATGGGTAGAGAAAGGGCCTGGAACCCTGGCTTTCAGCCTCCATCTAGTTTTATGTTAGCCTTTTGGACCACTTTTGGTACACTTGCTTTGACTTCTGTTGCTCCGTTTCCTGTTTATAAAATAAGGATCTTGGCAGAGCTACATTTCTTAATTCTACAGAGGGTACTGACAGAAGGAACTGGCTTTTCATAGTAAGAGTTTTCATTTGTTGAGTATGAATATGTTATAGATAACAGTGGAACAAAGCATGCATCATGCTAATTGATTTTTATCTAGAGAATGTAGTTTCCATTTGCTTAATTTGCTGTATGTAATTTACAATAGTAACTTATTTTTAAAGCAGTTAAATGCGATGCATCTTTTTAGGATTGGATGGAACTTAAGAGGCCTTCATGGACTTGCTTGTGCAGATCACATACAGTATTACTTTGCTGCTGTGTTTCTATTAAGGAATGAGGACCTACGAAATACATATTTCTATAAGTGTTTCATCTCCTGTTGGAAACGGAAAATGCATTCAGAATTGTTTATCAGCTCCAGAGGTGAAATGTCAGCTTAGTTAAGTAAGCCTGAGTAAGATGCTTTCTGTACCATGTGGTGTGAGATAACCTTCTACTGCTTTTGCAAAATGATTCTGCTCCTGATGAGGATAGTTTAATTCCGCTTCATGGATGAGGAAATCAGAAAGAGAATTGTAAACTTGTGCACCTCATAAGTGAAGGGAGTGGGGTGAGATAGTGTTGAACCTTTTGGTTTTGGTGTTCTGTTGGTTTTGGGTTTTTTTCCAGACAGGCAGGGAAGAGAGTGGAAAATTATATTTGGGTGGGGAATATGTATTTTCAGTACCTCTGTTCCAGTGATGAGATAAAGCTTCCACGCAGTTTCCCATTTTTTGAGTGTTTGTATAATCAGATTTTCAGTCTGATTAATGTTCTTACTCACTTTGTCTCTACTTTCTGCACTTTATGAAAGGTAAAACCAGTAACTGAACCCCTAAACATTCTCATCCTATTTGCTGCTTAGTGAAGGTGAACTCTGGAGCTTTTCTGTTTACTGCATACCTACTCTGGTCATTTGTGTAACACAAGTGCTAATGCTTTCCTTAGCAGAGTGTAAATGATCCACCTTAAGATGCACAAGAATAAGTATGTAGCATTAGAGGAACACCAGTCTTGATTTGTGAAAGTTGAAAAGGCTGCTAGGTATTCTTTGCTTCAATGTTAATGATCCAGAGGGGAAAAAAAATAAAATTACAGTTTCCCACTATATTGGATTGTTACACAAGTCAATTATAGTCAAATATTATAGTGCTAGTGCAAGAGTCAGTGGGAAGTCAGTCAATTTTTTTCCATTGGAATATAAGCGAAAAAACTTGCTAACTCTCCAAAAAGATGTAAAATACAATACTACTTTTGGCACCAAAGTATCTACATAGGTCCGTATATCATACGGCTTTAGACTGGCCAATTACCCCAGCAAGCCTTTTTTCTCCATTACTTCAAGTAGCTATTTACATATGTCCAAAGTTGTTCCTGCTTTCCATTTTCACTTCCCACCTTGACTTGGCAATGTTTCACATGTGCTGGATGCAAAGAAATTAAGTGTTAGACATCTGACTTCTCTTAGCCATTAGAGAATGTATTCATTTTTCTCCCCATGAAAAGAGAAAAAAAGACAACAGCCTCTGTAAGGCAAGAGCAACTCAGTGATTTTAAACAGAGAGGAAAAACCATCCCAAATATAGAATTTTACAGGAAAATCATGTATGAAAAGTAAAATGCTTTTAAACAGAACTTGCACAAACCAGTACTGACTAGAGTGGCTCTAAGCATGTGTCAGAATTTCCATTAGATACCTCTGTTTTGGGACATTTTGCAGCTTGCTAGTTAAATTGCAGGGGAAAACAATTTGCTCATATTTTTTGCTGAAAAAAACATTTAAAAGTGAAAAATTAATTTGGTGTTTGGAGTATTATGCTGGAAAATACAAACCCTAACACCAGGCACCCAAACCAACCCCTGCTCTGCAACACAAAAGAAACTCCAAACCAGCCAACCTAAAATCCAGACCTTTATTCCAAATAAGATCTGTGGCTGGGCTGTTACACTGGGACACAACCCCTTTTACATCAGCTGAGGAGCTGAATTACAAAGCTGCACCCTGAAGTATAATGGCATTAAACAATTTCCTTTGTGGAATGTGCAAAAAAACCCCCAGAAGTTGCAGCCAGATGTAAACATTGAAACTTTAATACCACCTGATACATCATGCATAGAAGAACCACTATATAGAGTTTTGATGCATTTTTTTTCTGGTTGATTTGTGAAGTTTCTCCATGAAGAAAAGAGTCTGGCAATTGTATGCTTACTTTTCACGGAGGATGTGTTGTTTCCTACCTGCTTGAATTCTGACCCTACTGAACTGGGTAGAAATTGCTGTGCATTCATTGGGGTGACTAATTATCTGTATGGAAACTGCTGCTGATTTTGAAACAGGAAAATTTGGATCAGGGTGTTCACAAGAAAAGGAGATTCAACACAATTCTCGCTTTTGGGAAGTTCTTTGGTTTTGCTCCTTCTGAGGACAGATTTTTCCCTGTAAGTTTCATTTAGGCGAAAATCTAATCTTAGTGATGGGAGACTTCAACTGAGCAAAGTAGGTACAAAAATTGCACACTTTAAAATAGGAAGAGGGTTTTCGAGTGGTCTCAATAAGTGTCAACACTTGTTGAGACATCAGTAGAATAAAGAAATATCAGTTCTTCATAAGGTTACTTTGATCTTACAGGTAATCTTAGAGTATCTATATGCAAAGGACAAATTCTTCCATACCAGACTCTCATTTTTATATTTGACTAATTTCCTCGTAAAAAGAACGAGTATGCTGGAAATTCCAGTGGACTTCAGGAGGTTTGATATTTCTTGCTTTTAAGGGTCTGTCTCTTTTTAGAGCAAAATTTAATGCCATATAAACTCTAGAATATCTCAGCCTTTATCAAAATCTGATGTTTTCCTTCTGGATTTGATATTCTCATGCATAACATCTTTAGATACTTTGCTTTACATAAAAGCTACAGATGTAATTGTATTTATAGTTCTGCGTATTTGTGTCATACTTACATTCTGAGATAATACAGTGTTTTCAACAGATGCTTTGCGCTTTTGAGAGCGTATATTCAGGTTTTTACACTGTAAAATTTCTGGTACATTTTTATTAGAAAAGGTGCATGCTGTATTGTTTCTTGCCTTCTATTTTAAAACTGAGTCTGTTCTTTCATTGCTGTTTTTTTCTTGGGTACATATGCTGGTATTCACTACTGAAATATTTTCTTCAACAGAAATGAACATTACAGAAGTTTGAGTTGAATTACAATTAACTTTTTCTTGTAGGTTAACTCTGGTATTTTTAGGCTTCCTTTTTTATTGATCAGACACTTGTACATTTGCTGAGTTTCACTGTTGTCTGTGAGCCTTGAGAATGTTCCTGAGTTAGATCCCTGGTGACCAGTTTTCCCTTGATTTCCATTCTAGCACTGATGGCCATTTTTGTGTTCAGTAATAAAATGAGCCCATGCTCGTTGTGTGATCCCCAGGACTCATGGTGGGGTATGACATGTGTGTCTGAAGGACATGCCTTTCTCCAAAGACAGGGAAACCTGATCCATTGGGCCTGCTGGGAGTGGTGTCCCACAGGAGCTGTCACCCACCCGAATCGTGCCTGAGTTGTGTGGCAGAAGTCTGATGGGGCTGGGACAGTCATGACAAGGCACCTGCCTGCAGCCTGGAGTGCTCATGCCCTGGCCCTGTTTTATTTCCTAATACGAGGAAATACAGACAAGCCAGTGTGGTCAGGGCTTTTGAACTCTTGTTAAAAATGTATCTTTGTCTTCACTTTCTCTTAGAATCCGGGAAGCAAACATTCGCCATGTATCTGCTGTAGGATACAGCAAATACTGTTCAAACTGTTCATTTTAACACCCTAGTTAAAACAAATTGTTACTGTCTTGTAACAGGTTGCAGCGAAGAGGCTCATGAACCCCTTAGTTAAGGGTCTTTTGTGAAAGAAGCTGCAAAAACTCCGAGTGGAGTTGAGGACTTAGCTGGAGCTGGTTGTTCTCCTTATGTGAGGAGCACTGCCCAAGCTGTGACCCTGCTTGAGGTAGGCAGTAGTAGCAATGGGTCTGCTGCCTGATCCTGCCTTTTCTTTAGGGTGCTTTGGCTGCACAGAGCATGAGAATAACTTATTGTTAGTGCAAGGGAAAGCTTTTTATTCCTGAGGGGACAAAACATGTAATCTGATGCAAGGTATGTAAATGTATTGTTGGTGTCTGAT
The DNA here is from genome assembly GCF_041296385.1 of Aphelocoma coerulescens. NCBI lineage: Eukaryota > Metazoa > Chordata > Aves > Passeriformes > Corvidae > Aphelocoma > Aphelocoma coerulescens. The sequence continues at coordinate 102,886,147 of NC_091013.1, read as the reverse complement.
TGTAATATGACACGCACCTAAGAATTCTTAATGGCAGCTGAGAGCATGAAAGGAGGTGTGGAATCGGGGGCAACACTCAAGATGTGTCTGGAGTCTGAGAGTCTCAACAAACAGATGTCCATTTCAGTTTGGTTTACAGTGTTGGAGAGAAAGTGGCCTGCTATTGTTGTCTTATAGAAACATGGAATGGTTTAGGTTGCAAAAGACCTCTAAGGTCAACCTTTAACCCAGCACCACCTTTTAATCTAACTGCCAATGACATATAAATATATATTTATATTCACATGTGTGTGTATCTCAGTGCCCTCTGGTACCAAAAGGCATACAGGACAGAACTATTTTATTAGTTATATAGATAGCTGATACTTACCTGACTCGTACTTGTATCTGAAAAATACCTTTCAAGTGAGCTGAGTAAATGTTAACATTAATGCAAGTAATCTAAAGAAAATACCAAAGGGCAGAGGTGAATGTGGTAGACTTGGAAGATAATATAAAGTTAGAAATAGAAGAGAATGTTATTTTTGTTATGTAGTGTGCTAATGTGACATTTACCACACAGAAATGCTGTTTTTATGACATGGGTTTCAGATAAATCCCACCATATATTGCATATATTCTTGGTATTATGGTTTTGTATGAATTTTGTAATAAAAGGCTCACCTTGTCCTGTGTAATGAAGGATAACTAATATCATGTCTTCGGTACTCTGTTGGAGAGATGCTTTGCCCAGCTGCACTGTCTCCAGAGGGTGAATGATAGTGCACAATGGGCAGTTAGTGCCCCAAGGGTATTTCAGAACAAACACATTTATTCTGGTGGAGTTTCAGGTAGCCATACCTCTCCCCTCACCACAAGCTGAAACTTCTTCAGACATGGAGAAAACTAATCCCGGGAAACCTGTATGAATAGTGAAGCTTTGGATGAGGAATTCTTAAATTGAGGAAATATTTTTGGTTTTGGTTTTCGGCTTTCATGTCACTATCATTAGAGGGACCTTGTTACTCTTTCAGTGTATTATAATGAAAGTTAATCATTATAAAAGTCAGTAGTTAAGGATTAGTAGTTAAGAAAATAATTTATTGCTTGTTGTCAGAAGATAGATAATAAACTGTGGACTAATACTTCTTTTAACCTCCCTCTTTTTAATCCTTATGCAACAGGGGCAAGATTTCAGTCAGTAGTGCTGGCTGCTGCAGGCTGTAGCCCTCTATGAAAAGAGGGTTTCTGGTTTTTGTTTGAATTTACATAGATGGCTTTGCTGTTGAGAAGAGAGATGGTGGGGAATGCTAATGAGCTGATGGAAAGTTGATGTGAGATATTTGCTTCACATAAAACTCTGGCAGAGGCAGGGTACCTGCAGAGAAGTTCTTTGTTAGACAAAATCAGCATAACCCTTGCCTGAGGTTGCCTCATAGTTCAGCTCATTAAAATGAAAGATCTCTGTTTGGATTAGGAATCTATAATACAATAACTAATGTAAATTAACTCATGGATACAAGGCACGCTCTCTTAGTACTGGAGATGAAGCCTTTGTCGCTCAACACCTAACCTGTTGGATTTACAGGTCTTATGGCTCCTATTAAAATAGTGTCACTTTAGGTTCTGGACCTGGGAGTAAGGCCTTGCAGTCTGAGAAATGTTGAGTGATTGCCTTTGGACTAATGCTTCAAAGACACATATTGATGTTTGTAAGCCCTATTACAGCGAGTCATATGGTGATTTATCTTCTGTGCCTTTCCATTATTTCAGGATTTTCCTGAATTTGCAGGTTGAAAGGGTCTCAACTTTATGGTGTCACAGAATGGTGTCAGCTGTAAGTCAGGTTCCGTAAGTTTTATAAAAGCTTCTTTCTGGTGTTTACCTGACAAATATTTGATCCAAAGCATTTTCAAATTTTTAGACAAAAATTATTAGGCTGGGTTGGTTTTAACAGAGCAAGTTGATGAGCAAGCAGAGGGAAATTTCTGTTTTATCCTAAGTGGAAATATTTGCAGGTCTGTAGGTTTATGAGATAGTACACATCTAAACAGTAAAGAGTCAAAGACTACTAAAATAACTCTGATATAATAACTCTTGAAACAAAGCATAAATGTATATGATTTTATTATTTTTCAAGTCAAGGGAAGTCTTTTTCTATGACAATTCTATTACCTGGGGAAAAAGCATAATTTTAGATCGAAGGCATTTAGTGCTGGTTTTTTCCTTTTTTTTTTTTTTTTTTTTTAATGTTGTTGTAGCTTCTTGGTGGGCCTTCCTTTCAGGAATTTCCAAAAATAAGCACACAGCAAGCTAGGCAGAATTTAGGCCATCTGAATATAGCACCAGATTTGTAGTGGGATGAACATTGCTTTCAGCCAAGACTTGTTTACGGCAGAATCCATGGAGTTCTGTGGATTGACTGTGAAATTAATTCAGTACAGCTTGAAAGCTCAGGTTTCCCGTGTACAAATGGCGTGGATGTTTTTATTGAATGCTTCCAGTATCTTCTGCTCTGGCTCCCTCCCTCTGCCCCCCCTGCCCCCAGCCTTGATGATAAAAATAACACTCAAAGTGTTTAAATATCCATTGTAGAGGGGTTGACTGTGAGCTGTATGAGGATGAAATGGTGGTATGGGATCATGGCATTGAACAGGTTGGCCCTGAGCCACAGGGAAGCAGCACCTACATACTTACTTGCAGCTGTAGAGCTGGAATTGATGTTTTACACTTGTTGGTGATTAATTTGCACAGGCACAAGCGTGGAAAGCTAGAACAGCACGTGACAGGCTCAAATCCCCAGCCCTCAGGAAAATGTCTGCAACCTCCCAGCACCTGCCCAGGGGGTCACTCCTGTTTCAGAGATCCTCTGCAGTGCTAATGCTCTCCATTTTGACTGATAAAACTTTGTAGTTGGGGGCTCAACTTCGATCTGCAGGAAAAACAGTCCCCCTCTTGAACACATTCCTGTCGCTTCATGGTCATTCAGATTCACCATTAAGTGAGCTGAGAACTGAGATAAGAAATTATTTATTTAGCATTGCCCTTTCTTCCAAAAGAAGCTATGTTGTCCCAGTGGCATTTTCCTTAAACATACAATAAAAACATTTAAGGGAAGCTAAAGCAGACTCTTCAGAATTAAATACTTTAAAAACATTTTTTTATTTTCACAGTTGTGATTCTTTGAGTAATGTTACATATTGAAACTGCTGCCTAGCACGGTCTGAATCCAAAATTATTTGCATTGTTCCTGACATATATACTAAGGGCTTGCTTTTGGAAAGAAATATCTTTCATATTCTCCTAAGAGAGTTATGTGCAGCTAGTGCAAGATGTTGATGAACTGCTCAGTGTTAGTACATTGTTGCTGTTATTCCTAGACTCTTTGCAGCCAGACTGTAGAAAAAGCAAGAAATGGAAAAATCAAATTGAGAGTTATTCTTCACATACTTGTGCATTTTGACTGAAATAATTTTTTCAGATATACTGAGGTCTTAGCTATTGAAATCAAAATTTACTGTGCCTTCTTAATCATGAATCTTCTGTTACTAGCAAGTGAGCCTGCTGTGAATCATATGTGCAATTAAGCTGACTAAACGTGGAGGAAAATGTGAACTATAAAGTTCTGAAGGAAGAATTAGAGACATAAATTTTGCACTTTTCATTTTTACCTTTTCATCCTTTTCTCATTTTCAGCTTTCAAAGGGTTTTATCCTCCTTTAATCCCCACCTTTTAAAAAATATATATTTTTAATGTCCTGCTCGTTTCCTCCTCCTGCAGTTTTTCTCTCAATACCCTCTCTAGATCTCTTGACCTTTTAATTAACATCACTTACGGCAAAAGTAAAGTTTCTTCTGGCTAGCTGATCTTTTAATATTCTGGATTTAAGCAATGAGTCACTATGACATACTAGCCAGGCTTTTTAATCCTCAAGCTCTCTGGAGAAGTCTTTGGGAATTCTTGTGCTCAGGATATTAACAGAGTAAGGTTCTTTCTCTTCCTAAATTTTTACTGTGATCCAACAGGCTTTGGACTGGTATGAACATGAGTGCAACACACTGGTTATTTCATGTTTTGCGTCAGTCTTTTCCATGGATGAACATTCTGTAAGAGAATGCTCCATGTCAGATACTACTTTATCTTCTATACTAGAGAGGGGTCTCTCCCTTGTGGGGCTGTGGAATGTGGCTTGGTGGGTGGGAAGCAAGAAGCTCCAGGATAGCTATTCGGCCTTTGCCTCCTCTGTTTCCCCTTTCCTGTCTGTCTCTCACAATCTTTCCTTTCTCTTCTCTGGGAGCCAGATGAAAAATTTACTTTTAGCCATTGGGGAATAGGAGGAGTGAAGGAGTACTGTGGGACTTCTGGTGGAAACTGGTGTACAGGACATTGCTTTTTCTGGGAAGCTGTCCAGGGAGAGGGAAAGCTGTGTAGGGACTTGGGGCACAAAAACTTTTAAGAACTGTCTTTTTGCTGATACAGATTGAGATGTTTTTCAAGCTGGCTGCACAAGCTTCTCCAGTATTCTCTCTTGTAGTTAGCTGTAATAGTTCTTTTTTTGGTAATGATCCTTTTTCAGTCACTAGCAGATGGAGGCTTTGTAATTTGTTTGACTGCAAGAGCAAACAATAGCTATTGATCACAAGTATTTCTTATAGTAACTCAGATATGGCTTATTACAGCAACAGTATTTGTCATCCAGTTCACGTCAGATGTCTCTTACATGGGATGAAAACTGCTAGTATGGGTGAAAGAATTTCCAACACCAAATACATGCCACACCAAGTGAAGCTCTTTGTCAAGGGTATTTCAAACTGTGCCAAACCTCAGCAGGATACCTGCCGTGGTAGCTGGTGCTCTGAGCTTCCCAGAGATGGAAGGAATGCAGTTTTATTTTTCCAGTTCTATTTCCCTTCAGATCTAAAAACTCATCTTATTATTCATAGTATCAAAGGGTGATTAAATACATGTTACACTTTGGTAGTTAGAATGCTCCTTTCCTATCCCAAGATGGCTGATCTGAAAAACCAGAAGTGGCAATATGATTTTGACTGTGAATATTTTAGCCCAATGGCTCTTAAGAGTATATGTATATAATTTAGCTACATCATTCAAATAATTAGAGAAATTGAAGTGTTGGGTCCACAAACTAAACCACACTAAATATAGTATAATTTCATGTAATCTTAATACAAGTATTTTCAGATGGCGAGAATTTGCCAGGCTATTTAGTGCAGTGATTTTAGGGATGATTCATGGAAAAAAAGAGTGATTAGAAATTTGCAGCTGGATGTCTTAGTATCCAGAGATTTTTGTTTGTTTCAGTTTCTGTCTCCTGTTCTTACTTGCTTTGGTAGCAAGAGCTGGAATGCTTCGGTGCTTGAGAGAAGAACAGTGTTGTCTGTAGGTTTACATTCCTGTTTCAAAGCAATTTGTTTTCAGAGGCTGATGGATTGTTCCAGGAATCCATAATCTCATAAAGTGTTTACTTCTGCAAGTAGCAAAGTGAACTGTCTTGCTAGGCAAAACTGTGCAAGTGTTATCTCAGGGGAGTAAACTCTTAGGGTGTGAGTCTTACAACCTTCATGCCTTAAAAACTATTTTTACCAGAAGGAATTTTAGTGTATTTTGTATCCAGTTGTGATTCTATCTATGTGTATTGTTTTAATAGCCTGCATGTGATAAAATTTAGCAGTGAGTAAAACATGCAGATTTTCCCATTGGTGCTCAGAATTTGGAAGTTTCCACTGCAGCTGTGGTGTAGTAACCTTTTCTGATCCTCTTTGGACACTTGCCCTCTGTGAACCTCTTCATCTAATTTTAGGAGTGCTGTCTTACTTGGCTTTCACTGTTGAAGCTGATGATCTTGGAAGACATCTGTGATTCAATTTCACCACCAGCCCTCTTAACACTACTCACTTCTCCAGTGTGGGCAAGTACCCTTCTAGGTTCTTGTTGCAGCTATCATTTTAAAACACAGAATAGGGCTCAGCTACTGGTCAGCCCTGGTACTTCTCTCAGTCTTTGCCTCGTGCAGTGTTGCTCCACCACCTGCCCTTTCCTACTGCTGGACTTTACCAGGCACCTCTCCTGGTGAAACACACAACCACACTCATGAAACAGGCTTGATTTGGGCAACTTCAACTTTTTAATCTCACTTACAGGGATGAAAAAGAATGGTTGTCAACTGTAGGATGTTTCCATTCACCAAGGCATCCAAAATTAATTGGAGTGATCAAGTATTAAAAGTTCTGTGCAATCAATAAGTGAACTTAAGAGTTTTGGGGGTACCCTATGAACCATGTGCTTTTGTTCTTAAGTACTGTGGCTTGTTTTTAAGACAGAACCTGATCCAAATCATTATAGTAATTCTTACTTTCCATGGTGAGCATAAAGAGATACCTAAGGAAGCATAAATGGGGCAAACATGTATAATTTAGTACAGTTCCCTAGTACTCTCCCTGTCTTTGGCCATTTTTAGCTAAGGGATTCCCTGAACCTATTGTGCTTTGTTACTCTGGTAACCTTCAGTGAAGCAGCACTCCATGGTGTTTTCCCAGCTTCCCCTCAAACCTATTTAAACTTGCCTCCTCAGTATCCTTAGGCAACAGCTTCTGTGGATCAGAGATTTTTTTGAGCTTGCTTCCCGTCACCTTCACTAAATATTCTGGTTACTCTCAGTCCTCATCCATCTTCCTTATGCCACTTGCAATTTGTAGATCTCTATCAGAGTTCCTCTGTGGTTACTCATCCAGTGTGAAGAGTCCCAGCATACTTAGTTCCTCCTCAGTTTGTAGCCACTTCTTACCTTTGGTAACCTCGCTTGTCTTTCAGTGTATCTCTTACATCTCTTTCTTATATATCTGGTTTGATAACAGGTGACTGTGCTTCTACATGGTGGCATAATTATGTTTTCTGGGTTTTTTCCTCTCTTCTTTTGCTAATAATTCATAATATTTGATCTGGGTTTTTATTGCTGATGAGCACTGAGCAGATATTGTCATGGAATTACCTATAATAATTCAAAATTTTGCTTCTGAGTGAAAGTGGACAGGTCAGCACATGCCATTTTGTACATCAGGTCGATTAATTGTTCAAATTCATTGTTTTGCCATCATGTATTTTGAATTTCATCTGCCACTTTTGTTGTGCAATCACTCTGCAGCTATTTGCAGTTATCTGTCAGCCTTTCAGCCTTTGAATAGCTTCATGAAATCAGCAAACTTGGTTTCCTTGCTGCTTGCTGCTTTCCCATGAATGTATCAAATAACTGAGATGGTACTTCCCTCCTCTGCAAGCACAAACCCTTATTGCCTGCCCTGTGCTTCCAGTTTTTCTTACTTCAATTATTTATTCAGGGCAGACCATCCTTTCCAGGTCATGACTATGTAGCTTTCTTTAAAACATTTGATTGTCTCCCATGTTGAATCGTCCCTATGTGAGAATACCACCACTGGTTGAAAGAAATAGGTGAAGACCCATGTTTGTGAATGTAGTCACTGAAATACTGCAAGCTTATTAATGTTGAAAGGGAAAAAAAATTAATAAGCAGATCAGGGTATAAATATCTTGAATGATAACTCTACTTTAGACCAAAAAAAGGAAAGTCATGTTTTGCGAAGAACTTTTCAATCTCTTTCATTCTGTTCTCTTCCTTTGCTTTTCATGGGAGATAAGGAGTGAAGAAGCAAAATGCTTTATTTTGATTTGTATGGACAGCTTCTCTTTGGAGATTTGACATTGGTACTTCCTGAAGGCAAAGATTCTGCCTCTCTTTTCATGAAAAACCCACCTGTCTGTCTAACTATATCCTTGTGGATTTTAGTGCCTGCTTTTACTGTCCAAATTATGGATGAAAATATTTCAGCCAGTTCTACTTTTTCTAGTTAGTGTGAAATCTCACATCTTGGTTACAAAATCCGTTAGACTTTGACCGAGGTCTGTGCTGTATTCCATTGATGCCAGATTATTCCTAATTGTCCTGTTGGATATGCACTGACCTGATCTTCAAGGGCTGTAAGTACATGCAGCATCAGTTCAAGTGGCATTTTGGAGCCAAGGATTTGATTTTTCTCTCTCTGCTGTTCTGTACAGATCAAGTTCCTAAGGCAGTGTGGCAGCAATGTATCTGGATTTAAAGGGTTTAGATGTGCTCCTCATATGCAGGAGGACAGGCAACTGAGTGCCTCAGGGTATATGTGAAAGAGAATAGGGTAGGTTGTTTACTGTTTTGGCCAGAGATGGTAGTTTTCTCTCTCAATGTAAGTCACTTTACATTCCCTCAGTAAATAAAACCCCAGTGAATATTCTGAGACCCACATACAGTTTCAGTACTTCATATATCTTATTTTGTTGTGCCCTATTTTGGCATTTGTATGACACTGCTTAGCTATGGGACACAGATTTCTACTACCTGAATGTTGCAAAAAAGCTGTATCTCAGCTCTAAGTAATGTTTAAATCATTTTCAGTGAATGATTTCAGGTGGATTTGATTAGGGTGCATCTAGGAAATGGAAATTTTTATTACATGTTTGGTAGGAATTCAATAACTTGAGACGTGGTTTGAAGGCTGATTATTATATTTTGAGGAGTTACATCGCTCTCACTTGGATTTCCATTTTGAATAAATAACATGTTTTCATGTGGTCTAAAATACTCTTAGAATGCTTTAATGACAGCACTTAGAATGCTGTAAATGAGAGCGTCTGCCTACGTGGAATCTAATTTCATGGCTTAGGGTCAAAATGCTTAAATATTTGAAAGTCTGTGAAAAAATGTATTTGTTAAAGTTGAAGAGTTTCTCTACTCATTTAATGATGATACTTTGGAAACTACATGGGATGAAGAGGGTTAGATTTTGTAAAACAATTCTGTTTTTGATGAGAGGCTCCTACCACAGAACAAATAAATAGAGGGAATGATGCACAAGAGGCTCAAAAAGGATCCAAGGACTTTTTCTAAAGTTAAGTTCTAGGGCAAAATGTGCAGCTCAGTATTGTCTCTAGATCAAGTCTCAGAAGCAGCTCAGCCAGGAAAATTCCTTTTTGGCCAGTCTCTTAGGAATGCTGGGACAGCTTGTTGACTTGCACTCAGTGGAAATCATGTGTGACACAGCAGGTACTAAGCACCTCTACAGGTTACAGCACTTTTTGATATACAGCAGTTTTGATACTTCTATACGCTCCTTCTGTTCAGATCCCTTGTCTGCATTAGAATCAATAAAAATACTAATGCACTTCTTATGACTCATAAAAGCAAAAACAAAGTTATGACTGAAAAGGTAAGGTATCAAAAGAATTGCCAGGAATAAGATTCTGTGTGTGGCCATGGTTGATCCCCTTTGGATTTGTACATTGCGATTGTCTGTAAATGCAGTATGAGACTTTTTTATTCCATGGCTCTGTTGCCTGGCCAGGCCTGAATGCACAGGAGGGATGTTCACTTGGATAGCAACTGCAAAATAGACACGTTTGTTCCTGGTGTTTAATACATCTCCTAATAGTTTAATTTTTTCATGCCATTCAAACTTTTCTGTGAAAGTGTTGGCTTTTTCTCATGGGGTTTCCTATGCTGCTCAGCACTATCATACCTTTTAAACAAAGTTTCTCTGAGGACAGTGTTGCCATCTGTTTCTTTCCATCTCCCTTTTCTAGCTTCTGTCGTCTTTGCTCTTGAATCAAACAGCCTGTCTTTCTTTCTGGATTCATTGTGGGCTTCACTGAGAGAAATGGAGAAGAATTTTCTTATTCTATCCTCTTTGGTGTTAAAAACCCCCTATGTAAGCATTAGAGTTGTGCCTCACTGCTGCAGGCTAGCTTAAACTCAGTTGTTGTCTGCAAGTGTTTCATATCTTTAGTCAACTACGCATGAGCTCAGAATTCAGAGCTGAGAATTTTGTTTTGGGCCCTCTTGGATAAGATTTCCCTCAG